>NW_019154087.1:27842035-27874163 GCF_002288905.1 Enhydra lutris kenyoni
TTGCCATTTGTGACGACGTGGATGGAACTAGAGGGTATCATGCTTAGAGAAATAAGTCAATCTGAGAAAGACAACTATCATATGATCTCCCTGATATGAGGAAGTGGAGATGCAACATGGGGGGTAAGGGGGTAGGAGAAGAATAAATGAAGCAAGATGGGATTGGGAGGGAGACAAACCATAAGTGACTCTTAATCTCACAAAACAAACTGAGGGTTGCTGGGGGGAAGCGGGTTGGGAGACTGGTGTAGGTTTATGGACTTTGGGGAGGGTATGTGTTATGGTGAGTGCTGTGAAGTGTGTAAACCTGGCGATTCACAGACCTGTCCCCCTGGGGATAAAAATATATTACATGTTTATAAAAAATAAAAAATTAAACAAAAACAAAAACAAAAACAAAACAATACTAAATATCATAATTTTGAAAATTTTGATTAACTTGCTTGGAACCAAATTTGTCAGAAAAGAGCTGTCAGCTGCAATATAAAGGATGATTAAAACGTGTATAGAGTCTCAGAGAAATTAACAATCTCTCGTATTTTGCATAAAAGTTGACTAGTTCATTATGAAGAACAGAGAAACTATAATTCAATGAATTTTTTATTACATTACCACTTGTTTAAAGTATTGGTAGATTTCTTCTATAAACTTGATTCTGTCTTATTTAACTTTTGGTCATGAAGTTGCAAACTAGTGTATGATTAAAAGCCTGTTTCTATGATTCTATGATTAAAAGCCATATTTAAAAAAAAATGAGAATCCACAATAGGCGATATGTGATTGGAGAATAATTACTAATTTTCACTAACAAGAAGCACCTGGTTCCAAAAATCCATTTCGGTGCCAAAATATAAAGTCATATAGAGGACACATTTGGCTTTTTTCGAGCTGGTGAAACAGAAGTCATTCTAAGCCATACTTGTTGAGATTGATCACCACTTTTGTTCTTCACAATGTTGTCTAATATCTAAGAATGTTTACACTGCAGAATTGCAAAATTTCCAGTGTTTTGCTCCACCTGGACGGGTGAGAGAATGATTAACACTCAGGGAATAGTCACATTATACTAGTCACCATCTTAGTATCTTGTTCATCTTTGATTTTTTTTTTTAAAGATTTTATTTTTATTTATTTATTTAACAGAGGGAGAGAGAGAGAGTAAGCACAAGCAGGGGGAGTAGCAGACAGAAGGAGAGGGAGAAGCAGGCTCCCCTTGGAGCAGGGAATCTTACGCGGGACTTGATCCCAGGACCCTCGGATTATGACCTGAGCTAAAGACAGATGCTTAACTAACTGAGCCACTCAGGTGCCTCCATCTAAAATGTTTTCTACGGTAAAATAATTAAACTTCCAAATATTCCAATGTCATGAAAATTTATAGCTAGAGAAATGAGGAAAATTAGTTTTGTGACTTTACAAAGGACATTCAACTAGAAGCCAGATCAAGATATTCTTTTTGGTTGATGCACTAAAAATCACAAAAGAAAGACATATTCTCTGTGACCACTTGGAGGAAGTTGGAAGATAAATATGTTAGCCTCGGCTCCGTAGTCAACATCTTGAGACCAACAGTGAGTTAGACTGAGCCCAGGACAGTGGCAGGACTGGAGAGGAAATAGACAGGATGGCTGAGGGTGGAGCATCTGGTGAGTGAAGCCCTAAGGAAAATGGGGAAGAGGAAAGTGATAACATTTGTTCTATACTAGAATTTAACACTGTTTACCCAGGACATGGCCGGAAGTCTGTGGTTACCTACAGTATTGCTGAGACTCATTTGAAAAGTTGAAGTGCTGCACACTTACTTGACATTTGGCTGCAGATAAGTGACTACAAAATTTCTAACAGCTTTGGCTTCTTAGGCTAAATTTGGGTTACCTCTTTTTAGTACACAATATCTGCATGAAGTCAGAGATGAAAACCATCAGAGTGAATTCTATACCTTCTTTCTTTACATACATAAGTTATATATGTTTTTGTCATTTGAAAAATAATTATTGAACACCTAGTATATGTCAGGCATTTTGCTTGGTGCCATAGTTATCTCTGGTTAGAACAAAGTCCCTTTATTCAAGGAGTTAACATTTTAGTGTGAAGATAGGGAAATGAATAGGTAATCACAATATGGCATATGGTTTTAGGATGTTTTGGGAGCCCATAGGAGTGTTGCTTGACCCAATTTCAGACATTAAGTACAGCTGTTGAAAAAAGTGCAGTTGTTAGCTGAGAGCCAAAGCATACAAAGATTAGTCAGGTGAAGGCCAGTGGGGGTAGGGAGTGGTATAGAAGTGTATTCTAGACAGAGAAAACTGCCCGTGCAAAGTTCAGTAGTTAGAAATATTGTGGTTTATAAGGAATTCATTATAATCCAGGAATAGAGTAGCTGGTTGGAGGAAAGGGAGAAAAGAGATGACCTCGTTAAGATCTACTCTGTAATCCATGATAGGGAGTCTGAACTTCATGACACAAGCTCCAGAAGCCACTGGAGGATTTAGCTAGGGTTAGGTTTGTGCCTTAAGAAGATCAGTTTGGAAGCATTTTGAAGAATGACCTAGAAAGAAGAAACCTAGGCGTACCAGGAGAGAAATTGGGATACTATAGTATAAACCAGGTAAGAAGTGGTGGTGGTGAATTCAGATAAACAGCTGAGAGAATTGAGAAATGAGAGGGAGGTGGGATGATTGGAAATGATGAGTAATCGGACATAAGGAAAGAAAGAAGTTAAAGCTGATTGCCAGAGTTTGTGATTTGGGCAAATGGTAGATGACGATATTCTTTGCAGACAGGGAAAATCAAAAGGAGCCTATAATCACATGAGAGGTTTTAAATAGCATTATATGCTTGCCATTGTGCCTGACCTGCCTTCTGTTTCAAGGATTCTTACTGTTCCTCCTTCCCATTCTTCTGTTTGATTCTCATTTCAAGACTTCCCCCCCTTATTTGTCTATTTTCTCTGTCTCTCATTGGGATGGTTTGTCTTTACTTCATCAAAGGCTATGGCTGGTCAAAACATTTTTTGTTGCGGGGTGCCTGGGTGGCTCAGTTGATTAAGTGTCTGACTCTTGGTTTTGGCTCAGGTCATGATCTTGGGGTCATGAGATTGAGTGCTTTGGTGGGCTCCGTACTCAGCAATGAATCGGCTAAAGATTCTCTCCCTCTCTGCCCCTCCCCCTGCTCGTGCTCTTTCTCAAATAAAAAATAAATCTTAAAAGAAAAACCCCCAAAACTTTCTTTGTTGTTGTTAGTCCCAACTTTGTAAGTTTTCAGATGCCCCAGGAACATGAGACAACTAATACCAATTGCTCTCTCTCTCATCTCTACTTTGAATTTATATTTCTAATCCATTTAGGACTTCGAGATACTTAGCAATAAGTGTCTTCATATTGAGCTCTTCATTGTCATTATGCATCAGTTTGTTGGAAGTTTGTTTTTAGGCCTATTGTGAAAGATTAGCATGAGCTACACTAAACCACAAATGCTCTTACTATTTCTTGTGATAGAGATGAAGCCTTAAAGACTGAAAACTTAGGGATAATAATGACCCAATTACCAACTATCTTATTTTGGTCATTTCCTTATTGCTACTATATCACAAATCACCACAAATGTAGCGGCTTAAAACAATATAAGTCCATTATTTTATAGTTTGGTAGGTCAGAAGTCTGACAAGAATCCTAACTGGGCTTAAAATCAGGGTGTTGGTAGGGAGGTTCTTTTCTCAAGGGCTCTAAGAGAGAATCTTTTTTATAATTATTATTAAGGGGGCGCCTGGGTGGCTCAGTGAGTTAAGCAGCTGCCTTCGGCTCAGGTCATGATCTCAGGGTCCTGGGATCGAGTCCCGCATCGGGCTCTCTGCTCAGCGGGGAGCCTGCTTCCCTCTCTCTCTCTCTCTCTCTCTCTGCCTGCCTCTCCATCTACTTGTGATCTCTCTCTGTCAAATAAATAAATAAAATCTTTAAAGAAAAAAAATAAAAATAAAATAAAATTATTATTAAGAAGTTTTTTAAACCTTTTCCAGCTTCTGGAGGTCACCTATATTTCTTGACTCATAGCCCCTTTATTCTAACTTCAAATCTGTCATTGGTGGATGGAGTCCATTGCATTACTCTGGCCTCTTCTACTCTTTCCTTTTCAAATTTTTACAGACCCTCATGTTTACATCATCCTACCTGGATAGTCCATGATAACTTCCCTATTTTAAAGTCAGTTTAAGAATTGGTAACCTTGGGACGCCTGGGTGGCTCAGTTGGTTAAGCAGCTGCCTTCGGCTCAGGTCATGATCCCAGCGTCCTGGGATCGAGTCCCACATCGGGCTCCTTGTTCTGTGGGGAGCCTGCTTCTCCCTCTGCCTCTGCCTGCCACTCTGTCTGCCTGTGCTCTCTCTCTCTCTCTTTCTGACAAATAAATAAATAAAAAATCTTTAAAATCTTTAAAAAAAAAAAAAGAATTGGTAACCTTAATTCCATTTGCAACTTTAATTCACATTTGCCATGTTACATAACATATTCACAGATTCCGGGGATTAGAATTTGGACATCTTTGAGTGGGTGAGGGGAATCAGTATTCTGCCCACCACACTTATGAAATCTGATTAAGCAGTATTTTAATTGTCAAGGTTTTTCCTCTGTTTTTCAAATTTAATCAAACCAAGGTCATTAATAATTTTCATGTGGCAAAGTACAATGGAGAATTCTCAGCTCTCCACTTGACCTAAGAGCACCTTTGATTTATGAATGATTTACTTCTCCTTAATGCCCATTCTTCTACTAGCTTCCAGGACATTACATCCTTACCACTTCCCCTCTGTCTGATGGACTACTTCTCTGTCTCCCTTGCTGGGTGTTCCCATTTCTCTGAGCACATAAAGATAGAGTGCCTCAAAGAGTTCTTTGTCCACTGCTTTTTAACATTTATACTCACTTGCTTGGCAACCTCATGGACTCTTAAGGCTTTAATATCACTCAGAAGCTGACAGCTTTCATACTCGGATTGCTGTGCCTAGACCTTTCAAATTCCAGACTTGTGTATTCAGCTGTTTCCTCTACATCTTTACTTGAAGTCTAATAAACATTTCAAAATCAACATACTCATAACTGAACTCCCACTCTTCCCATCGAAATCTGTCCCACTGTGGTTTGCTCTATCTGTTGAAGTCAACTGTATCATTCCAGGACCTTAGGACAAAAATATTTTAGTTGCTACTGAATTTTTCCTTTCCTTCACACCCCATATCCCTTCTGTTATAAAATCCTGTGGCTGTGCTTTTAAAATATACCCAGAATTCATCACTTCTTAACACCTTAACTACTATCACTATGATGTGTAAACTATTTTCAGGACCTCACCAGCCACATGACATTGGTGAAGGTTGTCTTGCAATAAGAAACACCATAGTCAGAAGCATGATATACAAAAACTGAGGAACCTGCTATTTTATATGCAGGCAGTAACTTAATACTTTTATTGTATGCTTTATATACCGTATAGATTCCGGGATGAATGCACTATCAAGCACAAATTTTCTTCAGTTCCATTTTCTAAGATGTTTCATTCTTTAAGAAGAAAAGAAAGTCATCTGACTTTAAAAATTATAGCAGCATTTGGAATTGCTTTCCATGACTGACCAAATATAAAAATGTTCTGAATATGTTTTTGGTCAAGATAAATCTAGAAATGCTTGGATTTGGATTATACTCACTTTAATCTTTATCAGACTATAGTAACACTTATCTCTAATGGAATGAAAAAGAAGCTTAGAGTACTATATCCTGATTATGTAGGGAGGCAGACACCAACTCAAAAATATTTTATGCATTCCTTTATATGCCTCCTGAATACCTGATAGTTCCTGACCAGAGTAATAATGTTAGGCTAAATTTGATACACTGAAATAATTTCTAATTACAGCCAAGACTGCTTTTGATTTCTTTATTGGCTTGATCTCCCATTAAAATGAAGGAGAAAAGTAAAATTTGCAGCCCAAGTAGAGATTATGTCAAACTTCCTGCATTAACCAATATGGTGATTTTGCATTAGTATCTTGAGTGTTTCTTTACTACTAAAAAGATTTGCATTTCTAGATGTTGGTTCTGATTAATTTCTTCCTTCCTGCTACACCCTCTTGAGGATGTTTATTTGAGATAAATATTCCAGAAAAAATTTTCTTTGCTATTCTTTAGCTATATATTGAAAAGTTTTCTTCATGGTGTTTATTTTTTAAACAGAGATATTAAAAACTAATTGCTATGGCACCTTGAACTCTAGAAATTCCCAAACCAACCCAATGTTTCTTAGAATATTGATGAGAACACACTGTTTCCAATGGTGGTTCTAAACTATCTTTCGTCTCTTAGAGATCCATCAAAGGAGAGAAAAAAGATGACTCAGGGCCTCTGAAATAAAACACCACTAAGAAAACTTCTGGGAATAAAAACAACAATAAACAAACAAACAAACAAATGCAAAGTATAGAAGATCCTAATATTTAGGAAAATGCATTTGAAAAAACAATTAAGAAGGAGAGAGAAAAGGACTCCTCTGAGGCACATCAGTTACTATTCCTCCATTTTCGAATACTCTGTGTGCCAAGCAATATAGGTCTGATGGACCCACAGAAAAGACAAGAATTACGACCTCTGCTCTTATGTTTATACATCCCAGTGGTCATCCTGCTGACTTAGCACAGGCTACAATATCCCCTCTTAATCTGGGATCTAATTCTCCAATTCAAGAGCATCCTTGGAGGCCTACTTGGCATTGAAGACAGAGGAACTGCTCAGCCAGTTTTAGCATCTCCATAAAATAGGTGACAATAATTTTCTCAATACTTAAGTAAAGTGAGAGGTAGCATTTCTAAAAGATATTTTCCATAGCTTCTCTCAACTCATCTTTTAAAATACTAATGGTGTGGCTCCTAATTGCCTTCTGGCACATATTTGTCCTATGGTTGATCCTTGGATAAACATAGACATTACGTGTGATTGATATCCCTGTAAGTAAACTAATTACTGGTTTTACAACCTTGGGCACATTAGATAATTTGTTTCTCAGTCTTGTTATATATACTATGGGGGGGGATGATTATTATTAGTATTACCGGCCTCATAAGATTGTTGACTGGATTGAATTAGTACCCTCGAATAAATGCTGGTCAATATCATTGGGATGAGCAGTTCAGATTTTAACATTGATAATTTTTCTTGGGTTCAATCCTACTCTAAAATAAGAATGAGGCATTTTAAGGGAAGTGGCCTATTTTAATCCTCAGAGTTCTAAAGAAAACTGAATTGAAAAATTTTGCCAATATTGAAATAAATTGTGTAGTAAGAACGGACCCTGATGACCAGAGGTAGAAGCCTGAGACTTTGGTAGGGCAATCACAGTAGTTTTACATAGAAGAGTAAGTTCTGAAGCTCAAAACCCTAGACTTAATTTTGTTTAAGTCTGTCAAACAACACTGATGTCTAAAAGCTTGGAATTTTTAATTTCCAGGAACTATCTAAAAAGCAGATAATGTTATTTTGAATCTGTACTTCTATTACTAATTGACAATTGGGATAGACTGTGTGTTTGTTACAAAATAGAATGTTGTTGATGACCATAAAATCAACAAACAAACAACACAATTATCTGCCATTTTGATTGTTCATGGCAATTAAAAACAAGCTTTTGCTTGGATTCCCATAAATCTAAGTTTCCTTAGAAATTTCCAGGTTGCTCTCACCTCACTGCACAAGGAGTATGTGCCCAGGGAAAAGAAACTGTAGTCAAGCTTGTTTAAACTGATTCAATTCAAAAGATTATTAAGTATCTACTATATTCAAAGTTAGGACTGAGAAAAAATATCAAGAAAAGAGAAATACAGAGGCAAATGGATTCATTAACAAAATATTGTTCAGGGCTGCAAGAAACTTAGTCAACACAATGCATAATATAATAATGTGACTTACTATTATAACAATGTGTTATACTTGATGGTCAATGATGCTAGTGGATATAAGATAATCTGTTAACTTTTTCTTTAAGCAGGCTCCACGTCTAGCATGGAACCCAACTTGGGGCTTGAACTCACACCCTGAGATCAAGACCTGAGTTGAGATCAAGAGTTGGACACCTAACTGACTCAGCCACCCAGGCATCTATCTATTAAGTTGTTTTTTAAAGCGCTATTCACATGGAGATGGATTTACTGTCCTTGGCCATCTCCTCCAACTTAAAATTCTCTGAAATCCCGAAGAACTTTATCTTTTCCTCACCTAACTTTCTATGATTTTTGCCGTTACTTAACTTATAAGATAGAATAGTTATTGCTACATCAATATCTGATATCAGAATAATTATAAACATTCTCAACTAAAGCACTTACTGTGTAACCTTGAGCAGGGTTTCTAATCATTTCATGTGTCAGTTTCCTTCTATTTAAAATGGAAGCTAAAGACAGTACTTATCTCACAGAAGTGTGAGGACTGAAGGTGTTAACAACACATAAATATGCTTAAGAAAGTGCCCTTATAATGCACATCACTCATTATATTAGATTGAATTAAAATTGAAAAGTATTTTTGTCATTCTTTTCTGAATCACATTTAAAACTAAATATAATCATACATTTAACTAACATAAACTGACATAAACCATTCCACAAAATAGTGCACACAACATTATCTTAACACACTGTAAATGAATGGATACTGGAGAAGACTGCAAGAAAGATTCTTAAAATTTGCTATCACTACATGTATGATCATTGATTTTAACTTTATTTTCATGCACAACTTGAAAACCTGCCTACAACAGAACAATTAAAAATTACAATTAAGATACAAGTTATTCTTTTGAATATATAGGATGAACTTAGTGATACCTACATGACCAAAACAAATAATGGACTAATATATAGCTAATATCATAGTGCCAAAGTGATTAGAAGAGCTGAACTCAGTGGTCACTTGAGGCAGGGAATTAGACTCAGACCTTACCATCACAGAGAGCAGAAGTTGAGGCCTCTCTGGAAGCAGCATCCATAGTGAGGTGTGAACAGGAAAACAACAACAACAAATGCTTACAAAGATGTGAGATAATGAGGATGTTTATATATTTTTATTTAGTTCCTTGTATGGGAAGAAACTCTCTGAGTAACTTGCAATCATGTTTCTGCCACATATGTGTGAAGTTTACATTTATACAAACTGTATTACATAGAAATCACTGAGCTAAGAAGTTTAGCATAAAAAAATGCTCAGCTAGCCTGAGAGTGGCTGGCAGAAGTAAATACATGCCCTTTGGAATAGGTCCACCCTACGCTCAGGCTGCACAAGATTGTCACAGATAGAGCCCCTCATAATCTTAAATTCAAAAGATACGAGGAAGATCTACTTATGGTTAGTGTCAGTAGACACACAAACACTAGGATCAGATGCCTAAGGACTTTAGATATAAAAATTATTAGAAGAGGGGTGCCTAGGTGGCTCAGTTGGTTAAGCGACTACCTTCAGTTCAGGTCATGATCCTAGAGTCCCAAGATCCAGTCCCACATCGGGCTTCCTGCTTGGTGGGGAGTCTGCTTCTCCCATGACCTTATCCCCTCTTGTGCACTCTCTCTCTCTCTCATATAAATAAATAAAGTCTTTAAAATTGTATTTAAAAAAAGAATTATTAGTAGGCACTATGAAATATGTATGTTACAGGAGATATAAAATTGTTACAAAAGAGAGCATTAGAAATAAAAAGTATTTTGAAAATAAACAAAATTGAAATCGCAGAAATGAAAAAAAGCTATTAAAAATATAACGGAGAGGTTAAATAGACATAGCTGAAGAGTGAATTAGTAAATAGAAAAGCGGATCAGAGGAAATAAGCCAGAGGCAAAACAAAGTGTTAAAAAGACAAGAGATAGGAAAGAGAGGTTGAGCAATATGGCAGATTTTTTTTTTTTTTAGATTTTTTTTTTTAATTTATTCACTTGACAGACAGAGATCACAAGTAGGCTGAGAGGCAGGCAGAGAGAGAGGGAGAAGCAGGCTTCCCGCTGAGCAGAAAGCCCGATGCGGGGCTCGATCCCAGGACCATGAGATCATGACCTGAGCCCAAGGCAGTGGCTTAACCCACTGAGCCACCCAGGTGCCCCCAATAAGGCAGATATTACAAAAAGACCAAACATACCCTAATAGGAACTCCAGACAGAGAATTGAGAGAATGAATGAGAAGGATTCAATGAATATTGAGAGCCTTCTGTGTGCAAGTATTATTCTAGGTCCCTGGGATACATCAATAAACAAAGCCAATACTATTTACACTCATGTTTTTCACATTCTAGCATAGAGAACAGAAAATTAAATATATTTCTATTGATATAATACTTACATACATAATAGAATACATTAAATAGCAAATACGCTACAAAAGAAATAAAGAATAAAGTAGGATAAGGTATAGGGCGTATGTGAGGTGTGTGGGGAGTGGGTATAAGGTTGAAATTTACAATAGTGTGGGAAGAGTTAGGTTTTGTTTGAGAAAATGACATTTGAGCCAAGATTTGAAGGAGGTCGGGAATTAGTCATTCAGATTCCTTGGGGGACTTTTCTATTTTGATAGTTCAAAAGGCCTAAGATAAGAGTCTACCTGGGTGTTAAAGGACTTTGTTTATTGTTGTTGCCATAGCTCAATGAATATTAACTAGGATATAATAGCTGATCAAAGAATATTTATCAAATCAATGAATGTTGTATATATATTCTTACTTATTTCTATTGTAGAGGATGTCTTTTCCTTTTTTCTTGCTGAACTTTATCTCAATAATCTGTGTAGATTTATTTTGAGGATTATTATGATGTCATGCCATGTCATCAATGCAATGTATGTAGGCAAGGTACAGGTATAGGGGGATTTTTGTGGTGGAAACACAGAAGTTCTTTTTCTAATGGTTTCTAATACTTTAATAAAATGAGAAACAAGGCTATTACCAGAAAGTGAAGGAAATGGAAATGGTGTTAGAAGTTTGGAGAGAATAGAAAGTGTAAAATAGTGACCTAGAAGACTGGGAGAGTGAGTTAGAAAGGAAAATATGATTGGATTACTAGAAAGTTCTTTTTTTAATTTTAAATTTAAATTTATTTATTTTTTTTTAAGAGAGAGAGGTGGGAAGGAGAGAGGGAGAAAGAAAGAGAGAGAATCTTAAGCTGAGCATGGACCCTGATACGGGGCTCACTCTCAAACCCTGAGATCATGGCCTGAGCAGAAATTAAGAACTGGATGTTTAATCTACTGAACGGTCCGGATGCTCCCGATTACTAGAAAGTTCAAAGGAAGATTTGTGGTTAGTACCCAAGTGATGTAGTGAGTCATCACATCAGGTACAGGGCATGTAGAGGATTGGATTTACGCAGTACTAGGGTTTGGTCAAGCATAAACAAGGGAATATGAGAGAGATAAGAAAGTTATGGCTTATGCAGAAGGGTTGGTATGATGATGGGCCATAGAATTCAAGGTGAAAGTGGAAGGAAGTGAGGACTTGAGGAGGTGAGTTTCAGTTTAAAGGTTGCCAGTGGGGTGAAGGTCAAAAGGGGATGAAAGGATATTTTGAGTGGTCTGCTTAAAATTAATATTATAGAGGACTGAAGATATTGGTAAATTTTATTGTGTAACCATGGGTGTGGGTGGCTGAAGTGAGGTGAGGGACTGGATATCTGGAGGAAGGCAGATTAGGAATGAGGAGTCTAGTGTAGAGGAGATAGTATACATTAGTGATTCTCAATCCTGGGTACTTACTAAAATCACCTGGAGGATATTTAAAAAAATGGGAAACCTAGGCTCCATCTCAAGCCAATTACATCAGAATTTGTGGGAGTAGGACTTAAGCACTAAAAGTTCCTCATGAGATTTGGTTTGTCGCCCATATTGAGAACCACCAATAGATGTGGAATAGAAAATAATGAAAGAGAGAGAAGATGAGCCAGTAGGTAAAACTTTCAAAGAATGGAGTAAGGAAGTGATGATCCAGATGTCTATAAATAAAGCCACTACATACATTTGTAAAACAATATTAGTGCCTAGATGTGAAACATCTTGATTCAGTCTACAAGAATGCATGAAGAATGTTTGGATTCCCAGGCCCCTAGAAATCGCCCAGTTTTTTGAAATGAAGAAAGAATCCCCTTCTTGGTTTTGTCTTAGAGAATGCCTCTGGTATTTTGATTCTTCTTTAGCAACCCTCGTTGCATTTAATTTTGCAACTGTGATATGCAGAATAAACTGGCTTTCAAAATCAAAATTTTCTAAAAAATGCAGAATGGAGGAAAGAACAGCGAAAATGGAATTAAGTATATATTTCTAATGCAGGATATAAATGATCTGGAAGTCCCTTGCTTCCATAACAAACTAGATTAATTTACATTAAAAAAATCTAATAGTTAATTCTCACCTTGAATACCCTGCTTTAATTATTCAGGATGCTTTGCTGGTGTTATGGTCTGCTGAGGTAGATTCTCCCACAAGTTTTATGTTAAAAGAGTGAAATCAGGGGCGCCTGGGTGGCTCAGTGGGTTAAGCTGCTGCCTTCGGCTCAGGTCATGATCTCAGGGTCCTGGGATCGAGCCCCGCATCTGGATCTCTGCTCAGCAGGGAGCCTGCTTCCTCCTCTCTCTCTACCTGCCTCTCTGCCTGCTTGTGATCTCTCTCTGTCAAATAAATAAATAAAATCTTTAAAAAAAAAAAAAAAGAGTGAAATCAGCCCATACTGAGTTTAAAATTAAATTTTCTTTTGTCCTTGCAATCTCTCATGATTCAGTTTTGCAATTCTCAGCGAAAGCTAGTGTAGCTACCAGACCTTTTCACAAATGATCATCCTGGGTACTTTTCCTAGTAATGACTTGGTCTTCCATTATATGTGGAAAAGGTAGAACATAAACCTATCTGCTCTCTTCATGGCGTTGCTTGTTGTTATTGTGTGTACATGTTTAAGGCTGTTGATCTAAATCATGCATTTTTTAAAAAGATAATGGAAGTGGACTTTTGATATGTCTATGTAAAACTGTGGTTGGCAGACACATTTGAGGGCATAGAGAGAATAGTCCTGTTTTACCTTTACACTCTGAGAAAATTGGGTATTGGATATGCTGTTGTGTTCTACCATTCCTCTAGGTACAATAAGAAGAGTCAACTTTATGAGAAGATGGGAAGGCAATGCTGTTTACCTGTAATTTAAGGGCCCTACAGCATTTTCATCACATTGCCTGAGAGCTACATTTGGAGGTTTAATAATTTTCAGTTTTGAATTTTAGTATCCTTTAAGAGCTCACAGTTCAAATGTCAGAAACACTATATGATATAGATATATCATATAACTTTATTTATATCATATAACTTGGAAGGCTGAAGACTTCATTTAGCTGAGCACAGAGATGTACAGAAAGAAGAGACAGTTTTTTTCTGGTAGGAGGTCAGATCCGGTGTGTAAGGCAGGAGCGGAAGACGGGAGAATATCAGGTAGAGGTACATAAAGAAGAGTGGTGTGAGCTCTATAATTATACAAGAGTTTTGCCTTTTGCTAGGCTTGTCCCCATGGAAGTAATGCAAAGAGTGGGGGGCTAAGGAGACCATACTTATTTATGAATTTAAAAATTGTTTTTCATGTATTTAGGTGTGGATGCTGGTGTGGGGACATAAGTTCATATAATAAACAAATTCCTACAAAGGAATGTTTACTCTGAGGAACTCAGTGAATCATCAAGAAGAGAGATTGGTTTCTCTTTAATAAAATGTCAAATGCAGGTGAAATTACCCAAGATGGAAAGTTATAAGAATATAAAACTTTTTTTAAAATCAGTCTTTAATAAAATAAAATCTAGGTAATGAATAAGGATTTCACATTAGAAGCTATTTAACAAAGAGACATCAGGAGAGGCTGATAATAAAACATTACTGGCAGTCATTCTCTGAGAATTCTACTTTGTATAATTAAACCAAGTAAGGAAAAAGAAAGAAAAATAAAATATAATATGGGATCTTTAGACCTCAGTTCTAATTTATTTATTTATTTATTTATTTATTTATTTTTTAAGATTTTATTTATTTATTTGTCAGAGAGAGAGAGAGAGATCACAAGTAGGCCGAGAGGCAGGCAGAGGCAGAGGGAGAAGCAGGTTCCCTGCTGAGCAAGGAGCCCGATGCGGGACTCGATCCCAGGACGCTGGGATCATGACCTGAGCTGAAGGCAGCCGCTTAACCAACTGAGCCACCCAGGCGTCCCCTCAGTTCTAATTTAATTGATTCATACTGGCAGAAATGCATCCTAAGTCTACATTATTGTAATGGAACTGCCATTTTTTTTATGTTTATTCGAGTTTTGGTATTAGTTTTTTCATTGCTTCAAAAAAATTCTGTTATAAAAATATGAATGTGGTATTTCAAAGTAAAAAGCCAGGGTCTTGATTTTACACATACATACACATGTGTGCTCATGCATGCTATATATATATATATATATATATATATATATATATATATTCATATACACACACCATACATACATATCTATACATACACACTTAAACATCTACAAATACCCACCAGCACGCAAATGTGCACATGTATACTGTATATGCATTTATGCATACATAATATACTTATAAACCCCCCACACATATATTAGGGGGACCTGGATGAGCTTAAGGCTTCAGGAGAGACGAGACATGTGAGACCTTATATCCTTATATCCCCTTGCTCCCATCACCTCCCCCCCCAAATAATTATTTGACTGAGTTGAATGCATAGGCACTTCTGTTTCTTTGACTGAAGAAGGAGAAAGGATGCTGATATGAGAGCAACTGGGACAGAAAAAGAGGAGAAATGAATACTGGAAGGATAATATGGTGGCTTGGTACTGTGTCAGTTTAGCTAGGAACTCTGTTTCCCAGAATTTTCCCCCTGTAGAGTTTAGAGTTAGGGCTGGCTACAAGAGAAATTTGAGAGAGATGCGGGAGCTGGTAGTACAGCAGTAGCTGTTACATTAGAAAGGTTCGTGTATGGTAACAGCTTCTGTTCACATATCTTGTGGCTTATCTGCTGGTTCACTCTGGGGCATGCGCAGGGACTCTGGCTCTGAGGCATTCGTTCTTCGGCTTCTCCAAGTCCTGGGCCAAGCCTGTACATATAAAAAATGAAGGATAGAATTTCTCCTCCACCAAGGCCATCAAGGATAGAGGCAGTGACAGAATCCTGTTTGTCCTTGTGTGTTCTTGTGAGGTCTCGTTTGTCATTACTCTTTTCCTCTTAACGTCTAGCTTTTCTCCCAAGGGCTGAGCATTGTGAAAATGAAGCCTAAAGTCTAATTGTAGAGGTGGCTATATTATGTCATATCATATCATCAATCATATCATATCTTATATATTATTGTGTATATGAAAACTGAGTTCCTAAACTTGACAATTCTCTTATGTAAAAGATAGAGCACTGGGAAAGAGTAGAATCATGAAAACTGGGATGGAGACATATGGACAGATTCTAATGAAGCCATATATTCCATCAAGCCTACTTTTTCAGCAGCCCTTCTTCCCCTGTCTGAAGAAGTTAGTCTCCCTTTCCTGAAGGACCTATAACTGCCTCCCTTGAGATAGTTGCATTTTAAGAGATTGCTATACTCCTCAGGACCTATTCTTAACATCTGTTATTACTTCTAGAACTATAATCATACTTCAGTTCAAGGTAATCCTGCAGGGTGAGGTACAGAGAGTTTGCTATGAGCGGTTACAATACACACCTAAACTAATGGCATAGTTTTGCCAATTTATAATGATAGAAACCTGAAGAACATATCAGAATAGATCCTCAGCAAATAGATCAGACTGAATTCATTGAAATGGACACATTGAGTAGATTTTCTGGATTCAACATATTAACATGACCAGTTAAGAGTAGCTCTCTCTAAGAGTTTTCTTAATTAGTTGACTAAAACCTGAATTCTACATTAAATTGAAGTTAAAAATTTCACAACTTCCATGAAATACTGAGGAGAAAGCCTTTGAATAAAGGCTTTGAAAGGTCAGAGTGCTATAGCAGATTTATCCTGTAAAATATGCTTACCCACCCCCTAGTTATGTGTCCTAAGACAATGGAGAGGACACTTGTTTCACCAAATTTGTGGGAAATGTATTCATGTAACATCACAGAGGAGCTCTGTGGTGTCTCTTCTTTCTAGCCTAAGACAGTGGAAATTGCTGCCATTAGAATAAACTCCCTCAGGTCAATGGGAAATGGAGTTCTGAGGTGGCAGGCAGCTAATGGCAGCATTCAATTGGCAGAGGCAATGTGAGTATGATTACCATAAAGGACAAAGGAACCAAAACAGTTATCAGAGTAGTCTGATTTACAGACATCTTTGGCATTGATAATTGAGAATATCATTAATTTCCCTCCCTTTCCCACTAGCCACTGTGATCCTTTGACATTTAATTGACCCTCTGGGAACTTAGCGCAGTTACCAACTCCACTCTGCCAGGAAAATGGGCAGGAAGGAACAGGGCAAAGCTATTGCTCACCTAGCACACTGACAGCAGAGTCTTGAGGAGCCTCTCTCAACCACATGCTGGCAGGAGACCCCGGGGTCACCCAAAACTTTTGTCATTAGAACTAATATGGTGTCTCTGACAGTGATAGGTTTGGTCTTTGATGTTGAGAGTGTATTTTCCCTTATTGAGTATTTTTGTGCCCCCAAATAATTTCTCCTTCTGCTGTATATAACAATCACCTGTAAGGCTCAAATGTATAGACAGAAGGCACTTGATGAGAGAAGAAAATAGATGTTGCAGAAGTGAAAAAAATCTTCCTTTGGTCCATTTCCATCAATTGATTCTAATTATCACTTTATTCACTTTATAGAGAATAAATCTAAGTCCTCTCTTACCAGTTCTCACTCAAAGAGTTTTTTTCTGAGATAATGTCCTTGTTTTCCTAGCAGCTCCTCATATAGCCAAATAAAGAGCTCTTTTTCCTGTCTGGCTGCCTTACTGTGAATTTCCCTTGGGGTTGTGTTATGGGTTGAATTGTGTTCCCCTGTCAAATTTATATATTATAATTTTAACTTCTAGTACCTCAAAATATGACCTTATTGGAACGTGGGACTTTTTACAGAAGCAATCAAGTAAAAATAAAGTCATTGGGGTGGGCCCTGATTCAGTATGACTGGTGTTCTTATAAAAGGTGAAATTCGGACACAGAGACACACATAGAGGGAAGACAATGAGAAAGGACATAAGGAGAAGAGGGCCATCCATAAACCAAGGAGTGAAGGCTGGAACAGGACATTTCCTCACAGGCCTCAGATGGAACCAACCCAACCAGCGCTTTTATTTCCAATTTTCAACCTCTAAAACTGTGAGGCAAGAAATTTCTGCTATTTAAGCCATAACTTTGTTATGGCAACCCTAGATAACAATTACAGGTGAGGCTGGCTTCTATATTTGACTCTATGTTACATGAAGTGATGTATAGAAGGAGCTCTGAAGCTGAATTAAGAAAACTTGGTTATTTATAGACTTGGCTTTCTCACTGTCAAATTATATGACTTTATAAGTCATCTAACTTTGCAGATCAAGTGTTTCCTCATTTTTGTAATCCTTTATTCTCAGGACTTGATCTTAAACCAAAGGGCATTCTGATCAGTCTTAACCAAAATGCTTGTAGTTGACATTATTGAGCGTTCATAATTTCCACGGTGAGTGGAAAGTACCAGTTTATATCTATCATATGGGGGAACTCTTGATTGAGCACCCTTTCGTTCTCAGTAACATTCCAACTGGATGATAAATTGTATGGTCTCCTTATCCTTTGCCCTTCTCCTAATGCCAGTTTTGTGCAGATATCTATTCTCTCCCCAACTTCAGGGCTGGATCCTGATTGGTTAATGTCAGTTATGTTAATCTCAGTCCTTGCTTGTGATTGGTTTAAGAACACTTGCTCACATTAATTAGGGAATAGCATTTCTAAGTCGTTATTGGCCCTGGGTAGAGCACATGCCCCAATTTGGCCAAGTCAGATTAAAAGGCAGGATCTATAGACCTTGACTTAGTGACAGCTTTCTTAATCAATGAATGAGATAGTATATTGTCCCATTGTCACTGGCAGGAATAAAATTTCATGCAAAGTGGGTATAACACAGAGGAATGGAAAGAAGCCAGAGTCTTGATTTTAACAAACCTAAAATCTGCCCTAATCTAGATTTCCTAATATATGAAATAATGTATTATTATTCAAGCTTGGTATTTAAATTACTTATAGCTAAATTCATTGTAAATGAGATAATATTGTATTCATGTGCTATGATTGATGTGACAATTTAACAGAACATGGTGGCTTATAACAATAGGGATTTATCCTCTAATAGTTCTGGGAGGCCAGAAGGCCTAAGCCAGTTTCACTAAGCTAAAATCAGTACGCGGGACTCTTTCCTTCTGCAGGCTTTAGTGGAAAATCGATTTCCTCCCATTTCTTAGATTCTGGAGGCCTACTGCATTTCTTGGCTCCTGAGCTCTTCCTTGCATCAGTCTAACTTGCTGATTCTAACATCACACCTATTTTTGAAGTCAAATGTCTCTCTGCCTCCCTTATATGAAGACATTTGTGATTACATTTAGGACTAACCTGAACAATGTAGGAAAATTTCTCCATCTCAAGAACCTCAACTTAATTACATCTGCAAAGTTCCTTTTGTCATTTAAGGTAACATATTCATGGGTTCTAGGTGTTAGGATATGAAAAACTTTGAGGGACATTAATTCAGTCTACTACATAATACTTTTGACTTCAAAGCAGACTGACAGAGATTCTGGAATGGTAAGATAGGTGAGACAGGATATTGACTAGGATTTTTTTTTATTGTCTTGGAATTTCAACTGAGGTCATAAACCTGAGGAAGGTAAGTACACTCACATCTTAAAGAGATGCCAAAATTGGGGTGCCTGCATGGCTCGGTCAGTTAAATATCTGACTTTTAATTGTGGCTCAGATTGTGATCTCAGGGTCATTGAGATTGAGATCCGTTGTCAGGCTCCACGCTCAGCATTGGAGTCTGTTTGAGATACTCTCTCTCCCTCTCCCTCTGCCCTTCCCCCTGCTCTCACATGCACCTTCTCTCTCTAAATAAATAAATAAAAGTAATTTTAAAAAGTCTTTAAAGAGATGCCAAACACATCAATAACTAAATTACCAAAAGAAAACAAAACTTATCTAGGAACTATCAACCCAATTGCCAATTTCTATTAGAGAAGAACACAAACTTTAAAGAGTGATTGGAGAGAGAAGTTAAAATAGGTATGCCACTGAATTAATAAAAAGTACTATGGCATTTTCTGTTCCCTCCCAAATGAGTAAGTAAGAATAGGATTCTGGCACTTACCTCAAGCCAAATTGTGGGTCTCCAAGAGCCTGGAGATACCAGGAATTTGGAAACTGTAGACTCCTATTTCCTGGCTGGACACTTACGTAGCTTCAGAAACTTAAGTTTGTCCAGTATTCCCACCAAACTGAAGTCTGGCAGGAAAATTCTTCAGAGACCTTGACATGTCCCTTAGAGCAGAGGCATATATAAACAAAGAAACTGGTACATGCTTCCTGTCTGCTTCCATCCTGGAGAACGAAGCTGGCTGGAACATCTCGCAGTGGCAGGAGGAGTAGAGAAGACAAAGCCTTCACAATGGTTTTCTACCATTTGGTGGGTGAAGAGTACACAAGCTTCTGTGGTCCAAGTAGCTGCCATGGAAGGGCACCTGTCTCATTGAGCTTTTATCCACAAAGAAGCTTCTGTGGAGAGGGAACTCCTGGGTAAGAGGCCAAAGGGGCAGGATCTGAGGACAGTTGGAACCAGTCAACTGGAGACGCATCACTGCTATAGGCTGGAAGCAACTTATAGGCTGGAGGTCCCGAAGAGGACATGCATGTGTCCCATGAAGGCATCTGCTATGGAAACTTATAATTTGTCTATTACAATAAGATATCCTATACACCTGACATACAAAATATTATAATCTCCCCCATCTACTACCTTCACCCTGGGAGAAGCTGCAGCAAAAGACCAAGGGAAGGGAGGAAACAGAGAGTATCACTTTGTCATTGCAGTTACCTCTTTAAATGATCGAGTTTGAACTGTAGGGAAGGATGAGGTTTTGAAGTGAAAGTCATATCGAAGTCCTAATTTAGACCAGATGGGATTTTTTATGAAGGTGAATCACAGTTACTTAAATGAAATTGTTTTTGAAAGAGACTGGATAGGAATGGGATATACCTGGGATATTATTTTGGAGCAGTGAAGGGAGCTGGCAACAGACAAGACTGGTTAGCAATGGCTGGAGAAAAAAAGTAAAGAAGTTTACTCCTTTTGACAAACTGCTATATAGATAAGAATGGGTCAAGGAAAAAAAGAATGAAAGTGTGACTCTGGCAGCCAAATGGAATAGTAGATCCAAAGTATAACTAAGTATATTTTGAAGGTAAGAGAATGCCCAACATTAGAATAAACTTCTAGGTCTCTTAAAAACAAAGCAAATAATAATCCAAGCCAAACCACAACCAATCTGACCAAATGTTTTTTTCATTGAAAATTTGAATAACTTGGTTATGTATTGATAGTTTGCAACTTGAAATTCCATCAAAATTGTTTTTGTAATTTTTAAAAAACTAGGTTTTTGTAATTAAGTGTAGAATGGCATTTCTGAATTAGGGGGAAAGTCAAATTCCACACTTTTTTTCTTACCCCAGTACGTGACTCAAATGAAGAGGAGGTATTCATAGAAGTGAGAGCAAGAATACCGAATGAATACTGTGCATGGCATTTTCCTGTTCATTTTATTTAACAGAAATGTTAAAATAAGTCTTTCATGTGACACATTAGGTAACAGCAACCTAGAAGATCTTTTTTTCACAGCTGGCTTTTACTGTGCCATTTCCTTTCATTTCCTATAAACGTGTTTAGCCCACAGACCTCCCATTAGTTTTAAAGGGACTCAGTGTCTAAATATATACGAGAACATGAAATTGTGTCCTACTAAGGAAAAAGCTCTACTGCCTCATGCAATAGTGCTTCAGGGGAATCCTGAAAGATTAGCCATTAATTCCACTTCCTGTCCCGGTCAGTGATTAGATAAGGAAATAACAGGGTTAATGAATTGTCACACAGGGGACATTAATTAAACCACCAACTTTAGAAAATAATATAAGATTTTTTTTTCTTCTTAAATTTAAGTGTAAAGAATCGAGGTGAAGGAGAATATTTTGTTGAAATGCCAAGGTAAAGCAGAGCTGACATATTAAATGATGAAGATTGTATATCTGTTAAAAATACAAATGTGTACATTAATTTGTTCAACTAATGATTTTGTGACCACCGCTAGGCACAATTGTGGATGTCAGAAATGTGAACAAAATGTACAACAGAGTTTGCATTCATGTAGCTTACATTTTAAAGTGCAGAGATATATAATATGCATAATAAATTTTACGTATATGTAAGTTTTATGTACGTGCACATGCAATAATGAGTTCTATGCAGTACATATAACCAGGAAGTGGAGGGCAGGAAAAAGAAAACTATTTTATTTTATTTTTTTAAAAGATTTTATTTATTTATTTGACAGACGGGAGATCACAAGTAGGCAGAGAAGCAGGCAGAGAGAGAGGAGGAAGCAGGCTTCCTGCTGAGCAGAGAGCCCAATGCGGGGCTCGATCCCAGGACCCTGGGAATCATGACCCCAGCCGAAGGCAGAGGCTTTAACCCACTGAGCCACCCAGGTGCCCCAAGGAAACTATTTTAAATAGGATAGTCCTGGAATTCCTCATCAATTAGGGAACTGAGTAAATGCAGAAAGTGAAGAAAATAGACATGGCAATTACTGGGAGAAGAGGTTTCTAGGCAGAAAGGGAAGCAAGTGCAAGTCTTGTTTGGTAGTTACTAGAGACTAGGATGGCTGGAGGAGACAAAGAAGGAAAGTGGTAATAGATGAGGACAGAAAGGTTGCAGGATGTAGATTACATAAGACCTTAGAGACTGTTAAAAGGAATGAAGCTTTTCCTTTGAGTGGAATGAAAGCCACTGGAGGATTCTGAGTAGTTCCATGATGTGAATTTCACTTTAGTTTTGAAAGGATCACTCTGGTTTCTGGGTTGAAGATAGACTATCTATGAAGAGAAGATCAGTTAGGGCGCCATGGCAGCAATCCTGATGAAAGAGGATAATGGCTCTGGGCAAGGTGGTAGTGGCTAGAATCATGAGAAGTAGACATGTTTTGAAGATAAGTCCAATAAGATTTTCTAATGCATTGGACATGGAATCAGAAATAGAAAAGACCTAAGAATGACTCCAAGATTTTTGGTCTGAGGAACAGGAAGGATGGAAGTGCTCTTTATTGAAGCTGGGCAGGCAGTGAGTGGGACGGGCAGGTTAAAAGGAAGTTCTGCTTTGGGTCTGTTAGGTTCAAAAAGTCTATTAGACATTCATGTGGATTTGTCTAGCAGAAAGCTGGTATATGAATTTGGAGTTCTGGAGAGAGATCTTGGCTATTAATATAAATTTGGGAACCAGAAGCTTATGTATATACATCCTGGAAGTGTGTGGGGATAAAAATTGAATCATAAGGGACTATGCATGAACCAGAAATGATAAGAAATAAACAGCAAGGGGCGCCTGGGTGGCTCAGTGGGTTAAAGCCTCTGCCTTCAGCTCAGGCCATGATCCCAGGGTTCTGGGATTGAGCCCCACATCAGGCTCTCTGCTCCGCAGGGAGCCTGCTTCCTCCTCTCTCTCTCTGCCTGCCTCTCTGCCTACTTGTGATCTCTGTCTGTCCAGTAAAAAAATAAAATCTTAAAAAAAAAAAGAAAGAAATAAACAGCAAAGCTGGAGAAAAATCAGGAGAGTATGTTATTCCAGAAATCAAAGGATGGAAGTTTTCCAAGGGAGCATGGCTGACTGGTCAAGTTGTTGAGTAGTGATTTGATCAAAGAGAAGTTGGTTGGTGTCTTTGATAAGAGGAGTTTTGAGTGGAGTGCTGGTAGAGGGTGAAAGCCTCCTTGGAGTTTAGTGGGTTCCAAAAATGGGGATAAACTGGATATAGCAGGTGTAAGAAAATGAGAAAGGAGTTTTGTAGGACTATAGATGCAGTTACATGGAGAATAACTGGAAGGAGATGTGAGGTCAAGGAGAGATTATTTTTAATGGTTTTTAGGTGGTAGCAATTATAGCAGTTTTTGTTTGTTCACTGGTGGGAATGTCACAGTGGCAAGTAGAAAATTAATGATGAAGAAAGAGAGACACAGGCTTTGCTGAACTGATGAGTTTGTGTAGGCAAGAGGCAGTGGGATCCAGTGCATAAGAGGAATTGCCTTTAGACAGGAGCAGGGATAATCCATCTGAAGTAATGGGTGTGAAGGCAGACCACGTGGGTGCAGATGCTGGTACAGGAATAAATGGTGTGGGTGTCTCTGGAAATTCTTTCCTGTTTAATTTTCTCAGTGAAAGAGGAAGCACATTCTTCAAATGAGAGTTGGGGGAGACTGCTAGGGGAGATTTGAAAGAGAGGAGATGGTGGCATGTAGACTTCCAGAAGGCTGCAAGAGTGAGTGGGCTAGAGAAATCTAGGAGGCTAACTGGTCTGCACTAAGGGCTGACCGCTTGCTTGCTGTTCTCTAACCTGGCACATGGAAGACTGTTTTACCATTTCTATTGGATCATTTAAAGTGAAGCCAGTCAGCATTGTTTATGCTTCCCCAGCTGACATTCAGTACACGGGGGCAGGCACAGTATGAGGAAAATACTGCTGTTGTCAATTTGGAGTTTTGCCTGATCTAAGAAGCAGATCTAAGCCAGGAAGGCTGGAATTGTGGGTTATAGGGCAGGTGGGGAAGTGGACATGAAGGAGAAGGAGAGTATAACGTGGGTTTCATTCATTAAACCCTGGGAGTTTTGGCTAAGGGAGTGTTGGCTATAGGTGTAATGGTATGAGAGTGTGATACTTGGTACTGGTCACAACAAGGTGTACTCTAAAGTATGACAGTGGGAAAGAACACCAGGCTAGGAGGATGTCATTGGAAGAGAGGAGGATGAGGGACTGAGAAGCAAGGCAGAATGTTGGAATGTTCATATGCATTGATACTAACATCGCTAAAGCCTCTATCAGAGTTGTGTTGGAGAAACAGTGAGGCAGAAGCTAAAAACTTCAAGACTCAGAGTAATAGCATGATCCACTAAAACAAAACAAAGAAACAAACCAAAATGAAACAGTGATATGAATACATATCCAAGAACATCCAATGAAGTCTTGCCTGGAAGAGTGAAAAACAAACAAAAAAAACCCAAAACAAACAAATAAAAAACCCACACAACAATTTAAACATATTTTTTTCTTTTTAGAGAGAAAGAGAGCATGCCTGTGTGCGTGAGCAGGGGTGGGCAGGGCAGAGGGAGAGGGAGAGAGAATCTTAAGCAGGCTCCACACCGAGTGAGAATCCCAACATGGGGCTCAATGTGGGGCTCGATCTCATGACCCTGAGATCATGACCTGAGCTGAAATCAATAGTTGATGCTTAACGGACTGAGCCACATGGGCACCCTTAAACATCTTTCAATAAGTAAATAATTAAGTAAATTATGGTTTAGCTATACAACAAATGCTTTGCAGCCTCAGAAAAATAAGGCTAATAAACATCTACTGACCAGGAAATACGTTTATGATATATTATTTAGTGAAGAGATTTTCACATACTAATTGTAAGTGAGAGATTATCATGTGTTAATATGAATGGTAACATTTATTTTAAAAGTTAAAAAGCTGTGGTATATACAGAGATGGATATATGCACAGGGAGAGAAGTACACAACAGAAATTCCCAGGGGTTGGAGCCAAGGACGCTCTTAGGTCAGGAGGAACTTTTCATTTCTTTGGTAAACTTTTTCTTTTGGTAACTTTTCATTTCTTTTGGTAGCCATATAAGTGTCTTTAACTTTTTTCTTGTAAAATATAACACATAAATACAAGTGAACAAACTGTGAAGTAGAAATTGATGAGATCCCAAGCCAGCATTAGTGAGACCACCACTTGGATCAAGAAATACAAAATTGCCAGCACTCCAGAGGTGTACCCCAGAGGGAGTGCATGCCTACTTCCTATTTCCTCCTACTTCTTCCTCCTTTCTGTTCCAAAGTTAAAAACTATCCTGACTTGTAGTCACCACAGTCTCATTTTTCTTTAGAGTTTATCACCATAGCATGAATTTTTCTACACTGTGTCCTGCCTATTTGTGAACTATATATAAATAGAATAACCCAATGTGAATTCTATTGTGCTGATTTCTTTTATTCAATATTATATCTATAAAATCCATCCATATTGCCATGTAGAGTTTTTATTATCCCCTCTGCCCCCGCCTATTTATTTATTTATTTATTTTGGTGAGGACATTTAAGTCCTCATTTAATTAGCAAATTACAAGTATATAATACATATAATGCAGTTAATTGTATAATCAACTGTAGTTACCATGTTGTTCACTAGATCCTCAGATCTTACTTATCCTAGAACTGAAAGGTAGCAGTTTATTTTTATACTGTATTCTATGTATAAATGCAGCACAATTCATCTTGCCATCCTACTATTAATGGGCTTTTGGTTTATTTCCAGTTGTGGTCTGTCATGAGTAACACTGTTATAAATTCTTGTACATAGTTCTTGGTGCCCACATGCATGCATTTCTGCTGAGCACACTTCTAGCAGCAAACTTGCTGAGTAATAAGGGTTGTGTGGTTTCAGATTAAGTAGACGATGACAAAATGTCTGACTCCCACCAGTAATAGAGTCCCTTTTGCTTCAGAGTCTTTTCCGCATTTGGTATTGTCATTTAAACTTCTTTCCCAAGATGTGTTAATGGCAGCATAGGGCTTTGTTTTATGGTTTTAATTTTTATTTCCATCATTTTGGTGAGGTGGTTTTTTGGCTCTTTGAACAACTTCTGATTCAAACTGCCTATTCAAACTCAAGAGCAATTTTACCATTGGATCTTCTGACTTTCTTTATTGATTTTTTGGAAGTTTTTTTTTTTTAATATAAACTCAAGATGTGCATCTTCTTTCAGCTCTATGTTTTGCGAATACTTTTTCTCATTCTGTAGTTTGCTTTTTTATTCTATTAACAGTGACATTTGACAAAGAACTTTAATATGGTCAGTTTTATCAATATTTTCTGTGTAGATCAAGCTTTTTGTGTCCTGTTTAAGAAGTCTTGTCCTACTTTAAGGATACAAAGATAGTCTCTTTTATTACTTTTTAGAGAGTTTCCTGTCTTTTGTCCTTTACATTTGACTAACTAATCTACCTGCAATTGATTTTTGCGTTTGGTATGAGGTAAGGGTCCAGTTTCATTTTCGTCCTTGTAGATATCCATATATCTATCTAACTGTTACAGCATCATTTTTGAAAAAAAGTCTTCTTTCTCCACTGCTCTGCAGTGCCATATCTACAGCAAATCACATGTTCATCTCTTCATGAGTTTATTTCTCAGATTCCTATTACATTCTTTTGAGCTTTTTCTACTCTCAGGATGCTAGTCCTTAGTGTCTTCATTACTGTACCTTTATAGCCACAACTAATATTCAGTGCAGCAAATATTTTCCACCCATTTCTTTTTCCTTAAGAATGCCTTGGTTAGGGGTACCTGGGTAGCTCAGTGGGTTAAAGCCTCTGCCTTCAGCTCAGGTCGTGATCCCAGGGTCCTGGGATCGAGCCCCGTATCGGGCTCTCTGCTCAGTGGGGAGCCTGCTTCCTCCCCTCTCTCTCTCTCTCTCTGCCTGCCTCTCCACCTACTTGTGATCTCTCTCTCTCTGTCAAATAAATAAAAAATCTAAAAAAAAAAAAAAAAAAGAATGCCTTGGTTAAGCTTAGCCCTTTCTATTTGTACCTTTCCATATATATCTTAGTACTGGCTTATCAAGTGCCACTTACACAGACACACAACATTTGAATTTTTATTAGGATCATATCAAAACTATAGATCAAATTGGGGGGATGTGACATCTTTGAGACATTCAGCCTTTAACTGATATCCATGGTATATTTTCTCCTGTGTTGCTATCTTCTTTGATTTTTCATTTATTGAGGACTTCTTTGATTTCTTTCCATAAAACTTAATAGTTTTCTACATTGAGAGCCACCACATTTTTTTTAGATTTATGATGTTAATTTTTAAAAAATTTTATTTAACAGACAGAGATTAAAAGTAGGCAGAGAGGCAGACAGGGAAGGGTGGGGGAGGGGGATGCTCCCTGTTGAGCAGAGAGCCTGATGTGGGGCTCGATCCCAGGACCCTGAGATCATGACCTGAGCCGAAGACAGAGGCTTTAACCCACTGAGCCATCCAGGTGCCTCTATGATATTAACTTAACCCACATATGATCTGCAGTCAGTGTCATGGTATGCCACCCCCCGACTACCATCCCAGCTCCTCCTTCAGGGTAGGGAGCACTTGTTACCTTTTCTGCTGGGAATATAGAAATTCCTGGTGCTCTGCTGAGTCTCCTTGGAACCTGCCCTACATTCTATTGTTGTGTGATAGAAGAGAATAAAAGCCTGGCAGTCCCCCAAACAAAATTGCAGCTGTTTCTCTGTGAGTTAGTTATCTACTGCTATGTAACAAGTAAGCCCCAAACATAGTGTTTTAAAAGAACATTTATATTCTCACAGGTTCTGTGGATCAATAAAAGCTTAGGTGGGTCCTCTGGCTTTCAAATTCTCACAGGTCTGTACTCAGTTAAGCCTCGGATGGGAAAGATCCACTATAGGCTGACTCACAGATTGTTGGAAAGATTCAGTGCCTTGTTGGTTGTTGCATTAAAGCTTCAGTTTCTCATAAGTTGCTGGCCCAAGGCCACTCTCAATTCCTTGTTATGTGAGCCTTTCCATAGGCCAGCTCACAACAAGATAGCTGGCTTCATCCAAGTGAATAAAGAGAGAGAGAGAGTGCCAGCCAGAGAAAGCCTGCTAGCAAGACAGAAGCCCTGGTCTTTGGTGACTGATCTTAGAAGTGAGAACCCATCATTACTTTATTTTGTTCATTAGAAGCAAGTCACTTTGTTCAGTCCACACTCAAGGATGGGCAAGGATTCCAGGAGGCAGGGATTGTTAAGCATAATTGCATAAGCCTCTTAACACACCATCAGTTGCTACTTTTTGGAAAATTATGTATAAGATTTGTATTATTTCTTCCTATGTATTTCAAGTTATTTGGAACAGGAGGATTTACATTTAATGTTTTTAAATTGTGGGATGACAACAAGAAGATCTAACAATTTTTTTAAAAGATTTTATTTATTTCTTTGACAGACAGAGATCACAAGTAGGCAGAGAGGCAGGCAGAGAGAGAGGAGGAAGCAGGCTCCCTGCTGAGTGGAGAGCCTGACACGGGGCTCAATCCCAGGACCCTGGGATCATGACCCGAGCCAAAGGCAGAGGCTTTAACCCACTGAGCCACCCAGGCGCCCCAAGATCTAACAATTTTAAGTATCTATACCCCTAATATGAGAGCATCCAACTACATAAACCGATTAATAACAAAATCAGAGAACCACATCGGCAATAATATAATAATAGTAGGGGACTTTAACACCCCCCCTCCCTGAAATGGACAGATCATCCAAGCAAAAGATCAACAAGGAAATAAAGGCCTTAAATGACACACTGGATCAGATGGACATCATAGATATATTCAGAACATTCCATCCCAAAGCAATAGAATATACATTCTTCTCTAGTGCACATGGAACATTCTCCAGAATAGATCACATCCTGGGTCCTAAATCAGGCATCAACTGGTACCAAAAGATTGGGATCATTCCCTGCATATTTTCAGACCACAATGCTCTGAAGCTAGAACAAGAGGAAAGTTGGAAAGAACTCAAGTACATGGGGGCTAAAGAGCATCCTACTAAAGCATGAATGGGTCAACCAGGAAATTAAAGAAGAACTGAAAAAATTCATGGAAACAAATGATAATGAGAACACAACTGTTCAAAATCTGTGGGACACAGCAAAGTCAGTCCTGAGAGGAAAATATATAGGGGTACAAGCCTTTCTCAAGAAACAAGAAAGGTCTCAAGTATACAACCTAACCCTACACCTAAAGGAGCTGGAGAAAGAAAAACAAAGCCTAAACCCAGCAGGAGAAGAGAAATAAATAATAAAGATCACAGCAGAAATCAATGAAAAACAAACAAACAAACAAAAAAAAAAAACCAACACAATAGGACAAATCAAGGGAACTAGGAGCTGGTTCTTTGAAAGAATTAATAAGATTGATAAGCCCCTGGCCAGACTTATCAAAAAGAAAAGAGAAAGGTCCCAAATAAATAAAAGCATGAATGAAAGAGATCATGACCAACACCAAAGAAATACAAACAATTATATGAACATATTATGACCTATATGTGCCAGCAAATTTGACAATCTGGAAGAAATGGATGTATTCTTAGAGACCTATAAACTACCAAAACTGAACCAGGAAGAAATAGAAAACCTGAACGGACCCATAACCAGTAAGGAGATGGAAGCAGTCATCAAAAATCTCCCAACAAACAAGAGCCCAGGGCCAGACGGCTTCCCAGGGGAATTCTACCAAACATTTAAAGAAGAACTAATTCCTATTCTCCTGAAACTGTTCCAAAAAATAGAAATGGAAGAAAAACTTCCAAACTCATTTTATGAGGCCAGCATTACCTTGATCCCAAAACCAGACAAACACCCCCTCAAAAAAGAGAATTATAGACTAATATCTTTGATGAACACAGATGTGAAAATTCTCACCAAAATACTAGCCAATAGGATCCAACAGTACATTAAAAGGATTATTCACCACTGCCAAGTGAGATTTATTCCAGGGCTGCAAGTTTGGTTCAAGAATACATTAACAAAAGAAAGAACAAAATCTGTATGATATTCTCAATAGATGCTGAAAAAGCATTTGACAAAGTACAGCATCCTTTCTTGATCAAAATTCTTCAAAGTGTAGGGATAGAGAGTACATACCTCAATATCATCAAAGCCATCTATGAAAAACCCACCGCAAATATCATTCTCAATGGAGAAAAACTGAGAGCTTTTCCACTAAGGTCAGGAACATGGCAGGGATGCCCATTATCACCACTGTGATTCAATATAGTAGTAGAAGGCCTGGCCTCAGCAATCAGACAACAAAAAGAAATTAAAAGCATCCAAATTGGCAAAGAAGAAGTCAAACTATCACTCTTTGCAGATGATATGATACTTTATGTGGGAAACCCAAAAGACTCCACTCCAAATCTGCTAGAAGTTGTACAAGAATTCAGTAAAGTGTCAGGATATAAAATCAATGCACAGAATTCAGTTGCATTTCTATACACCAACAACAAGACAGAAGAAAGAGAAATTAATGAGTTGATCCCATTTATAATTGTACCACAAACCATAAGATACCTAGTAATAAACCTAACCAAAGAGGCAAAGAATCTGTACTCAGAAAACTATAAAGTATTCATGAAAGAAATGGAGGAAGACAAAAAGAAATGGAAAAACGTTCCATGCTCATGGATTAGAAGAACAAATATTGTGAAAATGTCTATGCTACCTAAAGCACTCTACATGTTTAATACAATCCCTATCAAAATACCATTCTTTTTTTTTTCAACAAAATGAAACACATAATCCTAAAATTTATATGGAACCAGAAAAGACCTTGAATAGTCAGAGGAATGTTGAAAAAGAAAGTCAAAGTTGGTGGCATCACAATTCCAGACTCCAAGCTCTATTACAAAGCTGTCATCATCAAGACAGTATGGTACTGGCACAAAAATAGACACATCCTGATTACAAGCTTTACTACAAAGCTGTGATCACCAAGACAGCATGGTACTGGCATAAAATCAGACACATAGACCAGTGGAACAGAGTAGAGAGCCCAGATATGGATCCTCAACTCTATGGTCAATTAATCTTCGACAAAACAGGAAAAAATATACAGTGGAAAAAAGACAGTCTCTTCAATAAATGGTGTTGGGAAAACTGGACAGCTATATGCAGAAGAATGAAACTCGACCATTCTCTTATACCGTACACAAAGATAAACTCAAAATGGATAAAAGATCTCAACGTGAGACAGGAATCCATCAGAATCCTAGAGGAGAACATAGGCAGTAACCTCTTTGATATCAGTCACAGCAACTTCTTTCAAGATATGTCTCCAAAGGCAAAGGAAACAAAAGCGAAGATGAACTTTTGGGACTTCATCAAGATCAAAAGCTTCTGCACAGCAAAGGAAACAGTCAAAAAAACAAAGAGGCAACCCACAGAATGGGAGAAGATATTTGCAAATGACAGTATAGACAAAAGGTTGATATCCAGGATCTATAAAGAACTCCTGAAACTCAATACACACAAAACAGACAATCATATCAAAAAATGGGCAGAAGATATGAACAGACACTTCTCCAATGAAGACATACAAATGGCTATCAGACACATGAAAAAATGTTCATCATCACTAGCCATCAGGGAGATTCAAATTAAAACCACATTGAGATACCACCTTACAGCAGTTAGAATGGCCAAAATTAGCAAGACAGGAAACAACATGTGTTGGAGAGGATGTGGAGAAAGGGGAACCCTCTTACACTGTTGGTGGGAATGCAAGTTGGTGCAGCCACTTTGGAGAACAGTATGGAGATTCCTCAAGAAATTAAAAATAGAGCTTCCCTACAACCCTGCCATTGCACTACTGGGTATTTACCCCAAAGATACAGATGTAGTGAAAAGAAGGGCTATCTGTACCCCAATGTTTATAGCAGCAATGGCCATGGTCGCCAAACTGTGGAAAGAACCAAGATGCCCTACACAGACGAATGGATAAGGAAGATGTGGTCCATATACACTATGGAGTATTATGCCTCCATCAGAAAGGATGAATACCCAACTTTTGTAGCAACGTGGATGGGACTGGAAGAGATTATGCTGAGTGAAATAAGTCAAGCAGAGAAAGTCAATTATCATATGGTTTCACTTATTTGTGGAGCATAACAAATAGCATGGAGGAAAAGGGAGATGGAGAGGAGAAGGAAGTTGAGGGAAATTGGAAGGGGA
>NW_019154087.1:27874263-27875112 GCF_002288905.1 Enhydra lutris kenyoni
AAGGGGAGGTGAACCATGAGAGACTATGGACTCTGAAAAACAATCTGAGGGTTTTGAAGGGGCGGGGGGTGGGTGGGAGGTTGGGGGATCCAGGTGGTGTGTATTGGAGAGGGCATGGATTGCATGGAGCACTGGGTGTGGTGCAAAAATAATGAATACTGTTAAGCTGAAAAAATAAAAAATTAAAAAAAAAATAGACACATAGATCAGTGGAACAGAATAGAGAGCCCAGAAATAGACCCTCAACTCTATGGTCAACTAATCTTTGACAAAGCAGGAAAGAATGTCCAATGGAAAAAAGACAGCCTCTTCAACAAATGGTGTTGGGAAAATTTGACAGCCACATGCAGAAAAGTGAAACTGGACCATTTCCTTACACCACACACGAAAATAGACTCAAAATGGAAGAAGGACCTCAATGTGAGAAAGGAATCCATCAAAATCCTTGAGGAGAACACAGGCAGCAACCTCTTTGTCCTCAGCTGCAGCAAGTTCTTCCTAGAAACATCACCAAAGGCAAGGGAAGCAAGGGCAAAAATGAACTATTGGAACTTCAAGATCAAAAGCTTTTGCACAGCAAAACAAAACAAAACAAAACAAAAAACAGTCAAAACCAAAAGACAACTGACAGAATGGGAGAAAATATTTGCAAATGACATATCAGATAAAGGGCTAGTATCCAAAATCTATAAAGAACTTAGCAAACTCAACACCCAAAGAACAAATAATCCTATCAAGAAATGGGCAGAAGACATGAACAGACATTTCTGCAAAGAAGACATCCAGATGGCCAACAGACACATGAAAAAGTGCTCCACATCACTCGGCATCAGGGAAATACATATCAAA
>NW_019154087.1:27875212-28209908 GCF_002288905.1 Enhydra lutris kenyoni
AATCAAGAAATGGGCAGAGGACATGAACAGACATTTCTGCAAAGAGATGGCCAACAGACACATGAAAAAGTGCTCCACATCACTCGGCATCAGGGAAATACATATCAAAACCACAATGAGATACCACCTCACGCCAGTCAGAATGGCTAAAATTAACAAGTCAGGAAACAACAGATGCTGGTGAGGATGCGGAGAAAGGGGAACCCTCCTATGTTGTTGGTGGGAATGCAAGCTGGTGCAGGCACTCTGGAAAACAGCATGGAGGTTCCTCAAAAAGTTGAAAGTAGAGCTGCCCTACAACTCAGCAATCGCACTACTGGGTATTTACCCTAAAGATACAAATGTAGTGATCCAAAGGGGCACGTGCACCTGAATGTTTACAGCAGCAATGTCCACAGTAGCCAAACTATGGAAAGAACCTAGATGTCCATCAACAGATGAATAGATAAAGAAGATGTGGTGTGTGTGTATTATGTATGTGTGTGTGTGTGTGTGTATATATGTATATATATATATTGCAGCCATCAAAAGAAATGAAACCCTGCTATTTGCGACAACGTGAATGGAACTAGAGTGTATTATGCTGAATGAAAGAAGTCAATCAGAGAAAGACAATTATCATATGATCTCCCTGATATGAGGAAGTTGATAGACAGTGTGGGGGGGTTGGGGGGTAGGGAAGGAAAAAAATGAAACAAGATGGGATTAGGAGGGAAACAAACCATAAGTAACTCTTAATCTCACAAAACAAACTGAGGGTTGCCTGGGGGAGGGGGGGTAGGAAGAGGCCGCTTGTGTTATGGACATTGGGGAGGGTATGTGCTATGGTGAGTGCTGTGAAGTGTGTAAACCTGGCGATTCACAGACCTGTACCCCTGGGGTTTATAATACATTATATGTTAATAAAAAATAAAAAAATTAAAAAAAATTGTAGGACGATTTGGATTCAGCCTCTTTAATAGTTAAAGGAATATTATATTTTTTTCTTTTGGTAGTGTTGGTAAGTTCTATTTTCAAGAAACATGACCTATGTACATGTTTAAATTTATTAACTTAAAGTTGTTTATAATATCCTCTTTTGATGTTGATGGCAAGATCTGTAATGATGTTTATTTTTTCATTTCTGACACTGTTTATCTGTGGCTTCTTTCATTTTTCCTTGATCAGTCTGGCAAGTATTCTATGAGTTTTTTTTATTCTTTTCCAAGAATTATTTATTGGCTACACTGATCTTTATTTTCTCCTTTGTGTGTGTGTGTGTGTGTGTGTGTGTGTGTGTGTGTGTGTGTTCTTTTCAGTGTTTGCATGATAGATCTTTTTTTATCCTTTTCTTTTTCAAGCTCCTGTAAATTATATTTTAGATGTATCTTTCATAAACAGCATATAATAAAGATTTTTACAAAATTTGGGTTTAAGTCTATAACCTATTAATTTTTTCTCTCTTATACTTCTTTTACTTCCCTTTGCTAGCTATGAGATTTTTTTAAAAGTCAGGTTTATAGAGGCATAAGTTATATAAGTAAAACTACAATTTTAAATGCAGAGTTTGGTGTGTTTTGAGGAGTGAATACGTTCATATAACTGGTATAATTAAGATGTAGAACACTTTCAGTATACCCAAAAGATGTCTTGTACTTCATTGCAGTCAATCCCTTCTTTAGACCTTTAGACTCTGGTAACTACTTATCTGATTTCTGTCGCCATGACTGCATTTTTCTGAATCTCATGGACGTGGAGTCATATAATATATAGCCTTTTGTTTCTGGCATCCCTCATTTACCATAATGCTTTCAAGGTTCATCCATATTGGTGCCTGCGTGGCTCAGTTGGTTAAGTGTCTGCTTTTGGCTCAGGTCATGATCCCAGGTCCCCATTGGGCTTCCTGCTTAGGGGAGAGCCGGCTTCTCCCTTTTCCTCTGCCTGCTGCTCTCCCTGCTTGTGCTCTCTCTCTGTGTGTAAAATAAATGAATAAATAAAATCTTTTGAAAAAAGATTCATCCATATTTTTGCCTTTATCAAGAATTACTTCTTTTTCATTGCTGAATAGTATTGCTTTGTGTGGATATATCACAATGTTTTTTATCCTTTTTTTAACAGATGGACATTTTTTTGTCAGTTCTGGGTTATAATGAATAAAGCTGCTATAAAGATAAGGACCTAGATCATCTGTTGGCATGTTCTTTTAGTAATCTTAGGTAAATACCTATAGCTAGAATTTGCACAAAATACAGAAGGATAAGTTCTGTTATGTAAGAAAATGGCAAACTGTGTTCCAAAAACAATACCATTTGCAATCCCATTAGCAGGGTATGAGAATTCCAGTTGCTCTGCATACTTGGTATTACTTGGTATTGTCATTTTTTTTTTAACAAATCTCGTAGATGTGTATATTCTACCTCATTGTGGTTTTAATTTGCCTTTCCCCAGTGACTAAGTGCCCTTTACAGCTAAGTCCCTGGAAGAGAGAGTTGCATCTGGTCAGTGCCACTAGTGTCCTCTGTTCCACCAGCCAGCTATGCCATGACACATATGCCACAGGGCCCCCCGGAGGATCCAATAGGACACACATCAAGCAGGGTGCTAGAGAGATGCTCCCCAAGCTGGGATAATGGGGCATGGACAACACTGTTACAGCTACGCTTTTTTATTTGATTCTCTGACAGGATCAGCATTTCCGTTTTACAGATGAGGAAGTTGAGGCTCTTCAACTTTGTATAATTTGCCCAAACCGATAGACTGGTAAGCAGAGGTGCCAGAATTCAGCTCAGGTTTTTGTGGTTCCAAAGCTCATTCTTGAAATGACCCTAAAATATATAGCTGATAACTATCCCCTCAGGGTTCTTTGCTCCAGACTGAATAATATCTTTTTTTAAATCCTTATTTTTCAAAACTTTCATCAAATACAAGGTTTTACTGGATTTTTTTTCTCCCCAAACTACCTATTTCACTCTGGTTTCTACACTACAGTGTTGAATAATTAAATCCAAATTTGCTCCTTGGGTGACAATTACTGTCACCATTATGTCAAGCTATTCTGATTGGGCCTATTGACTCTGAGTAAATGGAACACGGACTGTTGGCAGGGGTTGGCACAGGCTGTTATAATGTAGCTTAATGCGCCCCAAGGGTTCATGGATGGGTAAGCCGCACCTAAACAAGCCAACTACACTTTATGGCCTGTCTTTTCTAAAAGAGGCACTGAACGTGTTTATTTCAATAATGCACATTCCGTAATAATTTAACATTTAGCACTGACGAGTTACTGTTCGACCTTTAGTGTTCTAAACAACACGATTCAATAGAGAGGGTTGTTGTTATAGATGGTTAATCCATACTACTGCAAATTAATAGTTGTGGTCAATATGTGGTTATGGTCACTGCCCATTACAATGTATCCTTGAGTTTTGAGTTATATTGAAAATATGGGGATTTTTTTTATAGTACCCTTTCTATTTCATACCACACGTAATTAGCCTTACTGCTTTTAACAAAAGTTTCACAGTCATATTATATGGTACCTGTTGAGATATTTTGCTATCCTTTGACAATGTGTCCAGAATGGATCACTTTTAATGAACTTTATCTAATCATATAGAGACAGTATCTTGGGGGGGGAAGTAAGAGATGGTTTGTAACATCAGCATATTTTGGCCCGTATTATTGACAGCAGATAAAGTAGCATTTATTGAATTTTAAACTGGGAGGCTTATGCAAATGCTCAACTGGGTAGGACAGACAAATTGAAACATAAGTCTGATTATTTAGTTAGCTCTTACGGTATAGAGGGCAAGGCTGAGAATATAACCGAAAGGGAGTAACATTTAAAATTTTTAGTGTGCTATTCTTTTTTTTTTTTTTTTTGCCTTCCAAGCCTTCCAACCTAATTTGCCTGAGCATCTAACTACTTGGTGGATGGGCATGGGTAGGCAGGCAGAGATTATAATTTGTTAAGGAAGAAAACCAGGAAGAGACCAAGAATATGTTCAGCCTTTATTATTCCATCATATGATCATGTAGCAGGATATCAGGGCTAGCTTTCTGCCTTGAGAGAGACTTTTCCAGTTTTGTAGATCTCCTTCATCAGTAGACCCACAACTAAGTAAGACAGACTTATCTTATCAAGCTCTCCTGTGGTATAGTGGAGATATAACAGGCTGCCATTTAGGATTGGCTGGAGTTCTGAAGAAGATGTTATTGAAGAAGAGAATAAAAACCTTCCTTTTTTTTATTCCAAGAAACTTTTGAAGAAGAAATATATGAAATTATTGAATACCTTCTATGCGTTTGACTGCTGTTAAAGTATTTATATGTATATAGATATGTATTAACTCATTTGTCCTCACAATGACACTGTGAGGTAAATTGTTATTTTCCACAGTTTTGGGATTGGGGCATAGAGCCAGTCAACAACTCATCTGAGATCACGTGTCTAATGAGTAGCAGAGCAGCCCTGGGCTATCTTGCTCCACCAGCTCCAGAGACAATGGGTTAGTGAGGATGATGTGGTAGGAAAAAATGCAGGCAGCTTTTGTCCCTACTACCTATTTAGGATGAGGACATCACCTCTGATGTCCTCACCAATTTCAGGAATGGCCAAAGCAATGTAGCCATAGAAAGAAGAGGGAGATCTTCTGGTATGACCTTCCTGAGCTGCCTTTGGTGGCCTACATGAGAAGCTAAACTGAGAGCCAGTAAGTAGCCCAGCAGGTGATTTTGCACACACAGTCCACACCAGGCTCATGGACCGGAAGGGGGTGGTGACTATCATGCGGAGATCTGTGGCCCCTAGGAGCAGAGAGAACAGACAGGGTTAACCAGGAGATTGTATTAGGTGCTGACCAAGCCAGGAGACTGAAACAGGAGTCCTGCTGACATAGAGTGGGACTCTGCAGCACAGCAGCAGGGCAAACAGCACCCAGGAGCCAAGGGTGTTGCCATGGATACCTGGGGAAGCAGAGTAGAGTGCATTAAAGACTCTGACTCTTTATTTCCCCTGAGGACTCAAAAGCCTATTCCCCACTCCTACCGCCATGCACTGCATGTCATGACAGGGAGAAGTACAGGGGAGCGGGGCTAGCTCAGGGACCAAATGATTTGTTTGAAAAGTCTGAATATGTCCATAGGGGAAGTTGGCACAATTGGATGAGACTAAGTTTTAACTTAATTAAGTAAATGTGTTGATGAGTGGGAAGGGGTCTATAACAGAGGGCCAGATGAAGTAGAAAACTATAACGAACTTTCATTCTCTCCTCGCATCTTATAAACCTACTGCAAAATAAGGCTGATCAGAAAAAAAAAAGAAAAGAAATAAATGTGTTTTTTTTTTAATCAACTCTATGGGCAAAGGGAAATGCACCCATAAAGTAATCAAAACAATTCACAGAAGGACATGCAATTCCAGAAAGAGGACAACAAGATAATGACAACCTTATTGATGGTAGCCAGTTGTATTAGAACCTAATTTGACAAAGAAGAATTTGCAAGACATTTAATGTCAATGCTCCCTCACTGTGACAGAAATGTATATGGTTGTAAAAAAAAAAAAAAAAAAAGAAAGAAAAGAAAAGAAAAGAAAAAATTCCTAAATACTGTGAGTAGGATGGAAAAAATAAATTATAGGGAGAGAATAATAATTTCAACTTCAGTAGATTGTACCAAGGCCACCCACACCTTTATTTGTCAGACTGTACTGTTTTTCCTCCCCACTGCACTTCTGGATCTGGGCCAGAGGGTGGTGGGCGGAGAGAGAACAGTCGCCTCTACCGTCTTCCACAGCACTTAACTACCTCATCTCGTTTCACATTTGCCTGTCTGCACCCACTGCTCCACTTTGTTCAGGCCCTCGTTTGCTTCTACTTGGGCCATTGGGAAGGTTTCATAATTGCATTTACCTCCTCTAATCTCTCTTCCTTCAATCCATCCTAGATGACTTTGCCAGATTCATTTAACAGAAGCATGGTTTTATCATTTCGTTCTCCAGCATGATATTTTGGTCAATGACATGTAACTGAAACTGTTGGGAAAATTTTGGGAAGCTTTTTTGTTTTTCTACATTCCTGGTGTTATCTATTTACTTATTCCTGGTGTTACTTATCTATTTACTTTCATTTCTCTATTTTGATATAATTTTGAACCTCGAGATTTTAAGAGTAGTACAAAGAATTCCTGTATACTGTGCCCAGAATCCCAAATGTTAGCATTGTACCACATTCTTTCTCTCATTCTCTCTCTCTAACACTTATTACTGTCAATTGTTCTGCTTGTAGCTATCTAAGGGCGTGTGATGTGGTATCTCACGGTGGTTTTGATTGCATTTCCCTGATAGCTAATGATGTTGCTCATCTTTTCTCCTATTTATTGATAAAAGATTGTTTGCTGAATCAAAGGATTTGGATTCAAATCCCTTTCCAGTTTTTAGTTGTATTATTTGTCTCTTTATATTTGAGTTGTAAGAATTCTTTATATATTCTGGATACTAGACCACTATCATATATCTGATTTGGAAATATTTTCTCCCATTCAGTGGGCTGTGATTTTACTTTCTCGATAGTATTCTTTGAAACAAAAGCTTTTAATTTTAATGAAGTATAAATCCAATTTGTCTATTTTCCCTTTTTAAAAATACAGATATAATTTTGACATGTAACATTACATTAGTTTCAGGTGTAAATATAATGACTTGATATTTGTATATATTATAAAATAATCACCACAATAAGTCTAGTTAATACATATCACCATTGGTAGTTATAAAAGGTATATCTTGTGGTAAAACTTTTTAAGATCTTATGAAAAATTTTGAGTGTTCTTATGGGTGAGGGTATGTCTTTCTCTTTCTTTTTACTTACCCATGTTCACTGTAATGGTAGGGAGGAGAGCACATAGTGACTAGAGCTGGAGTAGCCATCTTGGACCATCAGGTGAATTTGGCAATGGAAATTATTCCAAATGGGCCACAAAGTAAAAGGATCTTCTTATATTTTATTTGAGAGAGGAATGAACTTTATTTGTTTTTAAAGCTAGTATTAGCCTACATTTTTTGTTATTCACAGACAAACCTATTTCTAATTAATACATTAATCCTTTCTTATATGCTACTCTCAAATCTTGATACCCTAATTTACCTTGGGCAAAGTGTCTCAAAACCAAGTGCTACTACCTTCTCTCATTCTGTCCTCTTCATCCTGGAACACAAGAATCACTTAGAATAAAAAAGCACACACAAAAAGCTCCACCTAGCTCATTAAGAGTGGTAAAATTTTCCTTTCATGTGTAATAATTATCAATAAAGTTTGTAGAGTTACGTCATGAAAAAAAAAACCAACTAAGTGCTACTAGAAGATAATCTCTCCTTTTGCTGTCTGTGAAATATGGCAAAAGATAAATGTCCTTTATATATTTCTGTTCTTCAGATAACTTATTTGCCAGTTTGTGGCAATTTTATTTACATCTGTGGGACCCACTTGGTTGAATTAATATTGACGTGGACTCCAAATGCCCTTTTATTTTTCTTTTCATGGTGTGGAGCAACACTCAGAGAAATCATCTAATGAAGTTAGGATGAATGGTGAGGGTCTTCTACAAAGGAAGTCCCAGAGCCTCTTTATTTGCCTTCTTTTATTTGCACAGGTGCTCTCTCTTATCTTTCAGCTCACTGACATTCAGTTTTGTGGCCAAGGTTATTGTCTTTCAAACATATTACTTGTTCTTTATGCCAGTTATCAGAGGCATACAATACATGCTATATGGTAAGAATCAAAATGTTTATTTAGATATCACTGGGTCTTAGAATTTAAGAGCTGGATGGTATGTTAGCAATCATCTGGTTCAAAGACTTATTGCATATATGTTTTTGTTTTTGTTTTGTTTTGTTTTTAAAAGGGGGAAAGGCAGAAGGAGAGGGAGAGAGACTCTTAAGCAAGCTCATGCCCAGAGCAGAGCCTGATGTTGGGCTTGACCTCATGACCCTGAGATCATGCCCTGGACCAAAATTAAGAGTTGGACTCTTAACTGACTGAGCTACTGAGGCACCCCATTGCATACATGTTTTAACTGTCTTTTTTCTTTTACTGTTTATTACAACCAAAGATTCTTCCATCTTAATAGTATCTTGTCAGTTTGGCACAAGTTAACTGGAAGAAAAATTTTTTAAGTTGTCAAAGTATAATTCATAAGAAGTAAAGAGTAAGCAGAAAATATAATTAAGAGCACTGTGAATGTGAAATCTTAATTCAGAAGACACTTTATCAACAGGCTCATCTAAAGTTGGTGATGAGTTAAGTATGGACTGATAATTGGGGAGGTACAGTGATTGAATACTTGGTTTCTACTTAATTATAGGGGGGACATTAATCTCCATCAAAATAAGTAGTTAAGCTTCATAAAAATGCAGAGAAAGAAACTCCTTCCCAATGGCCCATGACTATTACCTTAAATATGAGTGTCTATATTCTTGTACGCAGACAGGTTCTCACTCTGTAAAATGTAAGCAGTATAATGAAAAGATTAGAATTGTGTAACAGAGACACTATGACTTCTTCAGCATTTAAGAGTGCACAGAGATGTATGGTCATATTCAATTCATTCATTCATTCAAATGATGTTCATAACGATATTGAACCAAAAATAGGACCAAATAAAATTTCTTTCCTCTTTTTCTCAGCCGTTGGAGATAGTTTGAGAATGAGTCATGGCTAGAATTTTATTTTATTTTATTTATTTTTAAGATTTTATTTATTTATTTGACAGAGAGAGACAAGCAAGAGAGGGAACACAAGCAGGGGGAGTGGGAGAGGGAGAAGAAGGCTTCCCTCCACCCGACCCAGAGCAGGAAGCCCAATGAGGGGCTCAATCCCAGGATCTTAGGATCATGACCTGTGCTGAAGGCAGTCACTTAACAACTGAGCCACCCAGGCGTCCCATGGTTAGAATTTTAAACCAGTTGAAACTTCATAGTCAAAGAGCATGTTTTTGTGCGGTTTTGAGAGACTCTATTAAGTAACGGCCTCTTTATTAGTTTCAACTGGTTCCAAGACGTTGACAAATCAGGTAGGGGATGAAAGGAAGGAATAATCACTCATGCATGTTAACATGGTGTACTGATTCTGCTGTGAGGATTTGTGTCTTTCCAAATTAGAGGGCCTTCTGGAAAACATTTCTATCATCCTCATGTGTTTGTTTATTCTGTCTTTCAGAGTTAACATTTGTCTTTAGAAAGGGTGTCTGTCTCTGTGTGTGTGTGTGTGTGTGTGTGTGTGTGTGTGCTAGTGCATGTACTTGTGCTTATTCTGAGTTCATGATTTCTTGATGGAGAATCAAGAGAATAAGCAGTCTCACATCATGTGCCTGCTGCTGGAAGATCTGGAAGGAGAACAGATTTAGAAGGTCCCGTGCCCATCTTGGACCACCATTTTGCAGGATTTTGAATGCCAGTGGGTAAAATTTCCCATCCTGCTAATGCATCCTGCTCCCACTCTCTTGTTAATCTAGGCCTGTGGTTCTTAAACCTAAGCACACCTCAGAATCACCTGGAAATCTTGTTATGCCCCAGGCTGCTGGGCTTCCCTCCACATAAGTTCCTAGGTAATGCTGAGCTTCTCGTTTGGGGATCACATTTTGAGAAACACTGATCTAGGCTAAATAATGCAGACATGAAGAAATGACTTTTTGGAGATCCTGGATCCTAGGAAAAAATAATCTCTCTTGGTAGAGGGAACAAAATTCTGAAAGATAATTGGTGTTTTATGGGTATTAAATCACTTAAGCAACAGTTTATTTCAAGAGTTGAAGTTTCAGAAGGATGGCATGACTTTTGGGGTCATCCAAATAAATGTACAGAAGAAGCTGTTCTTTCTTGAAGGGCAGATCTTGAGAAGAATGTTTTTTTTTTAAAGATTTTATTTATTTATTTGACAGATAGAGATCACAAGTAGGCAGAGAGAGAGAGAGGAGGAAGCAGGCTCCCTGCTGAGCAGAAAACCTGATGCGGGGCTTGATCCCAGGACCCCAGGATCATGACCCAAGCCAAAGGCAGAGGCTTTAACCCACTGAGCCACCTAGGCACCCCGAGAAGAATGTTTTTGAAATGAGTTTCAATTTTTAGACTTGAACATAATGATGCAAGCCATGCAGTGTAGTTGTGTTGTTCTGCTGCTGAAGACCCATGCACTGATTTGACTGGCACCATCACATATATCTGGTGAGACTTGTTTTAATGGAGACCCCCAGATTCTAGTCCTAGTTATTCTTTTTTTTTTTTTAAGATTTTATTTATTTATTTGACACGCAGAGACCACAAGCAGGTAGAGAGGCAGGCAGAGAGAGAGGGGGAAGCAGGCTCCCTGCTGAGCAGAGAGCCTGATGAGGGGCTTGATCCCAGGACCCTGAGATCATGATCTGAGCCGAAGGCAAAGGCTTTAACACACTGAGCCACCCAGGCACCCCTTGTCCTAGTTATTCTAACTTACTATGTTTGAAATGGGGCCAGGAACATATATATATATATATATATATATATATATATATATATATATATATATTTTTTTTTTTTTTTTTTTAGAAGATTCCCAAATGATTTTGATGGAAAGACCTATAAAGTACTGAAGTAATATGTGTAGGCTCATTCAAATAGCTGCATGGGGAGGAAATGCATTCTTTCTAGGATCAACAACTTATTGGAATAACCATAATTAAAAAACTCATAGTTATGTTGAGTCAAATTTAAAACTTTTTAAACCTGATACTTTCATAACCAAGTTTTGGTTCCAGTTCAGATTTCTTTCTTTTTTTCTTTTAAAGATTTATGTATTTATTTTAGAGAGAGAGAGTGAGAGAGAGAATGAGCACAAGTGAGCATGGAGGAGAGGTAGAGAGAGAGAGAAAATTTCCAGCAGACTCACCCTTGGGTGCAAAGCCCAATGCAAGGGGGTCCATCTCATGATCCTGAGATCATGACCTGAGCTGAAATCAAGAGTTGGATACTTAACCAGCTGAGCCACCCAGCTGGCCCCCTAGTTCTGCTTTCCATATAGTAAAATAGAACAAATCTATAAATTCTTCCTCATGACAACTTTGCAGTTTTTACTACACTTTTGTTTCTGAAGGTTGCCTATCCATGATTTGGTGAAATGTTCATTTAAAACTTGACATACAGACTTTCTATATCTATGTCTCACTCCAATTTGTTAAAGTTCAATTTTAATTTCTGGAATTCAGAATTGAAAATGGTGCTTCATTTCAATTTAGAAATCTGGCCATTGGACATTTCTTAGTACAACCTGAGTTATATAGGCTTTTTCTTTCTTCTTCTTCTTTTTTTTTTTAAAGAACATACAACACTTTTGGATTGTATAAAACTTTCAATCAGCTAATTTTCCCAAATCTTGTGTGTGCATGTGTGTATATAGTTTTAAAACCGGAACACAAGGAAGTTGGTAACTCCAAGGTAGGAATCATAATTTCATATATCAACATGGGGCTAGTGGGTAAAATATAAATGTGTGAAAACTTACAACTTAGGCCAGTTGTAAGCAATTGGAAATGATAGAGTCTATAGCAAGATGGAGAGATCATAGGCCACCGAAGGGGTTTAAAATTAAAAAAAATTTAAAAACATTGCCATACCAAAGTTGAACACAAATTATCCCAAATCAGAATCTTACCAGTGGGCCAAATGAAGTCATTTCAGCTCCCTTTGTTAGGTCAAAAAGATGAGAGGCTTGGAAAATGTTTCCATAGATTCTTATGTTGTTGTTGATATTTTTTAAAAGAGATCTTTAGGAATAAGAGTGTCGTTTTACCATCCGTTCTTTGAGAGCTTCAGTTGTTAGAAAACATGCTAATAATTTGAGTTTACTGTCCATAATCAGGGTATGTTGTGCAAGCACATCGTTCTGATGCTTTTTTCCCCAGTTATACAAGTGAGGTTGCTATGTAAAACTAGGAGTACAAAAGACAGTTTCCACCACAAAGGTTTTCCCCAGTAGGCATCAACCTAGAGTCTAATTGAAAATGTTTACATGTTTCCAGCACTTGCGTGCTTGTGTTTATTTTTATAATGCATTCGTTCCAACCCGTAAGTTGAAATTTCTCTTGGGCAAGTGACCTTTTTTTATTAATTTGTAGTCTTCCCATAACATATCACAAGCTGTTACATTACAGTGGGCAATTACTGTTGTTTGCTTACTGAATTCTAAATCGATTTGTGAAATCTAAGATAATGGTCTATAGAGCCCCATCTTTACATTAGAATAAAGGTATTCCAACTCTAGAACTTTGCTTCAGCTGTACATCTGCTTCGATTGGCTCCTCCCTCTACACTCTGTGCCCGTCACAGTTGGGATGGGTTACAGAAAGTTGAAAGAGTTCTTCCAGGATGCTTATTGAGGTGTTCTAACAGCACCTGTCTTCTGGGTTCATGCCACATGTTCTCACCTAACTAGTTGCTATTTTCAGTGTTGAATTTAGTCTTAAAAAGACTTCTGAGTACATTGTGATTAAGGCCCTCACCATTATTAACTTATAAACTCTTTAGACCTTCTCTTTTAGCTTTAGGGTCTAAAGGTAATGTTTGAGCTTATTAAACTCTTAAATCCTCCTGCTAAAGGAAGGAAACCTTGCTGGGCTAGTTGTTGTAGTAACCATGGCTTCCTAAATTGTGTTTTCTTTTACAAAGCCATTGTCTTCGGCCAAAGAAGCTTAATTTGGGGGAAATGAGACAGGAGTGTCACCAGCCAGAGGAAGCCCACAGTTTTATTAGCAGAGCTGCTGATGCACTTTCTTATCTCAGTTGTGGCAGTAATTCCCGCAAGACTGCCTTTGATTTAAGGCAAAGCTCTAGTTCAAACCTTTTTCTTCTTAAGCTGTAGGTATCTGCAGGAGTTTATTTATTTATGTTGGTATGTGCTGTAGGGGATTTGGGACTACATAGATCTTGATGAAATCAGATTTGAAAACCTTAGAAAAACAAGGTGAAAGCAACCTGATGACTTTGTGTATGAGAAGCCAGAAGAATAGCTCCATGCTGGGCTTTTTTATTCCACTAATCAGTGTAGTAACAGGAGTATGAAAAGTAGCTTTCTAAACTCTCCCCTCCCTAAATTCTCCTTGCACACTTAAAAAAAGGCACAGTTGCCTCAATCACTTTTTTTTCCTGCAGTCAAGAACAGATTGTAATAATCTGGATATTTTGGGGAGTATCCTTTATCCTGGAATATTAGATCATGGAGTGAAAACTAAAGAGGGGCCTGTGGGTGGTTGCCTGTAAGACATCTACAATTTGTTTTAATTAAAATTGGAAAAGAGGTACCAGGATATTCATTCTTCTTCATATCATTTAATCTAAGTGAGAATCTGTGATTAATATCTCTTGAGAAAGTTGTCATAATTTTTTAATGTGAGTTTGAAGAACCCCAAACGGGTGGGCATTTAACTAGCAGTTTTTACATATAAGCTGTTTGATTTGGCCAGGTTCCCTGCACTGGCTCCATGCCGTGGAGTGCTGGTCTGAGTTGGAGGCGTGAGAAGGGGGAGGTGACCGACTGTAATATAGTCCCAATTTTCTCACTGCCCGGCTATGTGATCTTAGGCAAGTCATGTAGCTCTCTGTGTTTCATGGTTTGGAATTATAAAATAATGGGTGTGGAATTAGATTATACCTCATTGAAATTTCTGTAGAGTTGGTATTACAAATTGCAGATGCCCTACTGAAATTAAAGGTTATCACGAGTAGCATTAAAGAGTATTTCAGGGGCACCTGGGTGGCTCAGTTGGTTAAGCAGCTGCCTTCAGCTCAGGTCATGATCCTGGAGTCCCTGGATCGAGTCCCACATCAGGCTCCCTGCTCCGCAGGGAGTCTGCTTCTCCCTCTGACCCTCCCCCTTCTCATGCTCTCTCTCTCAAATAAATAAAAAATCTTAAAAAAAAAAGAGTATTTCAGAAAACTCAAAAGGATCACCCAGTGTTTATAGTAATAGACACTCTGCACTTGACTGGAAACAAAACTGGTTATAATATGAGAGAGATGGCTAATTATGATCTGAGGGTTGATTGGAAAAGATTTTTTCCACCAATAGTTTTCCAGCTACTAAAACCCATTCTGGAAGAGGTATACTTTAAATGCCAAAAAGAAAGCTGTGACTTCTCAGCCCATATATGCAATTTATTAGAATTGTGGTTAGAAGAATCAGACTGTAGAGATAGCATAAACTGGAGCATTTATAGTACGTTTATTCAACTACAGCTGTTAGCCTGTTTTACTTAGATGAAATCAACCTATCCATAGATTCTTGGGTGTTTTTTTTTAAGATTTTATTAATTTAGGGGCACCTGGGTGGCTCAGTGGTTTAAAGCCTCTGCCTTCGGCTCAGGTCATGATCCCAGGGTCCTGGGATTGAGCCCCACATCGGGCTCTCTGCTCAGCAGGGAGCCTGCTTCCCCCTCTCTCTCTGCCTGCTTCTCTGCCTACTTGTGATTTCTGTCTGTCAAATAAATTAATAAAATCTTTAAAAAAAAGATTTTATTAATTTATTTGTCAGAGAGTGGGGTGTGGGGGGCAGATCGTACAAGCAGGGGGAAAGGCAGGCAGAGGGAGAAAAAGACTCCCTAGTAAGCAAGGAGACAGACGTGGGACTTAGCCCCAGGACCTGGAGATCATGACCTGAGCTGAAGGCACTTAACCGACTAAGCCACCCAGGCATCCCTATCCATGGATTCTTTCAACAAACAACATTATAAGTACCTTCTATGAGTCAGGCACATGTGTTGCTCTGGTTTTTAAAGCAAAGGGCACATCTCTATTTCATATTTTCTTGCATTTGGTTACATATTTTCATTGGGGAGTATTTTTTTTTTTTCCAAGCCTCTACTTTAATTATAAAACGTTGAACCACTTTTTCTATGGAGTGGTGGGTTCTCTATTGGCATCTTGGATATATTATAATTCTTGAGTTATTTTTAGGTATTAATGCTCAGGCCAGTCTCACACACGTATCTTGATTCAAACTTCTGGACTTCTGCTTCTTCTAGGTTCTGTTGACTGTGCTGGAGTGGGAAGAAGGGAGAGTTAACAGGGCCAGCATCCCATTGTTTAACTTTCTCCATTTTGTGGATCTCTCCTACTTGGTTGTCATGATGCCTATGATTAACCTTGCCCTTGGTGGGGCAAGGGTTCAAAGCCTGGCTTAGTCATGGGGGACAGATCCTATAAACTTTTCCCTATGCACAATCCCTGACATGGGGAATCCAGGTCTGGCCAACCTCTTCTACTGTCTCTCCATAAGTGTCTCCCTCACAGCCTCCTACTGCTGAGATCACCTCACAGTACAGCTGAGCATCCTTGGAAGAAGCCCCAACAAAGCTTTTAAAGCCCAGCTACACTTTCCAGAACTCAAGAGGAGGGCAGGTTGCCCTATGGCTGCCTCTCTTTCCAACTCTTTTTCCCTTTGTTTGGGCAGAGTCAAGGGAAGATCAGCATGTCCTACTGCCTTAGCAGATAGCCAACAGAGGAATGAGATGATGGTTTTACTCTGATGGAATCACTCAGAATCTTTACAGTTTTGGCCTCTGGGAGGATAAGGAAGCTCCTGCAGAAGAAAGGGAATTGTCACCAGGCAACAGAACTTGTAGGCCTCTGAGGACTCCAAGGCATGTTCCTCCTTTTCCTAGCACTCTCATTTTATGGATTTGGGGGTGGAGGGTTGTAGTGTTAGGTGACCATGCTCGATTGTGCTATCCTTTGGAAAATCCTGAGGGGAGATCCATGGCCCCATTTTGGGTGGTTCTCCTTAGAAAATGGAGTATACAGCACCCTATTTTCAGTTCTAGGACTTCATTACAAATCAAGGACAGAATGGAAATACCCTGTCATCATGTCACTACAACTCTTGATTTAAAACCATTTGTCTCCATAAGGAGTGAGTTTCTTTAGATTTTTGTTGTTAATACAGAGAGAAACTCAGATTATAGTTTTAGCTAACAAGGTTAGTACTTAGTGGTGAAAATTTCTTGAGCAGGTAAAGTTAACCAGAAGTCTGAAAACTCTTCAAAATTTTAGGCCCCATTGGTTCATCCGTTGCAAATTGATACTGTATGTGGCTTCAACTGATTGTCTTCTAGTAGAATCCAGAGATCAACAGAATAGGAAAAACTTTATTTTCAGGAGTCTCATAATTCATCAGCAGTTTGGAGCATGTGACTTTCTGCTTATAAACTTATTTTGCATCTTTGATCTCTATGAGACTTCAAAGTTTTCCACAGCATATGGCATGGAGAGAGAAAGAATACACGGTCACTTTGTTAAAGGATCTCTCCAAATGAATATTATGCTATAGATTTATGTAACTAGTGAATATTTAGAAGAAAACATACTCCTATTTCAACTTACTCCTTTCAATATGTCTTTTCTTTCCCTCTTTTATTTTTTCCCTTAGGAATTATAGTAGTCTAGCATACTGTACCTTTTGCTTATTTATCTTATTATCCTCTGTCTTCCCCCATTAGAATGTGTGCCTCAGGAGGCCAAGGAATTTGTTTTGTCCACTGTGGTACTCTACTCCAGAACAGTGTCTGGCACTTAGAAGGGATTGTGTATTCATGAATGAAGAAATGAATGAATGAATAACATATCATTTATAGGCCGCATTTCCAAGTGTCCACAAAACACACATATGTTCTTACTGCCAAATATAAGAAGCACACCAGAGCATTTTAGATAAGTTACCACAATCTGTGTTGGATTACTTTTAACATAGACTATTTTGGTAGAAAAAAAAATTTAATGTGGGGATTTGTCATTATTTTCACATGATTTTTATCTAGGTCTTCAACTTCTCCCTGACTTTTATGGAAGCTAAGGCAGGAATGAAAATATCTTGATTTTTTTTCAGTTCTCAGTGATGTCAGTAGTGAAAAAAGAAAATATGAAACTATCTTATTAAAAAAAAAGCTCTATTCTTGGCATTTCCAGAGACAGGACAGAGGCCCAGAATACAGAGTTGGGGGTGTGGTGTTCATTGGATTCTCTCTTGTCACTTAGGAATGTGAGGTAAGAGACATGGTAGAGACTCAAAGTTAGTGGGGTTGCTGATGTTGAAAGGCCGGCCTGGCTGTGATGAGATGTGTATGGCCATGGGGCAGAGGTCCAGGACTCAACCAACTAACCACTAGGGCAGAAATGTGTCCCCAGTATTATATTCGGATGACAGTCAGTACATCAGACCCAACAACATTTCAAAATGCAAGAGTAGAATGATGGGTCATGTTTAGTGGTATTAAAACAGATTATTTGTTTCAGTAATTGTTTAAGCATGGTCATTTCTGACTCAAAATAGACCTTGATGAAGGACATTTTCATCTTTACATTTTTGGGGGCCCTGTTCCTGGGTTCCCTGGGGAAGCTATCCTTTTACTAGGGTCAGAATGACTTCCCCAAACTCCAGAGCATGGGCTCTACTTCTGCCCTGAGCACACATTGTATAACTACTTCCTTAGCAAATAACCTGAAAGAAACACTTCCAATTAAAGATAAGGGTAAAAATCCCCCTAAATTCCAATCCTACACCTCCAAAGCCTGCAACCCTGCACATACTAAATGCATAAGACAGAGTTTGTAATTTTCTGAAATATCTTTCATCCTGATGATTTATAACTCTTGATGTAACAAAAAACAGACAACCTTGTATTAAACATTCCTTCTTGGGAGCACTCTCTCCTTTGTGAAGATTGTGTGTCCTGGGCAGCAGCTGTCCTTAACTGGTCTTGAATAAAACTCTCTTCCTTATTTTCTTTTTCTTTTTTTTGGTAAGGAATTCTCAAAGGTTTGTTCATTTTGCTTCTGACAGTAGTGAAAATGCTGGTAACTTTGAGACACGTTTCTTTCCTGGACGGTGTTGGCATTTCAGCTCCTGTGAATAGTTTTTGAGTCCTGAATCATGACAGGCCTGGCTGAGAAAGTAAGAGAACAGCAATAATGTTGATTTCTACACTCACAACATATGATTGACAAAATTCAGAGTTGACGCCCCGGGGTTATGTTGTTGTTGTTAGTTGATTAATTGTTTATGAAAATGAAATTCTGGTGGGGATCTAGATGATGACGCAGTCAAGCAATGATAGCTGGGGGGTGTCAGCATGTTCTTGTGACCCAGGCACAACAGGGAAGGAATTAACTGGATAGACTTGGCCTCACTTATTCAAAGAATAACGCATTTTGCTTTATACTGCAGCTGTTGTGGAAACACTTCTGAATAAGAAAATTGTACACCAGCATACCACTATGTGACTGGGAACATACTCAATTTACCTAAATAACTCTTCTTCCTCTCATTCTGCCCCCTTTTGCTTGCTTACTTCTCATTTGTTCTTTTTATTGCTTTCACTTATTTTTCAGATTCTATTGCCTGGTGTTGACTTGTGTTTGAGAGGCTGAGTTGAAAATGCTCTTAACCCTTTTCCATTCTCTGTATCAAAGGTAAAATAATAGAGTCATGAAGGTCTCTACTGAGCCTCTTTTTCTTCATCCTTTCTGCTCATCTTGCCCTGCCCGTTTTTTTAAAAGAAAACAGTTGCATTTATTTTATTTCTTCAAACTGTTTCTTGTTGTTGTTGTTTTCCATTTCATTTTATTGTTGCAAGCACTCTTAATTGGCTGAAGTCATAGAGAAAACCACTTAGGGTTTTGGCCTCCAGCTGATAAAAGCCTATTGTCCTTTGGACTAGAAGAGAGTTTCTGTTACTCATTTTATATCTGATTAGTTGTAGAATGAAGCTTAATAAGACAAAAAAAATCTAATACAAGGGGTTTATGTTTTCACCCCCTTTTAAGCAACGTATAATGTAATATAATTAAATACTTAAACCACTTCATCTCCACAGTGTGGAGTGCTACACTGGATGTGGTGGGTGCGGGAGTGCAGCAGGCCCAAGTTTCAATTCTGAGCTCCCTTCTCGGTAGCTCCCCCCGGGATACATCACTGTTCCAAACACTCAGGGTCCTCATCTGAAAAACAGCTCTGTGAGGGGTTTTGGGGTGTGGGCTCTGACCTTGATTGCTTGCCTTGACAACCCAGCCTTGTCACTTAACTGAGCAATCTTGGGCAGATTATCTAGTTGTCTTGTGACTCAGTCTTATCAGTTGTAAATGGGATAGTAATAGAAGTCCTGCACAGAGTTGTGGAAGCCATGACTACTGAAAGACAATGATAATAAGGCACTTAAACTAGGCATAAACTTTCACTAGCTATTACGACTGACCACTTAGTGAGATAGTTTGCATGAAAATCCTGAAGGCATACAATAACCGTCAGTTCTCTTCTTTATTTTTTAAATCTTAATCAAATTATTTTCTTTTTTCAAAAAAGATTATTTATTTGTTAGAGAGAGAGTGCATACACACATGGGTGGAGTTTGGGACACAGAGAGACTCTTAAGCAGGCTCCACACACAGCATAGAGCCCTACAGAGGGCTCGATCTCATGACCCTGAGATCATGACCTGAGCTGAATCCTAGAGTTGGACGCTTAACCTACTGAGCCACCCAGGTGCCCCTTTACCAAATTATTTTCTGCATTTAATTCTTGTATTTGCTTGTATGTTTGGCTTCTGTATCATAAACTGTTGGCATATGCATTGTTGCCAGTATCCTACTTGTAGTAATTGTTATGAGTAACATTCTTGCTGTGATATACCAGAGTCCAAAGGTTGACTTTTGGTGGAAAGCAACATTATCCTTCAGTGCCCACCAAATGCCGTACACCATACCAAATTATCAAATTCAATGTCTGTGCCCTTGGGAACTTTCACTTTGGGGAGCTACCCTATTGAACAGCACTGCCTCCCCATCTGATGAGCCGCAAAACTTAGAAAGAGAAAGAAGCTGAAGAGTGAATTAATTTGAAGACAAACAGAGAAGGGGAAATGTAAGCTTCGGGATGGCTTAGCTTAGGGTTAGTTTAGGGACAGCAAATATGTGCATTTCCCGTAGCCTGTGGCTGTCATTGCTGGGATCGAACACAGTTTTGTGATGTTTTCAGCCCAATTCTCCATAAGGCTGCAGTTAGCACTGGCCTCTTGGCTGTTAGCCATCTGTTGGAGATAAAATAGTGTAGTCAGCCTTGTTTTTCTGGTTTGGGCGAATGTCACCTTTTGGAAGAATAAGTAGTTCTTTAAGTGTCTCTAGTCCTTCCTGAACACAGAAACAAGCTTATGTTTGGATTTTCAAATTCCGAAGATGGTCCATTGAGCTAGAAGTTTATTTTCCTGAGGAAAATTTGAAAGGTTTTCTGCATGGGCAAAGGAAGGGTTTAGGCAAATGATGTGTTAACATCGGCCAGCGAATTCATAAATTTGTGTGTTCATTTGACATGAAAACCTACCAAACTATCTTATTTTTGTAAGAAATGAAGAATCTCTCCTTTCATGTTAAAACTAGTTTTTAATGAGTGATCCTGTGTCCATCTATACATCTTCACCTCATGGAGTCTTACTAAGGATCATATATACCGGGACTCATAAAACCGTGTTACCAATCAGTTGGTACCACTGATTTTATGTTACTTATAAAATAAATAAATTATTTTATCACCATTTTTCAGATAATGTTATGCTTTAGAATCTTGGATCAGATAGCCCTAGTAGCCTACAAGAAGGAATTGATTTGTGCTTTATAACACATCTCACTATTTTTACCAGAACTTGGTGGGCCAAAAGTCACTTACAACGACTGAAGTGTATTTTTAAATTTTTTATTTTATTTTTACCTTTTTCCTAAGAAATATTTCTAGGCTTACTGTCACTGCTGTGTCAGTCCATGTTCCTTAGGCCACCTGAAAGCAAAAGGACAGATTGCTTTTACCAGTGAATACACACACACCATCCATAGCCCTAGAGGTCCCTTTACTTGGACGACTTTGTCATTTGTTTTCATTTTCTTTCTTTCTTGCTTTTTTAAAGATTTTACTTATTTATTTTAGAGAAAGAGAGAGAGGGAGCACAAGCCAGGGGGTGGGGAGGGGCAGAGGGAGAAGCAGACTGCCCTCCCCCACCCGCCAAGCAAGGAGCCAGAGGCAGGACTCGATCCTAGGACTCTGGGATTATGACCTGAGCTGAAGGCAGATGCTCAACCATCTGAGCCACCCAGGCACCCTTGCTTTCATTTTCAATAATGATACAGACGTTGCTGGCCAGAGGATGAACATGATTATAATATGAGGCCCCGATGCAAATGCAGGAGCAGACAGGTGGAGGCTGAGGTACAAGGAACGTCGTGGAAGAAATATTTCCTGCAAGATTCAAAGAGTAGAGCAGCTCATTCCCGGCAAATATTCTGTCTGTGCTCCTCAATCGAGGGGCCACTAGCCTTCACTTTTTAACAGCCACTACAGATGATCTAGTGTCCAGAAACTTCACAGCCAGAAAAACTGAATTAAATAATTCTTTAGGTTTGTCGTATTTCTGGCTACCCTTCCTCACCCCACTGCCTCAGCAGCCACTCACAGCATTTCAGAAAGTAAGTCTTCCTGTGAGAAATTTGAGAGGCATGACTGAAAATAAAGGGTGAACTTGCCTTTGCACATTACACCTGCCATGGGCAGGTCCTTGGTGTCGCCTACCTTTGCATATTCCATGATTTCTGTCTGCAATTCACTTCCCCTTTGTTTATTTTCCAACTTGTGCCCATCTTTCAAGGCTCAGCTCACAGCATTTCCTTTAAGAAGCCTTTCATGTACTTCCCGTCATATCCTGGGAAAAACAAGTTCTACAGTTTTTGTTCCTATAACACTTGCACATAATGCCACTGTCCTGTGGAAGACAAAGATCTGTCTCCATCACCAGGATTCGAGGTCACCTTTGGAACCTTAAGACCAAGAGATGTTTAGTACACAGTAAAGTTTGTGAATGGAGATTACATACTTGTCAACTCTACGTAAAAGTGCAGGTGTGTAAGTGAGGTAAGTGGTGAGGTTGTAGAGTTGTGTACTGTAATTACCAATCAGCTTGCCTTGGAAAGCAACCATTCTTCTCCTTTCCAGTAACATATTTGTTGCAGTCTGTCCTTCTTTTCCTAGCATGGCACTCCTGGTGATTACAATGGCGTAATGCAAATACCGTGGTTTTAGGAGGCGTGGTCGCTAATGGATGAACTTGGATTTAGAGCTGTCTCCAAGATTTACTTTGGATCTTCTGTGATGTTTCAAGCCCTTCATTTTGGCAAGTCTGTCATTTGCCAGTTGTCAAATAGGTTGAGTCATTAGTCTGGCCTTGTCATTGGAGAGCTTCCAAATGACTGATATGGCTCTGCTACCCTTTCCAGCGAGATAATTAAATGTCCACTCAGCTCCATTTACCTGGTTTTATAAAAAGTAAAATAATATAGAAAGTTATATTATTCCTTTTTTCTACCCGTGAAAGCAGCATGCTGGGAAAATGAATTTGAACAAGCTGTTTGCTCTAATATTTAGTCCCTGAAGGACAAATTTCCTATTGGAAAAAATGAAACCTTACAGTTCTTTTTAAGCTAACAAAATCATCTCCAATTTTCTACTTTGCATAGTAATTTTGTGTACATTTTCCTTTCTTCTTCACAACTGCCCTGTGTAGTAGAAAGCTCAAATGTTATTTTCTTTATGTTGTAGATAAATATCTTGAAACTCAGAAATCATTTTAATGTCATATACAGTTCCTTTATTAGTCTCCTACCAGCTGGTGCTATCAAACATCTCATACAAAAGGGATGTCTGAATATTGCATAACAAGTGGTTATTCTCACATTCAGGGTCCATTTCCAAAGCGTATGGGTTTTGTTTGCCAGGATGCTGGGATTTCTTAGGCGAACCTGTGGGGAAGGAGAGCAAGCAAGACCTGGTCATCCCATCCCAGAGTAGTGAACTTGTCTCTGAGGTGCTGTAACCAACAGTCCAAGTTGCAGGGTCGGATGGAAAGTGATAACTCAATATCAGATCAGATTAGAAATCTGTGAGACATTCCCTCCTCACTGACACAGATGATTCCTTTCAAAGGCCAGGTGCTTATTGTCTCCAGTATAAAGTGGCTTTTGGATGCTATCCAGTCAGCAAAGTAGAAACTCATACTTGGCAAGGTGAACCTGGCCATGGTTTCCTGGTGTGCTGAATCAATAGGAAATAACTTTGGAAAAATACAGCGAAGACCACAACAAATGGTTTTGAATGTTTTCAGCCAAATACTATAAAGTGAACTGCCAAGAGTTTCCCCTGTGATATCCCTTTTTGGATGATAACATATGACTGCGAACTTTTGCCCCTCCCATAGTATGTAACCTTCATTCTTCAGACATGATTAAACCAAAACTCTTTCTACAGCTGGACATTGGTCCCTCTAAGGACCTTTAGTTGTCTTCATTTTTGCCCCTTGAGGTCCCATATCTTGATACTATTGTTGGCTTCTTGGAGCCCATTCTCATTTCTCTATTTTTTTCAATGCCTCTGTTTTCTTTTCTTTGTTTCTTTTCTGTTTTGAATGTCAAGCGAATATCAAAACAGGGTTACCATGTGATTCCTCACTCATCTGGGCAGCAGAGCTGTGAGTGAGGAGGAGTGGGTGGGGATTCTGTCTAGGAAGAAAGGAGGATTGAACAGAGTCACAGTTGGAGCAAGCGGGACTAGGGACTGTCCTGTCATCATTGTGTGGAGGTCAGTGCGGGGTCGAGGGTGGGTGACCCGGAGTCAGTTTATTCTTTTGAGTGTTTTTGTTTTCTGTTTGTTTTGCCATTTTGGTTTTAAAGTGGTAATATTTGATTTTGTGACTATTTTATAATGGAAAACATTTTGAGTATTAAAAAAGATAGACTGCTCATAACAATTACGTGGGGATTGCCTTCTCATGTACATGCAAACTCATATGTCTAAGGACAGGTTTTCTTCTCATTGCATTGACACTTCCGGACAATTCTGGAGATTTCTGAGGCACAGTAAAACTTTTGATGGACTCTGCTCCATTTTGGGTTATAAAGGTTCAGATGTCAGACAAAACTAAACAGAATACACCAAGAACGAGACATTCTCACACGTTCTCTCCTCTTTTTGTCTCTTTTTACCAGTTAAACGAATGTATTTTTGAACTTCTTTCAGACTCTGCTAAAATTAAGTAATATCAAAGTGTCTTGCCGATCAAGATCTCATACTTCCTCAATGTTGATGGTAATGATGAAGACAGAAAATATTTATTGAGCAGTTACTGTCTAGCAGACACAAAGGGCAGCCTGTTACATAAATGTATTGCATACATCTTTCATTTGCTGTTCTCAACAATCTGGGGTAACAATTACTCCTAATTTAAAAATGAAAGCCTTGAGGTTTAAGAAGACTAACTTGCTTGATGATATCCTGCTGTTTAGCAGTAGAACTAAGATTGATCCCTGGTCAGTTATTTCAAAGCTTATAGTCTCTGCGACACTGGGTGACTCAGTTGGTTAAATGTCTGTCTTGGGCTCAGGTCATGAACCCACCATCTTGGGAGCCAGCCCAGCATAGGGTTCCCTGCTGAACGGGGAGTCTGTTTCTCCCTCTCCCTTTGCTCCTCCCCCTGCCCGTGTTCTCTCTCTCTCTCTCTTTCTGACTTAAATAAATAAATAAATAAATAAATAAATAAAATCTTTAAGAAAAAAAAGCTCATAGTCTCAGTCTACATGCAATGTTATACTGGAAATGTTATTGTTGTTTTTCTTTTTCCTGAAGGGTATTACCAGGAAATAATAGTCCACAAAAAAGTAGAATTACCCATGTGTTGGGCAGCTTTATCCAGACTCCGAGGTGATCTCTCAAAATGTACAAAGTAGGACCTGGAGAGTTGGGGTTGTAGTCCATTTCTGTGAAAGTTTCAGAAAAGTTCTCCAATTCTCAAATACAATATAGGCTGACCATTGTACTTCTTATTTTATTCCAGGATTATCCATTTTGGCTAATGGAAGTGATCATAATTGTGTCTGCAACTGTTAATGTGTTTTGCCTATTGTGATTTGAAAACACAGTCCAAAGGGCTCCATGATGAGTTCTGGATATCTGAAAGAACCCAAAGAAAAGTAGCAACACACACTGAGGGCCTGCTGTACCAGACACTGAACTAAGTGCTTTAGACACCCTCTCATTTTCATCCTCCCCAAGATGATGTGGAGTATTTGGGATCATTTTAACATTACCCGCAGAGGAACTGAGGCTCAGAGAAGCTGAGTAACTTGGACAAGTCCTTTGAGCAAGTTCTGGAGTCAGATTTAAACAGCTCAATACAACCCACTTGCTACAGTCCATAAGTGTTCCTTGAACCCCAGTTCTGTGTCAAGCACAGAGCTGTGAAAGGGGAGTCAGCAGGGCACAGGACCAACGTGGCCAAGTGGCTCTAATGAGCTGGGGCATTTGAACTCCTCTGTGTGCTGCATGCCTATAGCAAGGATGATGACACATCACTGTACGTGTTTCTAATGGTATTTCTGCCCTTTGAGCATGTCGCTTTTAATCCTTGTGCTGGAAAAAGTACACCTGCTAAGTAGTACTTTGCCCATGTTACTGTCACTGAGTTCAAATGGTATTCTTGATAAAATTACAGACTTTCTGAGAGAACATAACTTACTCTGGACAAGATGGGATGGGAGAGACAGTTTTCCTTCAAAAAAAATGAGAACATTAAAAAAAAAAAAACATAACAACAAAACAAATGTCAGAGTGAATGTAGGCAAAACTCTTCTTGACAGTGTTTTCAACTGCAAGTCCCAAGGGCGTGGTAAGTGTTTTTAAAAATGTACCACCCTGATCATCATAACCAGACTATACAGTATGATGGCTTTTCTTTTGAGTATTAACATTGCAGTACTTTTATATACTGAAATTTTTTTAATTTTATTTACTTATTTTTAAAGATTTCATTTATTTATTTGGCAGAGAGAGAGGGAACACAAACAGGGGGAGTGGGAGAGGGAGAAGCAGATTCCCGGTTGAGCAGGGAACCCAACGTAGGGGCTCTATCCCAGGACCCTGGGATCATGGTCTGAACCGAAGGCAGGAGCCCAACAACTGAGCTACCCAGGCACCCCTGTATACCGAAATGTTTTAATAGGACCAAATGTTAAAGAAATAAAGACCTGAGATGAAAATGGACACTAATAATTGTGCAGGTGGTATCCTAACCCACAGAATTCATTTAAACACCTCCGGATTCAGTGGCATGATAATGTTATATAGTTATGAAGAACCAAACTTCTCTTCTAGGGAGACAGCATGAACTTCTACCTCCTTGTATTTAATCTTAAGTTTCTGTCATTTAAGTTATGTCCACCCTGGCTAAAGCACAACCATGTGAGATACCTCAAATAATTTCCCTGTCACTATTGTACATGTCTAGTTATTGCACTTGGAAAAAAAAATCAAGGAGCGCCTGGATGGCTCAGTTGGTTAAGTGTCTGACTCTTGGTTTCCACTCAGGTCATGATCTTATGTGTCATGGGATCGAGTTCTGCATTGGGCTCTGAGTGCAGTGGGGGGTTCTGCTTGAAGATTCTCTCCCTCTGCCCCTTCCCCTACTCTCTCTCTCAAATAAATAAAGATATCTTTTAAAAAAATTCAATCCACCATCAAAATAAAGAGTCAAATAAAACTGATTTTCAAATCATTTGAAAAGCATAGAGCTTATCTAATACAGACTCAAATTTAAATTAAATTCTATAATTCTACTCTATAAACTTCTGATTTTATATATATATATCTCCATATATATCCTTATATATATATCTCCAATGTATAGCATTTTAAACAACTGATCAGTTAGTTGGTCCTTAGAAAGTATATTTCTGTTCCTTGAATATTGACAGAGAATGAGATCTTAAGTCAGGTTATAAATGCCCTCACTTGGGAAGAAAATGTCAAGGGAATTCCACTTTGACCTTCCTTGAGGCTGTCATTTTAAATTGCTGTCTTTGTTACACACTTCTTCTCATGTCTAAATTTAAGCTTAAATTCTATGTTAAGAAGCTAGCATTTTTATCACATGATAAAAAATTGTCTCTTTAAATCTTGGAAAAAGAGCTTGAAGATTTTTAGAACTATAAGTATGGATATACACTTCAAAATCTAGATTTCTTTGGGTTTCTGTCCCCATGGAGGATTCTATTTCTCTGTTCATCCTACCTCTACCTTCCATTTTTAATGTTTTTGCTTTAACCAAGACTCTGTGTAGCTTGTGCTGTTGATTAAAACCAGAGAATTTATTGTTATGAAATTAAAAAGCATAAACCTGCTAAATGACCTTCCTTGAGGAAAATTTAAAGCTGGTCCATGTAACCCCTATAATTTCGGACTTAAATGTACACTGCTTATAAAGTAAAGAAATACACTGAAGTCCAACTTTAGCTCTTTCTAATAATATTACTAACAAAATAACTACCATTTATTCTTCTGTATGTCAGCTACCATGCACGCACTATAGGCTTCCATGCTTTCACCTTCTAATGCTTACCACAACCTGTGCATCAACTCTGTGTCATATTACAGAAAAAAAGACTGTCTTGATCAAGATCACTCAAATTTTTAAGTGTCAGTGGGGGAACAAAGCTTGGTCTAGCCTTCTTCTCCTATTAACGTTTAATATTCAGCAGTTATTTATTGAGCATTTACTGCATGTTAAGTTGAAAAAAGGGGCTGGACCTTCGAGCCCTTAGAGCATGCACGCAATCTGGGGGGAAACCATGGGAACAGGCGGTGCAGAGCGGCGAGTATCGGGTCGCAGGTAGCACAGGCGACTACCTGAATACTTAGGCATGCTCTGCTCACCGCGCATGAGCATCGAGCAAGAAAGGCTGCCCAGCAACTAGTGTTTAGTTGAGACCAGAAGGACAAGTAGAAGTTGGGCAGAGATGGAAAGGTTGGGGAGTAGAGCCGGAGAGAGTAATTGCAAGCGGACATAGAGGGAGCATGGAGTGTGTGTGAGGAGAGGAGTGCAGATAGTTGCACGGACTGGAGCTGGTGAGGACCAAGAAGGACTGTAGATGCTGGGCTGGAAGCCAGGACCATCTTGATGTCCGGGAGGATATCCCTGGTTGTGAAGTGGTCTCCGTGGCCACGGTTGATAGGATCATTTGCATCATTGGGTCTCTTCACTCTCCCAGTGTTCAGAGCTGCCCCAACTGAGAGCCAGTGTTCCATCCCCCACTAAAAGCATTTCTTCTCAGTTGCTGCCCTTTTATTCTGCCTGTTGCTTGATCTGCTCATTGTACCCATGCACTGCTCTTTGTTATTACCTTTTCCACAGGAGTGAAATTGGGAACACTTGGCCCTGAGGATCCTGAATGCTTAATGGTTGTGTTTCTTGAACATCAGCGTGAGTTTAACAGTGCTCTTGTAATCACCCTGCCGCACACTTTTCAGTCTCTGCTTCTCCTCCCTCTGCCACCATTCAATACCCATTTTACAAAAGCCCAGGACACATCATGAAATACAGGCTGTTGGGAAAATCACTAAATGAGATCAAGCTGGAGTATGTTGCTTAATTTCCGTGGTGCCTGGTAGCTCTTCAAATGAGTGCTTTTTTTTTTTTTTTTTTTTTCATGGTATGTACTTGTTAGCGGATGGATACACTTGTTTCAATATAATTTCTAAAAGGCATATTCCATTTTCTCCCGGGTGAATCTGCAAGGAGGAAAAAGTTATCACCAAGACATTAGCAGCCGGTGGCTACAGGTAGGGATGATCAAATTGACCAATGAAAGAACAAAAATCCATGCTTTTTTGATGTTAACTGCTGGTGGAGTTATTCTTTGAAACACAGATGATAACTTTTCAATGCAGTCCATTTGACCAAGAGAACACTAGGAATTCTGCCAAAGTTTTGTTCCACCACAATTTGTCTCTTAAAGCAAGCATTTGTACAGCACTGTCATCTTCATTAGTCCCTTCGGGAGTTTTGCTGGGAAACAAGAATTGTTATTCCCATTTTACAGACACTGAAAGTGAGAGAAAAGGAAGGAAGGACGTTGTTATAAATATTTTAGCATGTCATTAGGCTTTAAATTTCCAGTTTGTCATTAAGTTTCTTGAATTTTCCTATTGACCAAGTTGCGTTCTGTCTTTCTAAATGAGCTCAGCAAATTCTGGAAGAGGCAGGATAATTAGAATTTTGGGCCAATATTTCTGCCACATGGTTCCTCAATCCCAGCAAAGTCCTTTCCTTGCACACTTCGTTTTCTCTTGTCTTTTTCTTTTCGGCAATTATATTCTAAAGGCTAGTAAAGAATAGACTATCTCCGACTCTACCTCCCTTAGGTTAAGTAAAGAAGAAACAGTCCTCTTTTTTTCCCCCCTCCTTTATGTATTAAAAATAAAAAGACTCATATGTATGGGCAATTCACTACAGGCAGAAAAATGAATAGTAGCCAAGGCTCATGCTAAAGGATTCTGGTGTTGCAAGGAAGGTGGGATACACAAATATCTATATCTTAATATAATATTAACAACCACTTAAATTTATTGAGTGCTCACTGCATTTCAGGTACTTTACATACATGATTTTCATTTAATCTTCACTAACATTAGACCTCTGAAGAAGGTAGTATCATTAACCTCATCATGGGTATGAGAAAGCCAAGGCTTAAAGAGTCTGAACAATTTGCCTGAAGACATATAACCAGGAAAACAGAGGCAGGTTTAAAAATCCTAGGCTCTGACTCCTAAACTGATGAGTCCTCCTCTGCTGTTCCTTTTCAAAATTGTTTATTCACCAGCCAATAAGTTTTAGAATCAATTTGTCAGTTTGTACAAAATATCTTGCTTGTCTTTTATTTGCAGTGCAATATCTTTAAAGATTAATTGGGGGAAATAAGACGTCTTAACAGTAATAAATTGTTTCATCCAGGACCAAGGAGTGACTGTGCATTTGTTCAGATGTACTTTTATGTTGCTTAATATTTGCAAGAAAATATATTTGCTTTTTCTTCATAAGAACCATGTGCATTCTTTGTTTAGTAACTTCTGGTTACTTTATAAGTTGTGTTGCTAGTTAAATGGTCTTGATTCTGGTTTTTTTTCCCTGTTTTGTTATTACTGATATAAAGAAACATTGTTTTCAAGTTGACCTTGAACCTAACAACCTTGTTTATCAATCTTAATGACCTCTGGTTGTTTTGGCCTCTGTTTGCTTTCTCTGTAGATGATCATATCATCTTCAAATAATGACAGTTTCGTCTCTTCCTTTCCAATTCTTGTACTTCTTTTTACTTTTTCTCCAAGCTGATGTTGAGCAGTAAAGATAAGAATGAGCATCCTTATTTTCTGACCTGAAAGGAAATAAATCTCAAAGAAATATTTTATATGATTTTTTTCTGCCAGAACTGATCAAGCTCAGCATCAATTCCTAGTTTTATATCTTTATTTCTTTTTAAATCATATCTGACCAATTAGGTTAATTATATGATTTTTGTCTTATAGGAGATGTGATGACTCTGTTAGATTTTTCTGTGGTGAAATCATATTTACATATGATATAAATATGTAGATGAAAATGGAGAAATTTGAGATAAGCCTTATTTGATCATAGTTCTTTCCATTTTTATTAAAAACAATTTGGATATGTCTGGATAATAATTTATCTACAAATTTTGAATCACTATTATAAGCAATTTAGATGTGTATTACTTTTCTTATATAGATCCTCACTTGGTTCTGGAATCAAAGTTGAACTAGCCTCTTAAAGGAATGGGCAGCTTTCCTTCTTTTTCTGCTTTGTGGAGCAACTTGAATGGGATAAGAATTTTCTAGTCCTTTTTTGAATTTTCCAAAGTATCACCAGACAACCTGTCATTAAAGAAAAACTTTATCTGAACTCACTGCAGTAACAAAGAAAGTGCCATTTGGACAGTCTTGGTGTTTCAGAAAAGTCAGAGGTTTCAGAAAAATCATGTTTATAGGGCTTGTGGGTTTGAGCTGAAATGGTTTAAGATGAGTCTTTCAAAGAAAGAAAATGATTGAGAGTGGACTAAATTTGTGATATAATTTAGGTTTGATGAGCACAGTGAGGCAAATATCTTAAAGTGAAAATGAGGAAACTGTTGTTTGATGAGCAAGGTATTTACTTGGATGAGTACACTGTTTTCTCCAAGAAATTGATCTTCAAGAATTTCCTGAAGCAAATGGCTCACTGAGGGGATGACACTGGAGCAAAGACCAGATATGGATATCTAGGGGAAACTCATTCCGAGCAGAGGGAACAGCAAATGCAAAGGCCCTGAGCTAGGAGGAATGTGTTCAGAACAACAAAAAGCCAGTGTGGTAATATTAGAGCAGAATGAGAGATCTGAACCACAGAGAACATCATAAAGGCTTTGAAGTTTACCTTGAGAAATATAGGAAACTACTAGGGACTTTTGAGGGGAAGAGTTACATGATCTAACTTAGATTTAGAAAAGATTATGATGACTATTGTGAGATGTTAGGGGGTCAATTTAGGATGCTATCACAGTACTCTAGGTGAGAGTTTATGTGATGTTTGCTTAGATAAGAGCAGGAGGAAGTGAAATCAGGATCTATTGCAAAGGTAAAAAAAAAATGGGTTTTGCAGATATATGGGATATGTGTTGTGAGAGAAAGAGAAGAGTAGAAGAAGCAACAAGAATTTTGGTCTGAGCCAGTGGAAGAAGACAGTAGTTGACATTGACTGGGAAGGGAAAGGCTCTTGGAGGAGTAGGTTTAGAAGCTGTAGGTAAAGAATTTAATTTGGGCCACGTTGATGAGGTGCCTTTTAGATATGCAAGTAGAGATGTTATGTAGGCAGTCAAATATATAAGTCTGGAGCTCCAGGGAGAGGTTGGAGGTAGAAATAGGAATTTGAAGTTCTTAGCAAACAGTGGTATATGAGGTCATGAGACTAGACGAGATCACATCGAGAACTAGAGTAGATAAGAAGGCTAAGGGAGTGGGCACTAGGCTCTCCAAGGTTTAGATGATAGATGAAAGAAGAGAAACCAGGAAAGGAGACTGAGAAAAGCCCAGTCAGGACGGTGGAAAAGAAAGCTAGGAGAAAAGAGTGGTGTCCTGGAAACCAAGTGACATAATCGTTTCAAGAAGGAAAGAGTAATCAACTTTGGTCAAATTTGAGGATGGATCCTATTTGGATCACGTGACATAGTACTGTGAAAGTAGTTAGGGACCTTGAAAAGAACAGTTTAGGGGAGTGGTGAGAGGAAAACTTGACTGCAGAAGGCTCAAGAGTGATGGGAAGAAGGGGCTGGGAGGCAGGGAATGTAGACCACACTTCTAAGGAATTTTGCTGCCAATGGGTGCAGAGAGAAGCTAAAAAGGAAAGTGGTGTCAAAGAGATTGTATATATGCTAATGGGAATAATTCAGTAGAAAGGGAATTAATTATGATGTTAGATAGAAAGAAGAGAATTGTTTGAGTAATAATTAGTCTATATCTCCCCATAATCCTATCTGCTTTTGCTTGTCTGTTTCAGACACACACATATATATGTCTATAACTATTAAAAATATATTATAGGTATAATATTGTAAATGTATAATGTCTAATAATATACTATATAATATGTATTATATAATATATATATAAATTTTTGAATTTCCTCTTACTTTAAGTATATTACAATCCTTGTGGTGCCCTATGCTCTTCATGCTTTCTGTTTTTAAGGTTGCCACTACCACTATCTTTTGGTTCAAACTTGCCTGAAATATCTTTGTTAATACCTTTATTTTAAATGTTTCTGTATTCTTTTACTTATAAATTTATGTCTTATAGATAACATATTGCTGCTTATTTTTTAGCCTAGTTTGAGTATCACTATTTTAATTTATGAATTTAGTTCACTTATTTTAATTTTATATTAGCTCTTATTTCTGATATCTTATTCAATAATTATTTATCATTTTTTTCTTGATTTCTTTGAATAGGTCAATTTTTCTTATACAAGTTGAAAATTGTACATTCTATGTTTATTATTTGACTGGTTTTCCCTAAGGTATTATGGACAATACCCAAGCTTTTTTTCTCCCAAGTAAGACTATCTTTGCATGTCCTTACTGCCTTTGTTCTGTTTCCGTCCTCAGGTACATTGTTTTTGGGTGGTGTTGTCATTTAGACTTTGATTTTCTGGATTTTATGGCTGTTCCTCTTCTTTTTTAAATCTGTCTTTTGGTTTTCTGTTTCTTGTTTGGTCATTGCTGATTTACATCATACCCCCAAAAGGTATTACTTTGTTTTCTTGTCCTTCTCATATCTTATGAAAGTATTTTTATTTTGATTTCTCTTTTTTTCATGAATGCCCCCTTCAAGAGCATTTTAAAAGTGGGTTCTTGTACAGTAAATTTGCTGAACCCTTCTATATCTTAATATATCTTTCATCACTCATTTAAAAATTAATATTTTAGCAGAATATATTCTAAGTTCAAATATCCAGTCCTTTTACAGTATGAAAATATTTCTTCATTTTCTTGCATCCGGTGTCCCTGACATGTGATATCAATTTATTATTGTTCATTTTTAGGTTGTCTGTTCTTTCTCTCTAGGACATAGCTAATAGAATTTTCACTTTGTTTTTGATGCTCTTGTAATTTATGATAATGTGCTTGGATATGGATTTCTTTTTTTATTATTGATTTTCCTCAGCACACTTTATTTTAGATATTGGGAAAATAATATAAGATGTGGTTTTGCTGCACAAGCATAATACCAAATATATTGGTCTGCATGAATGATTTTTCATATCAGCCTATTTATTTTGCAGGAAACAGTGGTTACACATAGTTAACAATGATATCTAACCATTTATTGGTTCTTAGTATGTCAGACTCTGCACAAAGAGGTTTTTTTTTTTTTCATGTTTGAAGCTTTTATTTAAATTCTAGTTAGTTAACATGTAGTATCATATTAGTTTCAGGAGTAGAATTCAGTGATTCATCACTTACATGTAACAACCAGTGCTCATCACAAGTGCCCAGCAACATGAAGAAGAATGAAACTGGGTCATTTTCTTACAATATACACAAAAATAAATTCAAAATGGGTGAAAGACCTAAATGTGAGATAGGAAACCATCAAAATCCTAGAGGAGAACATAGGCAGAAACCTTTATGCCAAGATTACATGCATTATATTTTAACCATTGCAGTAGTTTTATGAAATAGATACTACTATTTCCATCTTTAGGAGTTGAAGGAATTAAGATGCAAGACACTTACGTGACTTGCTCAAGATCACTTAGCTCACAAATGATGAAGCCAAGGCAAGGTCTAATTCCGGTTTTTTTTTTTTTTTTTTTTTTTTAAACCCAAGGTCTTTCTCATATCCCTTTGTTACCCTGTATCTCTAGTTGTATATACATTGTGACAAATAATTTCTATTTAATTGATCAGTACTCTAAACAGATCTGCTTTGTGTTAGAAAAATTTTTTTGTCCAAGGAGGAATCTTATTTAAAAGGTTGCATGATTGTTTTTATAAGTGCTTGTGGAGAGAGAGATAGAGAGGGAGCCAGAGAGCGAGGGTTTCATGCAAATGGCTTTGAGAGAAATGTAATGATGTACAATTGTGAAGATAACTGCAGTCTCTGGAACAGGGGTGTGCAGATGAAGTGGTTTACATGCACTGTGTGCTCATTCCTCTTTCCCCACAAACTGTCATCCCCTGGTTCTTGCTGAAATGATCTCTATTAGTAAAACAAATGTAAGATTCACATTTGAAAAAGGGAAGATTGCGAACTAAGAGCTGTGGGCAGGGTTATAAGCCTCTCTGTCTTTGTCAATGGGAGGATGCATTTGTCATCCACATGTCCCATTAACAGTTTTTCCAATGCTGCTCCTCAGTGTCTGGGTCTGATAACAAGCTAGTGTCAGACTCAAAAGGGTAAAAATGGTGGGAAGAGATTAAGTGGTGCTTCTAGAATCACTTACTTCCTAGATAATTTTTCTGAGGTCAAATGATACTCTCCAAAAATTGCATATGATTTAGATTTAAAAAAAACAAAAAAGCAAAAACAAAACCCCAAGTACTCTTTCAGTTCTTTGATTAGTCAGTCACTTTTCTCATTTCTCTCTTTAATGTCTTATAATTCAGTATTGAGTTTGAGAAAGTATTAATGCAGGGAAAGAAATTTTGATGACAACAAATAAAGCTTGTGGATGGGTGATTTTATTTATAGGTGTTCACTTATTTAAAAAAGGCTCTTAAAAAAAAGAAAAGCTCTTGAGTTCTAAACTTAAAAGTGACTTGATGGGATTCAAATGGTATTGGCTCCTGAGACTATAACTCTTACAGTTATGCCTGTCATAATAACATTAAATAGTGTTTATTGAGATGCAGTTTCAAATTTGGAGTGCATTATTTATGGTCCTCTCAGCAATCTGTGAGGTAGGTGCTATTATCCTCACTTTAAAGATGAGCAAACTAAAGGAAATTTCCCAAGGACGCCCAGCTATGAATGTCCCACTAGGATTCAAATCGAGACCTTCCTTAAATGGACACACGCCGCTCACATCACTGCCTGTTCCTTACCTCACCCACAAGATAATGCATCTTTTCTACCTTTCCTGTGCTGGCTCATTGCCTTTATTAAAATCCCTTTGTTTTTTTTCTCTTGGTACTGTGTCAATCAGTGCCTTGGTTCTGAGCAGTTTACATGTCCAACTCCTGGGCCAAAGATCTGTGTTTCTATTTTCGGCACACATTTAACATTTAGTAGATCTCTAAATAAAACATTTCTTTGCTCAATAACTTTGAATGAATATAGACGTGCATCAATTTATTATTGTATTGGAGGTGGGATGGCAGGAGTTATTTGCAAGCATGAAGACTATTGACTTATGTATGTTCCAGGTTCCTTTTCCTTCATGTAGCTGAATCTAAAAAGAATTATGCTTTCCATACTATGCAACCCACCAATGGATTGATGGATTGCTACCAAAAGATACCTATAGATTCAATTCAGATGGGTGCTGCCTTGGATCTGGCTGAAGCATCTGATGTGTTTTCTCCGCTGGTATTACATGGTGACTGTAATGATTAGTTCCCTGGGATTTCTACAATTCAAAGACTAATTTATTGCTAAATCAGATAACATGGTTTATAGCACCGAAGATGTCTTTTGATTCATGCACTCTCTAATGTGGTGATTGTTTGCTACAGGAGGCTATTTAAATTAAAATTTAAATCTATTAAAATGAAATTAAGTTAAAAATTAATTTTTCTGTCACTCAAGCCACATTTCAACTGCTTAGTAGACACATGTGGCTAGTGGCTATTTTACTGGACAATGACACTATGGAACATTTCCATCATTGCAGAAATTTCAGTTGGACAGGGCTAATGATAAAGAAGACAGAAATGAGGTTAAGATTAATTATTCCACAGAACTTGCTGGTCAGCATTACCTGAGTTATGGAAGGAGATGAAGAATGCTGCATTGCAATTCCCTCTCTCTATTTTTTTTTTTTTTTTTTTGTCTTCCTAGATACCTGCTGGGAGGAAGGGATTCAGTCTTGTGCATGCAGTATCTCATGTCATACAGCTCACTCCTAGGGGCTCAGTAAATATTTGCTCAAGATTGCATGAATAAGAATCCAAAAAATAAGATGAACAGAGAAGAATTCTTGCAGGTTAGAGAACTGAGTGGATATCCTATACACTAACAATGTAACTGTAGAAAGAGAAATTAGGGAATCGATTCTATTTACAATAGCACCAAAAACCATAAGAGGCTGAGGAATAAACCTAATCAAGGAGGTGAAGGATCTATACTCTAGAAACTACACAACACTTATGGAAGAAATTGAAGAAAATATAGAAGGATGGAAAAACATCCCATGCTCATGGGTCAGAAGAATAAACATTGTTAAAATGCCTATGCTTCCCAGAGGATTCTATAGTTTCGACACAATCCCAATGAAAATGCCAATGGCATTTTTCAAAGTGCTGGAACAAACAATTCTAAAATTTGTATGGAACCAGAAAAGACCCCGAATAACCAAGGAGATGTTGAAAAAGAAAAACAAAGAGGGAGCATCACGTTGCCTCATTTCAAGGTATATTACAAAGCTGTGGTCATCAAGACAGCATGGTATGGGCACAAAAACAGACACATAGATCAATGGAACAGAATAGAGAGCCCAGATATGGACCCTCAACTCTATGGTCAACTAATCCTTGACAAAGCAGGAAAAAATATCCAATGGAAAAAAGACAGTCTCTTCAATAAATTGTGCTGGGAAAATTCAACAACTATATATAGAAGAAGGAAACTCAACCATTCACTTACACCATACACAAAGATAAACTCTAAATGGATGAAAGACTTCAATGTGAGGCAGGAATCCATCAAAATCCTAGAGGAGAACATAGGCAGTAACCTCTTTGACATCAGCCACAGCAACTCCTTTCAAGACATGTCTCCAAAGGCAAGGGAAACAAAAATGAAAATAAACTAATTATTGGGACTTCATCAAGATAAATTCTTCTGCACAGTAAAGGAAACAGTCAACAAAACCAAAAGACAGCTAATGGAATGGGAGAAGATATTTGCAATAGATAAAGAGCTGAGACCCAAGATCTATAAAGAAATTCTCAAACTCAATACCCCCCACCCAAAAAAAAATCAAGTCAAAAAAGGGCATAAGACATGAACAGACACTTCTCCAAAGAAGACATACAGATGACTAACAGACACATGAAAAAAATGTTCATCATCATTAGCCATCAGGGAAATTCAAATCAAAACCACATTAAGATACCACCTTATACCAGTTAAAATGGCAAACATTAACAAGGCAGGAAACAACAAATGCTGGAGAGGATGTGGAGAAAGGGAAACTCTCTTATACTGTTGGTGGGAATGTAAGTTGTTACAGCCACTTTGGAAAACAGTGTGGAGGTTCCTCAAAGAGTTAAAAATAGAACTAACTACCCTATGGCCCAACAATTGCACTGCTGGGCATTTACCCCAAAGGTACAGATGTAGTGAAAAGAAGGACCACATGCATCCCAATGTTCATAGCAGCAATGTCCATAGTAACCTAACTGTAGAAAGAGCTGAGATGCCCTTCAACAGATGAATGGATAAAGAAGATGTGGTTCAAATATACAATGGAATATTACTTAGCCATCAGAAATGATGAATACCCAATTTTTGCATCAACATGGACAGAACTGGAGGAGATTATGCTAAGTGAAATAAGCCAAACAGAGAAAGTCAATTATCATACGGTTTCACTTATTTGTGGAACATAAGGAGTAGCATGGAGGACATTAGGAGAAGGAAGGGAACATGAATGGGGGGGAAGTCAGAGGGGGAGACAAACCAGACAGACTATGGACTCTAGGAAACAAACTGAGGGTTTTAGAGGGGAAGGGGGCGGGGGATGGGTTAACCTGGTAATAGGTATTAAGGAGGGCATGTATTGCATGGAACACTGGGCATTATACGCAGACAATGAATCATGGAACACTACATCAAAAACTAACAATGTACTGTATGGTGACTAACATAACATAATAAAAAAAATTAGTTGGACAAAATTTTTAAAAAATGGAATAGTTGATCCAAGTGTGTCAATGTAGAAGAGATGACTGTTGTCCAGACTTCAAGGACTAAAACCTCTTGTCACCAGAAAAGAAAAAGGAAGCCAGAGCTTGATAGCATTGTCAAGTTCAGTTGACTCTGATTTGGAAAGGGTGGTTGTCAAGTCATGGTGAACATTTTTGCTTCTATGATTGAGTGAGACTCTGAAAAGGAAAATAGCATTTTTTATTCAAAGTCTTAATTTATTTCCTGTTCTAGAGCTAAGTCAAAAACAAGCTTGGAGGGGTTATTGGAAAGTTATTTACAGGAGCTTTGATTTTTGGGGTTATGAGAAAACCATGATAAGTGGATCATTTATGCCCTTGAAAAATAAAGTCATGTTTTATATTACAGTAAAATACAGTATGCTCTGTCCTTACTTTCATATCTCACATGTTTTGTAAGCATATTATATATAAATGGGAGTTACAGTTGTGGTTGCAAGAGCAGAACAAATTATTATCTTTTTTTTTTTGTGGTTGGCATAGCTAGTGAGGTCTGGGGTATGGAATCATAAGATTCCTTTTGGCACTGTAGAATAAAGTTGAACTTGGAATTTAGTTGATATTTATTTGCCTATGATTTACCACATATTTTATGGCAGGCAATGTTTCATATGGTCATTTACAAAAACAGAACTAAAAATGTGTGTAATTGACCTCACAGTGTAATTGTGTGATTTTCGTATTCTGTGGATTGTATTCTTCTCAGGGACTAAGTCATTCTGTGGTTGTCACAGCACACTTGCCTCTCTGACCAGAGTGGCATCTGCTGACCCAAGTCTGTGGACGTGCCCTGAAGTTGTTTTTCCACCGAGAGTGGACGACTTTTGTATATCCAATTGGATCCTCTCATCTGGTCTTCATTTTGCCTGGACAAGTACTTTTGAGTTAGCACCCTACAGTTATAGTACAGAATGGGGCCACCCAATCTCAATATGGATTGGACTTTTCATCTAATTGTGACTTTTTTCATGGCATGCTCTCAATGACTGATAGGGGAATAAAGCCACATCCTTGGGCTTTGATGATATGACCTCTGCCTGTGAGTGTGGCCTGGGTGGGTGGCTCAAGATAAGAACATAGTAGTATTCTATGAGAACATAGGTCATAGTAGAACATATGACCTCCCGCAATCCTGGAGATGGATTTAGAAACTAGGATGGCCTTGGCTCTAGGTTTCCTTAAATTCTCTTCCATGCAATATGGTGCCACACAAGAAAGGAAGATGGAAAACTTCAAATTAATCAGCTGATTACTCTAAAAAAATAATTTATGATTGTAGTTTTTACTTATCTAGATACCTTATCTGGGAATCTGGGGGAAAAGTAAATCTTTTCATACAGTAGGAAAACTGTTTAAAGTCAAACTGAGTGGAAGGAAGTAGTTGGATATTCATATAATGAGATTATATTAGAATAGTGACAAAGTGCTTATTTCACAATTTTGTTCTCCTTTATATGCTTTCCCCCCTTCTTTTACTACAACAAGTAAGGTTTCTCCCTACAACTGTGCCCCACCATTCCTATTAAAAAAAGAGACTCCAAACCAAATTCAGCTCTGTGGGAGTTGGGAAGAATAACAAAACCAAAACAGCTTATCCTGCCATCCTATACATGGTCAGGGAAATTCTGAGTTAGCATTGGTGGGAACTAACATAAAACCACAAGATCTAGTTTCCCTTTGTTTTAATAGAAAATTGGTATTAATCTGTGAGTGGAAAGGAATAGCTGCTGAGCTATAAAGAAATGTAAGGAATAACTCTAGATTACTGAATTTTCCATTTCAGAAGGCCTTGCTGCTTGTCTGACTAGGTATGTCTAAGATGGGAAAGAGAATAGTTCCTCTCCTGAACTTGCTGGCAGCACACCATACATTCTCTTCCCATGGAAGCTACATTATTAAGAGATCCAAGTGAGTCCTGAGGTTGTTAGCTGAGATCAACTCTGGCAGGCAGCCCCAGAAAACTGCCGGAAAGCTCTGACTCAGAAGGGACCTTGAAGTGTTTGTGACATGGCTGGAATATGTCAAACTCTACCACAGACATGGAAGCCTAAGGGGAGGGACTATTTAAACCTTTATGGTCACACTCAGATGCCTTTCTAGAAGAGGTCACACTCCTGACAGGTGTGAAGGGGTACTTGCCACTCTCAGAACAACACAAACACCCCATTTTAAACCAGGGAGCCATTTATGGCCTCTTCAATTTAGTTTTGTGATGAGTTTTTTTCTAATATACTTAAATCTCTACATTCTGGTAGCAAAAAGAGTTCAAGGTGCATACGAAGGAAGCGTACGCATAACAGGTCAATGACATCAGCTTCGAGGTACGAAATCAGAAAGCACACATATTTAAACCTGACTCTACCCCACAGTCAATAATATGGGTCACCATAAGCCTTTTCAGCTAAAGCGAATTATTTCTTCAATTCTTCAAAAGGATTTTTCAATGACCCTGAGAAGTTTGATGTTCTCCATAGGATGCTAAAACTATTTTGGAAAAAAAATGCAAATAGAAAAAAAAAATGAAAATTTGTCCCGTTGGAGAAATACTCTCAGAGCTATAGCAATAGCTGAGAGATTTCCTTAGGGAAGTTATGAGCAATTTTCCTAAGTATGTTTGGGAAGCCATTCACTTTGAGCCCCTCTCTTTAGTGTTGACAGTTGTCTGCAGGCACAAGTCTGTTAAAACTTGTGGTACCTTAGGGTCTGATTTTTCATTGCTTCTAGAACCAGCCATGCAAATAAAACACCCTCTCCCCCATCCCCCACCCCCAAAGAAGCTGCATTTCCCAATTCTGAATTCAAAATGTTTAGATTCCAGCTGAACTGGCTGCTGAGATGATCCTTTACCCAGATGATATTGCTACCTAGTTATTCTCATCCATGAGTGATTTTATTCCTTAAGGAGACATTTGACAGTGTCCAGAAATATTTTAGGTCATCAGAACAAGATGGGTGGATACTGACATCTAGTACATAGAGGTCAGCCAAAGATGATGCCAACTATCTGGAAACACACAGGGCAGCCCCCACCACAAAGAATTATCTGGCTCAAAATGTCAGTAGTGCTGAGGTTGAGAAACTTTGCGTTAGTCTATATGATGACAGACCATCTGGTCAATTCCTCCTCCAGATGACCCATGCACATGGAAACCAGCAGCGCAAAGACCTGTTCACTGTAGAAACTCAGCCACTGAGGGAAGTGACCCTTGAAGAGCCAGCTTTCCTGTGAAGACTTTCCCTGAGCCTTGCCTCATGGCCTAGAATGTTTCAACCTTGGGAGATTGTGTTCAAGAGGAGATGTATTCTCTCTCCCACAAACTATGGATAAATACATGGGTGGCTATCTGGTATGCCTCCCTTTACTTCAAGAATAATTTACTACATACTTTCTATTTTTATATCAGCTACAATTTACTGCTTAGTTAATTTGTGTCAGGTACATACTAAGTGCTTTGCAGAGGTTAACTTATTTCAGTCTTCCAAAATACATTGAAACTGTCATCACGAGCTTCATTTGTATAGAAGAGGAAATTGATACTTAGAAACGGGTCACAATGTTTGTAAATATTAAGCTTGTCAGGAAGAGAGTTGCTGTGCAAGTATTCTGGAACATAAGCTCCAAGAAAGCTTGTAATTTTTTTGTCAGTTATCTTCTGTATCTTCAGGGCATGGAAGTACACAGTAAGTACTAGATTTACATTGTTGAATCAATGAGTGGTACTACCAGAGACCAAGATTTCCATGGTTTTTCCATGGTGATATTATCAGTTAAAGCTTCTTTGCTTCAAAGCACAAGGATTCCTTTCAGAATTCCTTGAACACAAATGAAATGAAAATAAGAATTCTATAGCAGCTTATGGAATATGAAGAAATATCGAACTACAAGGACACAGGAAGAACTCAATGTGGTTCTGGGAGCTTCTTGGACTTTCATTCTAGTGCTGGGCCTACCCCCCCCCCTCCAGCTCTGCCTGTGCTTCAGTTCAACAGTCTGAAGAGATTTTACCAGGCTTCTGTCCAGTCAATAAGTTGTCTCCCCTGGGTCAGGTGATATTTGGTCCAATAATTTATAGCCAGGGATGGAGCAGGGTCACACCACACACAGATGACTAACTTAAGCACTCACTGTCTGAGAGATAACAACTTTCAGAGGAGAAGTGTGAGGCCTCCTGAGATGTCTGGAATGTTGACATTTCTGCCGTGAGAATTTGCCTAGGACCCAATGAGGCTTGATGTTGATACCTTCTGACTTAGCATACTCACAGCACAGTAGCTGTCATTAGCTCTGGCAATTGTTTGTGCATTTGGAACTTGCTTTAGGGAGAGTACTGTCCAAAGAAAGCCCATTATTAAATTGATTAGTTGTTTATACTTGATATTCAATAAACACCTGTCGGGGCGCCTGGGTGGCTCAGTTGGTTGAGCGACTGCCTTTGGCTCAGGTCATGATCCCGGACTTCCAGGATCGAGTCCCGCATCGGGCTCCCAGCTCCTTGGGGAGTCTGCTTCTCCCTCTGACCTTCTCCTCTCTCATGCTCTCTCTTACTCATTCTCTCTCAAATAAAAAAAAAAAAAATATTTAAAAAAAAATAAAAAAAATAAACACCGTCATTGACAGATGACGGTTTCAGTTGATGTGCTGGCTTTCTGAATCAGATAGGCAAATTAGTGGTCTTAGGCATCTCTTTCAATTTTAATGTATGGAATAGAACATGTATGGAACACATTCTTATTTTCCATGAGCAAAAGCCCCTATTTTAAGTACTTTGTGAATGAGATTCCTTAGTCACTGCTGTAGTGTGTTGTTTAGTTCATGTGCATTTAATGTTGTCACTGAGGCTTTCCATAATAGACTTAGAAGGAAAATGACTGTGTGATTCAAGTTAGATTGAGAAGCAATGGTCATCTGCAGAAGAAAGGATCAGAGCCTGAGGAGTATTATAAAGTAAGGAACCATGTTTTCTTCTCCTTCATTCAGACTGGATTCTAAATCACCATCCTAATTCATCAGGTAAGAAGGGGATTTCAATGCACTTTTTTTTAATTATTTTTTTTTAGATTTATTTATTTATTTATTTGATCACAAGTAGGCAGAGAGGCAGGCAGAGAGAGAGGAGGAAGCAGGCTCCCCACTGAGCAGAGATCCCGATGCGGGGCTCGATCCCAGGACACTGGGATCATGACCTGAGCCGAAGGCAGAGGCTTTAACCCACGGAGCCACGCAGGCGCCCCCTAATTCATCAGGTAAGAAGGGGATTTCAATGCACTTTTTGCTTTAACCAAGGGTATAATTCCAGCACCATTATGACATGGTCATCTGTAATGTGTAGAAATGAGATACTGATTAGGAATACTGAGCTGGTGATTTCAATCTGCACTCACTAGATTGTAAAACTCCATTGAGAGAGAGGACCAGGTTGCTAGCTTAGTAGAAAAAGCCCTAGAGGACTGGATTCAGTAAGACAAGATTTGAGTATGTGGGGAGAATTAGTCAGTCTCTGCTAATGATGAGGTAAACACATTTCTTAATAATGAGGTGGGTTATTTTTCACAGCAGTGAGGAGAGTCAATTCTACCATGAGTCCAAACATGTTCCTTCTCCTGACTTTTCCCTTCTCTTCCCCTGTCCTTCCTGCCCTAATTCATCACAAAATGTTTTAAGAGCCAAATGGCAACCCTTGAAGTGAGGGACAGCCAATCATCATAGCAGATAAATGTCCCCATGGAAACTTGGTTTGTATGGCTTTATTCTAAAACTTTATTAGCCTTTATGATTATTTTATTCCCCATTCATGATTTTTAAGTCCCTAGATGATTTTTGTCCTTTTGATTGTTTCTCTGACAACATTTCTACAATCTGTCCCTCACTCACCCCAGTTCGAGCACATCTGATGCTCGTCAACATCTCAAGCATATTCCCACATCTGGACTCTTGAACTTTCCTGGGCCTGGAAAACTCTTCCTCTACATATCAGGGGAGGACTTGGTCCTTTATTCTATTCAATTTTTGATCATCTTTCTTCCTTCCCCTGATCACAATATTTAAAATTGCAGCTCTGTCATTTTTATATCCTTTTTCTGGTTTGGTTTGTTTATGGCTCTTATAGCCACTTGGCATAAAGTTTTAATATATGTATTTTTAAATTCTCTCCCCTTAGGAGAATGTAAAGGTCTATAAGGGCAAGGGATTTGTTAATTTGGTCCACTATTGTGTACTAAATCCTAGAATACTGCCCAGCACACAGTAGCTTCTCAATAAATACTTATTGACTAAGTAAATAAATGGGCAAAATAAAATTATAGACATATTTTACATTTGCATCAGGAAATGCATTACATTCGCATTACCTAAGTAGCATATTTTATTCACGGATGTAGGATATTAGACCAGTAGTGAATTCTATGAGTAGGATAACTTAAATTTGACTTCCATCAGGTATCTATTTGATATATCTGCCAATATTACTTTTTGTCATTTATCATTTTGTCTTTATAGCAAGGATTCTGGACTCAATATATCAAGTTGTCCTGTGAATGTGTCCCAATTTCTATTTTGTTTTCAGGTCACCAATTATGAAAACATAGGAGAAGAAGGAAAAGGTACATTCTATTCTCACATGCAAAAGTTTAGCTCCATTAAAATCAGGGATAAAGACTTTTTACTTTTCTATTTAGAGAGTGCTTAAAACAAAGGGTTGAAAGCACAAAGTCATTCTAGATCAGCAGTTCTGAAGCACTTGACTTTAAAACAAGTGATGAGTATGGAAGATTAGCTATGGAAAAAGAGTTAGGCAGAAGCACAAGGGGGACATGGCTTGTCTTTAAGATTTTCCCTGTATTTAGGTTTCTTCATGTATCAAATGTCCCATATCTCTGGGATTGTTTCTCATTGTGTATGGTTTCTGTATCATTCTCATCCCCACTTCTCTTGACACTTCTTTGATGGAACCTCTTTCTTTTGGAATATGGAGAATTTATGATGATAAATGGTAACTACTAATAATGCATTAATCACTATCAAATAATTCAGATTATTATTAAATAACTGTTCAGATAATTAAAATGATTAACAATTATTCTGATAAATCAACTTTTGCCACTGAACTGATAATAATAGGAGAGGCTCCAAGGTCTACAATCCAGTTAACATAAATGTGTTCTTCCAGTCTTCTGACGATGGTGTATATATTTAGCATTACTAGTACTCAAATTTATTTATTGAATGCTTTATGATGACTCTTGTGGTACCACAAAAATTCATATCTTGTTAAGGATAATATTATAAACTTACATAGAAGGAGAATTTAGCCAGGTCATAAGTAGTAGGAAGCATTAGGGCTTAATGAAGCAAGGGGAAGATAGTATATGACTGACCAAAGAATACCTTCAATTTTCCCAAATGGAGAATTATTATTCACCATCTTATCCTGCATTATTTTTTTTTTTCCAGAAAGCAGCCCATTTTATTATCAACTAGCAAGTTTAGAAGTTTAGTGAAGAGGGTGGTGTTTAGTTCTGATATATAGGTATTTAGAAAAAGCAATTAAACAATGGCAATGATAATTCCTATAGCTCTTTTAGCTGTGCATTAATTTTCATCTCTGTATTATCCTAGGTTATAGAGATCTTAGCTAGAAGCCAACTGTATCCATTGCTGGTGTCCAAAAGGAGCTAATGAATAGGAATGACAGCTACCAGGAGCCAATTTTGCATGAGAGACTGAGACAATACATAGGACACAATTGTTCTATTGATGAAGTAGTTTATGATTGTCACTAATGTTTGTATCTCTAGTCAGTCATTCTATTGCTATCTTGGAGCTTAACAAGATGTAGTTCTGAGTCCTAGTTGCAGATCTGCTGTTGACTCAGAATAGAGTTAGATACTGACTTTATTTCTTAATCTTTTTTCCCCCTTCAAGATGAAGAAAATGCCTTGCTGGGATACATTTTCAGCTACTTCTTCTAAAGAAAAAAAACTAGCATTATGATCAAAACAAGGGTAGGTAGTTTAAAATTTAAAGCCACAGATGAATTTGTTATAGATTGTTAGAATGACAAAATCATTTTATAAATAATGTAGTTACTCAACATGGTCTAAATGAGTTTTTACGTCATGTTAGCAGTAGAAAACAAGTATGGATTTCACTTACACTAGTCTAACATTCTTTTATCTCTTCTTCCTCTCCTCACCCCCACTTTCTTCTTCTTCTATCAATTTCCTTCAGGCTTTTAATTTATCTGCTAGTGATATCCTTCCTGCTTCAAAGTCAGGAAAAGTGGAATTTCTCATATCAACTCCAGACAGCATCTTGCAGTATCTTCTTTTGTGAAAGGATAGAGAAGGTGACTTACTTCTTCATATCTAATTTAAGATGTTGATTTTGAAAAGGAACTCTACAGCAGTGATTTCTATTTCTTATGCTGGGTTTCAGATGTTGGTTGCATACCTATTTTTGTTAGTTTGTAAAGGGAGGTAAGTCTCTGAACAGATTGGGAATTAGAGATTCTATAGGCTTTAAAAAAGAAAAAACTCTTTCATTTTTGCTAGAGGAGTTAGTGGCTGATTTTAAAACTTAAAATGAGCTTCATATTTCTGTTCCTTGGGGGCTTATTCTGCATCTTCTAATGACCAATATGTGCAGTCTTAAAGTGAATTCCATGTTTTTCTCAGTTTTAGTATTTCTTCCTCACACAGCTGTCAGTGGTGCAGCGTGTGGGCTCATCTGTGGGCAGAAGCGCTCTCTGGGTGGGCACTGTGTGTGCCCTTGAATGCAGATGGTTCTCAGGGGATGGAGCAGGCTTTTCCCTTTTCTCTCTCCTCCCACTCTGCCCTCTAATAAAAATTCATTCTCGCTTACTATCATGGAGAGTTTGATTAGCCTCCAGGTTCAATTCTCTCTGTTTCCAAAAATTAAAAAAAAAAAGAATTTGTCTGGAAGTGACACAAATGGATAATTTTAAGTCCTGAACCAGGCAGGGCAGGGAGGTTGGTGATGTAGACAAACCTGAAGAGAATGGAAGCTTGAAACATCATTGCTGAAGAAATATGGAACTGTCTCCAGAAGTTCTTTCCAATAGCACATTTACAATCCTGAGTGAGTCCTAATGCTGACTTTGTTTGACAGCAGTGATCAAATGAATTATAAGCTTTGGGGTATTACATACTTCTGAAGTCAAGGTTATTTAGGTTAAATTACCTTCAAAATGTGCACATACCTCACTTTCCAAGTACTAGAAAACAGACAGCATGGCAGTTTAGAATTATAAGTATATTGTGTGAATAGCTATTCTTAAGGAATATCTATTCCTGGATAATGCCAAAGTCTATTAGAAGAAGCCAATTTGCTCCCCATGCAGAATTGATAACTTCTGTATCAATATCAATAGAACATATTTTAATTTGAGCTAGAGAGCAATGGATCCTGTAGGAAGACCAGGAAAAGGCAAGGTTCTGTTTGGAATAGTTATGGGAAAGCAACACTTTAGAAAAGAAATTAGACTTTGGAAATGGTATATGCTTCTGTAGAGGGAAGAGAGGATTTGTTCTCTACATAGTTAACATGGTTAACATTCATTTACGTTTTCATCTTCCAGCAAGATAAACCAGAACTGTATTAATTTATATGCTTGTTGGTATCAGTTCAGGTCCTCTAGTAAGTGGCTACTGTGAAATTTAGTAAAAAGAAGGCTCATTTAAGATAGTTGAGAGGCTAACAGGGAGAACACTCAAACCCTACCACTCATCGTCAACTACGGACCCTAGCAGGGAGAGACTACCCCAGCAGGAAGAAGAAAACCTCCCCCCGCCCCCAAGTAACGGCCCAGCCAGTGAGAGACTGTCACAACTCAGCCAATGAAAAGTCACTATACTTTGAACTTCCAGTTACTCCAATGGACCTTTTGTTTATAACAGCCCCTCCTAGATTCCCCCTTTCCTCTATAAAATAGCTATCCTCTCCTTTGTTCTCTGGGGTGCCTCTGGTTTTGCCCTAGCTTGCTTGGCAATTCTGCACTGCAATTCTCTGCTATTCCCAAAGAAACCCATTTTTGCTGATGAAATAACTGACAGTTGTCTTCTTAAGGTAATATCCTGACAGAATTAGAGGTGCAAGAGATTTACTGGGGTTGGAGGTGGAGGGCGCTGCAAAAGTTAACGAGGTAGGCAGAGACTGTAGAATGTACTGCATGATCCACTCAGGTGGAAAGAGAGGGGAAGAAAGAATGACTATGTTAGAAGAGTCAAAGAGGGCACTACCACTTCCAGAAAGTCTCAAAGAGGCCGAGGCGCTGCCTAAAGCAAAAGCTGTCCAATAGAGAGGTCCCGCCTGGGACAGAAACCGCTTGTGTTCTGATCCCTCCGCGCCAGGCTCAGCTATTGGCTGGGAGCAGCGGAGGGTGGGGGGCGTGGCCTCCGGGTGCGGAAGTGGCCTCCGGGTGCGGAAGTGGCATCCGGATAAGGCCGATCTGATGCTGTCAGCTCGCCAGCTCTTTGTGGTGGGTTCTCTCTTGAAGGGCGACCTGAGCAGTGAGCCTGTGTTCCTGGCACACTGTTACTATGTTTTCTATGTCATGCGTTTCGGCTAGTTGTAGCCTCTGAGTTCTTCTGTTGAGGCCTGAGAGTTTTAGCAAATATTTCATTAAATCTCATCCATTTATTTCTCTCTGAAATTGGCATCTGTACCCAAATCACTCTGCCCTTTTGGGCTGTCTGTTTCCATACGATGTGTGACTTAAGGAAAATGTGTCTGAGAGTCGTGACTGATCTCCGTCCCACAGCTGAGGCTGTGCAGAATATGTGCTATTTCTGATATATATTTTTGCTAGCATATTTCCTAAATCTTTTCTTTAAAGTATGTCACACACTGTTTACCAAGTAAGTCCATCCTTTTCTCTAAGATCAAGAGCAGTTTTTAGGAAGTGCATCCCCCACCCTAGCCTATTTGAGGGAACAGAAGGGACAGGATGCTGGCTCTGGGTGGGAAGAAAATAGATAGCTTTTCTGCCTGTAAGCCCGGTTCTCCTTCCCAAGATGGCAATAGCAACATTCCAATTCTAATATATTCCCATCAGGAGAAAGCATCTGAGATCTCTGACTCAGCTCTAAATCTAAGTACACCATAGGGCCAGGATGTCTGAGAGGGATGCTCAGCCCATAGACACCTGCAACATTTCATCTGCTTCTAGAAAGTAGCGAACTGGTAAACCAATTGTCAAGGCAGATATAAATTGCCCTAAAGTGGCTCCTGGGTTTTGCTCACTTCTTCCTCTCCGAGTTCATCAGGACAGAATATTTTCACTCTGAGAGGGAAGAACTGTGAAGAGGCATTGGGAAAGCAGCTTTTAGCATTGAAATGACACTTTTCTAGATTAAAAAAAGTGTGTATTATGGGTGGTTTGAAGACTAGAGATTTAAAAACTGGCTTTGGGATGGCTGTTTTGAAAATGTCCCCTTTCTGATGTAGTTCCTCTAGAATTTAATCTCATGTCCATTAAAGCCAGATCTTCCTTCCTTTATCCCAGAATCAAATCTGTATGTGCTTGCTTGTGTAGACCGTTGGCGAAGGGTTTTCCTCCAAATGACCTGGGGACCACTCCCTTCTGCAGAGGTAGGGATGGCTTTCCAGAGATGAAGATTCTTGGGTTAAAATAAATTACTGTGAACATTAAGATGATTAGTATTCTTACAACTTGTGTCAGTGTACAGTTAATAAAAATGTTTTGGAGACTCAATTCTAAAAAGTAGCTGGTTATTCTGTTTTGGGATGCAGATCAGAAAATTGGTTGCAGCTATCACTACTTTTTATCCATATCATTCCAGCTGAGCTACCAAAGAAGTCTATTAGACAAGAATCATACTTTTCTCTTCTCTTCACTGCTCCAGTGAAACTCTTGTCAAAAAGAATTGTGTCAACTTGGTGCCCAGGGCAAATGTTTACTGTTGTAAAAATTCTATAAAAGCAAGTTGGGGACCTGAGAACACATGACCTGAAAAATTGCTGATGGACATCTGCTCTGTATAGGACCACAAGTGTGGGTCTCTGTGCTACAGTGTACTCAGATAGTTGGCTAATAGGCAGAGATTTGATTTAGTGCTATTTCCCTAAGAGGAAGCACTTGAGAATCGTGTCCTGCGTAAGACCTCAGGCAGACACTTAGCATGCTTCTTGGTTGCCCATCTGCCCTTAAAAATACGCTATTTCTATTATTTAAAAAAAAAAGGGAAGATGCTGTAGTGGAAAAATCTGAGTATTTCTGGAACTCAGAAGATTTGATACTGGATGCATTACCCTTGAGTTAATTGCCCAGTAGTTTTGGGTGAATCAAGGTTTTGTTTTTTTTGTTGTTGTTGTTGTGTTTTTTTTTTTTTTTTTTGAAATTGGATTCCCTAATGGAGTTAATGAAATTATAATTTTGGAGAAAGTGAGTTGATTCTTTATAACAGCACATATAAAACTAGGTCTTCATTTTAGTTCCTTACCAAATCTTTAAATTGGGGCCATATTTTACTCTATTTAGTTTGCTATTCTTCTTTTGGCACCTTGGTGAAATAGTACATATTTAAAGATTGGTATTTTGGAACTCTGCAAACCACATAAGTGTTTTTGCTGGGAGAAGTTATTTCTGTTAGTTGCCTTCTTTACTTACAAGTTGACTGTAAAACATCATGAAGTTTATGCCCTATATAAATTGCTTTAATTATGTTGGGTTTATGTAACTTCTTCTTGTTTGTATAGGCTAAATGGGTGCATGAATTTTTTTCTCAAGGATTCAGGAAGCCTGTTCAATGCTACAGAAATAAATACAACTACATTTAAATGAAATATTTAGTCTTACTGGCTTTAATTAAGTCTTGATCACCAAGATCATTGTCTTTGCATGACAATAATTCATTTTGGTAATTAAGTGGGAAGAATAGACTGGTATTCTCATCAACGCAGTCCCAGATGGCAAGTGTAATTCTTAGACTTCTAGTTTACCAACATAAGAATTCTTCCTACCCTCTCCTCTGTCCTACAGAAACAAACATGGCCCAGATGCTGTGATAAATGTGTGGGATTCATCCTATATTCTTGTAGGAACATTTGTCATGGCCAACTCTAATTTAAGACCAAGAAATGTTTTCAGCTGCTTTTATCCAGTTGCTAAATCAAATAACAGTATCAGAAAGAAATTCGAGGAATTTTGATATGACTGAGGAAATAATATATAATGAAAAGCTCAGTATTGAATAAAAATGCCAATATAATACCTACAAGACTCATTTTTGTTTGCTTAGTATTCTGCAGTCAGATAGGACTTTGTCAAATAAAATATAACAAAACTTCAAAGAAGTTTAAAAAGCTAATCATTGGCTACTTTATATGATTGTTGTCTGGTCAGCTGATAAGAGAGTTGCATGTACTATTGAAGCTCCTTCTGGACATCCTCTGTTATGAATATCTCTTAGTCCTTTTTGTTTTAATATACTTCCCTTTTAGTGGTCTTAATCATTCACAGTACATTGAATATGACTAGAACTAAAGAAATGTCACACCTGCGTTCCTTATTTATAAACATTTCGGGGTTGGTGATAGTGTTGTCATGGTGAAAATCCAGATCTCGCAAAACTCCTGTGCTATTGTATAATATGTAACTCTTGGTTTGTCAGAGACTTGAGCTATTTTATTTTAGTAAGTATTTATAGACCATTCAGAAAGTGTCCTGTTGATGGCATGAGGGACATTTTATTCATGAGTAGATAAGAAGATGAGAAAAGTGTTGGGGAGAAGAGGGTAAGACAGAAAACACTTAGGATAATCCCACTCTGCTCAATGCTTGCTGTTCATTTGCATGTATTAACTGGATTATTTAGAGGCTTACTGTATGCAAAATTTGGGGTTAAACAGGTGAAAAACATTATATGACCAGTTCTCTATGAAAGTATTTATGTGTTATAGAAATATGATGAGTTTCTTGAGTGAATACTATAACCAATGGTATATAATTGTCATTAGTGAGAATTGGAATTATATATTTTCTAGGCTGTAACAAAGTACCACAAGCAGACCTCAATATACACTATCATAATTCTGAAGCCCTGGAATCCGAAATCAAGATGTTGCCAGGGCCACCCTCCCTCTGAAACCTTGAAAGGAGATCTTTCTGTGTTCTTTCCTATCTTTGGTGATTTGTCAGCTGTTCTTGGCGGTCCCTGGCTTGCGGCAGCAGCACTTCAAGGACACTCTTGTCTCAGTGTCTTCACAGAAGGCTCTTGTCTCTGGGTCTTCACACAGTGTTTTCTCTTTGTGTGTGTCTACTTTTTTCTCTAAGAACACAATTCATACTGGATTAAGGGCCCACCCTACTCCAGTATGACTTCACCTTATCTTGATTACTCCAAAGACCGTTTTCAAATAAGGTCACATTCATAGGTCCTGGGGATCAGGACTTCATACCTTTGGGGGGGATGGAATACGTTCAATCCAAAATCTATATGTTTTGATTTCTCCAATCTAGAGTATGTAGAGCAAATAGGAATTCACTGTGAAGATATTGGGAAGTGACATGATAAATGGGAGACTGGAGGACTGGGCTAGGAAAATGGATGGGAATCAGGGGTCCTCTGGGGGAAGAGCAGGCGGAATTACAGCCAGGGTCATGCCACAGGAACAGTCTGACCTCTAATCTGCCCCCACCCCATGATTAGTCTGACTTCAACCATTTCAGGAATGGATGTCTGATTGAATTTAGGAACCCGACTGTGCCAAGAGTGAGCTGAGGAAGAATCTGCCACCCTCAGCTTATGAAGTGGGAGGCTGCAGTGGGAGAAAGTTGGAATCACTTTCTTGTTAAAACTGTAGCCAGTTGGGAATTTTCTTAAAAGAATGATTGCAGTGCCAATAGGAAGAAGAAAAATCCAGATAGCGGATCACCAAATATGACAAATGTTTGCTGCAGGAAGGTAAAGCCAATGGCACCAAACTAAAACAATCAACTTCTCGGGGATTAAAACAAATCTCAAATTCATGAAAAAGCAAGATTGGGCTTTGTCTTCTAAGTTACCCATCAGCTATCAGTACTAGAAGGAATGTCAGTTAACAAACACAAATAATCTTAAAACATGGAATTAGAAGATACAAATTTTGAGAGGAAAAAGCTGTAACGGGATTCTCTTATGTAAGGACAACGGAAGGAAGGGGGTGGCATCTGATTCTTTAGGGGCTTGGTTTTTTGTAGCAGGTGAAGTTACTATGTTTATACAAACCATGGGAAAACTTTAAAAAAAAAATGTAGAGAATCTTCTGGGTCCAGGTGACTAAATGCTGCACCAAACTGGGTAAAGGTCATCTTCTTTTATTCCCATGAAATTTTGGCTGAGAACCAAGTGGGTCACCTGTGGGTGGCAGTCAGTTGTCTTAGGAGGAACAGTGTCTTCACAAAGCTGCTAGCAGCAGACACAGCCCAAGCACATGTGATATATTATCATGAGGGTTCCTCCAAATAACTACAAAGATGCCTTAGGAAGGATGAGAGCTATCATGAAGATGGGATTGCTGGCTACAGAAGAAGAGTACAGATATTTTAAAGGTAAAAGTTCAGTTTATTTCTAATAAAGGATGCTGAGCATACTGCCCAATATAATGCTTCCCCTCTCTGTGAAGAACCGAGATGTAAAAATGTACTAAATGATTACTGCGTACTTTCCTGGTAACCCTTATAAGGTCATGTCCTATCCTTGGGGGTCATCAAACTATGGTGCTCAGCACCTGCCAGGTAACTAGCATCATTTCAAGAAGAGCTTATTCCCATCTGTCTATTATTTCTTCATAAAACCTCTAATGGCCCTTGGTCTTAAGAAAACCCTACTATCTAATTCCAAGGTGAACAGAATAGATCAGAAGACTGTCTTGAGTTTCCTCTGGGAACCACTGCATCCAATAGATAAGACTGTCTTAAGCACTGGTGTCAGGACTGCTTTACTCTGCTCAGCCTCATGGTTTAGGAAGGAAAATAGATCTGAGCTAATGATACTGTTACTCACACTAGCTGGGTCACGGGTTAGCAGTATTCAATTCATCAACTCCCTTCATTTGTTTCCTTTTGTGTATCCACTATATTTCAAAGCTGAGAAAGTTATAACACAGCCACAGACCTGATAAATGTTTCCTTTGGTGCCAGGTTTTCTAAAATTTGTTTTTCTGCAATCTGAACCTCTAAAGCATGGTTAAATTAGATTATAAGGTTATTACTAATGAGGGTTGAACATATTTAAAGAGGAAATAATCATATTCAACATAATCTAAAATTTTTATGTGAAGAAGAGAGCTAACAAAAGAAGAACTAACCAGGGGCACCTGGGTGGCTCAGTGGGTTAAAGCCTCTGCCTTCGGCTCAGGTCATGATCCCAGGGTCCTGGGATGGAGCCCTGTCTGGGGCTCTCTGCTCAGCAGGGAGCCTGTTTTCCCCCCACCCCAACCACTCTGCCTACTTGTGATCTCTGCCTGTCAAATAAATAAATAAAATCTTAAAAAAAAAAAAGAACTAACCAATGAATAATTTAATGGTGGTACCTTGATTGTAGATGTAAGTGAAATTCTTCCTGAATTTGTAATTTGGTATTTTTAGATTTTGATGAAAAGTGAGTTTAATGAGGGTCATTTTATTTAACTAAATATTCTTGAGAAGTAACTTAAGGAGGATCTAAATTCTACAAGTACGTAGACGACGAATAAAACTGGTTGCTCCCGTGGCAACACTGGCATTTAAGTTACCTAAAATTATGCTATGTTATTATATACATGCTTAGATTATATGAAGTTCAAAAGGATTTTATATTGATTATAGACACTTGAATAATTGGAATCTTGTATTAGATTGGCCTGGAAGTTGAATTTATAACCAGAGGAATGTCATTATCTTATGGAAAGGGTAACTGAGAAGGTGATCTGATAATATTCATTCATTTAAAAAACATCAAATAAGCACCTGAAATGTGACTCGAGTGCTTGAAATGTGAATTAAGCAGCAGGGTAACTAGACTAAAATATTTTGGTTAAGAATTATGTTATCAGGTAAAATTTTTATTAGAGAAAAACTGAGTTAAATTAGATTCTGGATGTGACTCAATGTACCAGTCAGAGATTCATAAGAAACAGGAAACATTGAGTCAAAAAAGAATCTAATACAGGGAATTAAGACCTTATGGGATCCTTCAGAGAGTTAAGAGAAGTTAGTTCAGGTTAACATGACTGTAGCTCAAATCCAGTGGCCATGAAGCATCTTGTGCCCATTATCATCTCTGATGCCATCATCTCAAGCTCCTGGAGCTGGTGACCAGAGCCTCAGATGAGGATCCCGCTGGCCACAGAGACCAACGTGGGTCTACTGTACTGGCCAGTCCCCACAGCAGTAGGAGGTGCTCTCTGTCTCACCTCCATCTTCCAGATCTCCCAAGAGACTATCTCATTGGTATAATGTATATCACACATAACACCTTCCTGCTGGGGAGACTGACAAATGCATAGTTTGCCTCCCAGGCCCTTTAATACAGGGGGCTTCATAGAAGGGGATGAAAATGGATGCTAAGTCCACACCTAGCACACTTAGTCTGTTTTGTGTGTGTGTGTGTGTGTGTTTTAAAGATTTTGTTTATTAGTGAGAAAGAGAGAGAGAAAGAGGGTGCACAAGCCTGCAGGGGAGGCAGAGGGAGAGGGAGAAGCAGACTCCCTAGGAAGCCCAATGTGGGGCTCCATCCCAGGACCCTGAGATCATGATCTGAGCTGAAGGCAGATGCTTAACTGACTGGGCCACCCAGGCACCCTGATTTTGAAGATTCATGATAGCCTACAATAAGTTTTTTAGGAAGGTAAACAAACACATCAGGAAAACTTCCTCAAACTATTCTACATTCACAAGTGTCTAAAGCCTAACTTTATCAGAATATGACACAGGCGTCCATGGATTAAAGGGCTTTAGACATATAATCCAAAATTTATTTTTAAATAAAATTTTATCTTCTGTATTTAGTAGAAGGAGGAATATTACCATTTGATTATAATGTTCCTGATGACGCTGGATCCAGCTTTACCTAATTTCTTGTTGTATTTCAAGATAACAGATTAAAGATGCTGATGCTGATGATAATTCAATGTTTATTGAGCATTTACTAAGTTTTAGGTGTTTCATAAACATAGCTTATTTAATTTTCACAACTACCCAGTGAAATGGCATACTATTCACTCAATTTTACCATGAAGAAACTGAGAATTACATTAATTACCTTGTCCAGTGTCATATAACCCACCAAATCTTATTGTCTTGTCTTCCCCATCTTGGCAAATATTGTCACCTACCAAATTTCTCAAGTCAGAACATTCAGGGATCACCCATATTCCTTTTTCTTACACTGACATCAACCCCATTTGCAAGTGCTGTTGCCTCTACCACCAAAAGATGTCTAAAATCTGCCTTCTCTATCACTTCAATTATCACTCTAGTCTAAGCTACCACCATCTTGTGAATACCTCACAAATCCCTGGCTAGTCACCTCGTCACTATTCTTGACTCTCTGCAATCCCTTTTCTGTTCTGCAGTGAGAATGAATTGTTCTGCTTAAAACATTTGATTGGCTTCCCATTTTACTTAGAATAAAATTCAAACTTCTTACATGATGTTTCTCCTACTTAGCACTACAAACTCATCTCTTATCTCTCATTCTTACCCACTATGTTCCAGGCACACTGACCTTATTAGTTTGCCAGGGCTGCCATAACAAAGTATCCAGATTGGATGGCTTAAATGATAGAAATTTATTTTCTCACAGTTCTGGAGGCTAGAAATTGGAGATAAAGCTGCCAGCAGGGTTGGTTTCTTCTGAGTGCCTTGAGGAAAAGATGTCTTCCAGGCCTCTCTTCTTGGCTTGTAGTTGGCCATCATCTTCCCCTGTCTTCACATCATCTTCCTTCAGTATATGTCTGTGTCCAAATTTCATCTTCTATAAGAACTCTAGTCCTATTGGTTTAGGACCTCATTTTAACTTAACTACTTCTATAAAGACCCTGTCTTCAAATTTGGTCACATTATGAGGCACTGGGGATTAAGATGTCAATGTGAATTTTTGGGGGGACATGACTAAGAACATAAAAGTGATACTTCCGTTTTCAGAAAATGTGTCATTCATTCTGATCTTGGGGTCTTTGCACTAGATACATTCCCTATCTTGAGTGCTATTCTTGCTTCTCACCTCAAGTGTACTTACCATGATACAATAAAATAATAAAATAAAATAAAGTAAAATAAAAGCATCATAGTCAAGATACCATAGTAGATAGAAGCCAGGCTAGGAGAACATATGGTGATTGTGAGGAAGTTTCCTATGTCCTTCAATGTCACTGTTAATGACAGGTCATCTGCTGGGATTTCCTATGCAGAAGATCTGTGAGGTACTGGGCATGACTTGCTATGTCTGATTTATAGAACACCTCATTTTACAACATTGGGGCAGACTGTCAATGTTTTGTGAGGGTACTAAAGGCTCCTTAGTGTGACTGCAGATGCGTTCACTAAGTACCAGGCATAAATGACAAAGCAGCATCAGTTCATACTTCCTGGAATCCCTTGTTCTTTTTTTGCTCAAATGAAGAAAAGAGAAAGTGTTAGGGGCAAAACTGTACCACCTTTATTATAGTTGATATATCCTGTACATCTGTACCTTGAGAAATGGAAGATATAATCCATAAGAAATTGTTGGTTAATTTGCTGAGAGCTAGTTTCTCTAAGAGTCACTTATTATTATACAGGACAAAAAGGCTATCTGAGAGGAACTATCCCACTAGTTTCCATGGACACAGAAATTGCTTCAGTGTTTGCTATATTTCAGTGCACAACATTTCCAAATGGTATTACTCCATTTCTGCGTGGAATCAAGCTTGATGTTGACTTGAATACGAGCAAAGAATTATACAGAAATTACAGTATTTTACTCTCAGACATGTTTACTAATTCATTTGCTTGAAGACAGGTGATCTTCATTCTGGCTGAAACTGACTTTGGTTATTTGCAAAAGTCAGAATGGAGTATTTTATTTTACACTAACCAAGTGCAAATCCTGAATGCCAAATAAGTATTGTGCACGCCACCACTCCTGTCACCCCCTGACATCATCCATCTGTGGCAAACATCTTTAATTGGTCTTGACACAGTTTCCCATCAAACTCAGGTTTCAGGCTCCTTCTAAACACATCACTGCGGACATCCTTCAGCCAGTTTTTCTTTTACCATTATGTGGGAAATGAAGCCAGCTTACATTTACACAAAATGTAAGTCAGTAGTTTTCAAACTATATAGATTTGTTTCAGGATTACTTAGTCTTCAGTACTTGGATGTCTAATATACTATTCTAAAAGGAACTAAAATAAATAGAGCTTTCAAATGTCACTTGATCACAGAACTCCCCTTCTCACCCCCCCTTTTTTGTACAGAGCCCCTTTTTAATGCAATATCCATGAATTCTTTGTAACACAACTTGGGAAACACTGCTGTTCTGCTTTACCACTGATGGGTTTTTCCACTGAGGCTTTTGATCTTTCTGGGAGATCCATGGTCATTCAACACTTTGAAATCATTGTCTTTTAAAATGATAGAGATTTGAGTCAGATGCTTTAAGACTGTGCCTAAAATCCAGTCAGATAATAAGCCAGCCCAGTGTATCACAACAATTTTCACATTTCAAAGAGGATTATTTTCTTGCAAACTATCTTCCTTGATCAAAATGTTCTAAGAACTCATACCTCATTTAAGTAGACCGACCACATATTCCAACTTTATGCCTGGGGTAGTCCCAGTTTACACTTGCTTTTCTATTGTAATCATTAACACTATTCTATTTTACCAACAAAAGTGTCCTCTTTGGATGATAAATTAATTGATGATCTCCTTATATTTAATTCTCAATCTATGGTAACATTGGTATTATTACCTCCATTTACTCATGATTAAATTTGGCTTAAGAAGACTGAAAACTGCTTGGTTTTGCAGAGCTGGGACATAGCTGAGCCAATATTCAAACTAGATCAGTGTTACCTCAAAGCTCATGCTCTTGAATGAAGTACTGCACTGCTCATATAAATATCCGATGTCATTTAATAACCATGAAAATTATAGGGGATGTACTTATTGTCTACATTTTGAAGATGAAAATATTGAAGAAATCATATGCTATAATTTATAAATTTGAGGTATATTGTATTGAGAATCTTACCTCTTGTTGTCTTTTATATGGTAATGCCTGCCTTTCAAGGTCAGCCCCACACAAAAGGCAGTCCATAATGGCTGGCAAGAATAGCTACAGAAAGGGCAGCAAGTAGGGCCTCATACAAACTCTGGGCCAATCAGCTGGGACCTAGTAGATCAGGTCACAAGGCAGATCTTGCTCTTAAATACTTACCCATTTAGAACAGCAACATGCAGTAAAATTCAGGTAAGTCTAAGTTATTAAAATCAGACCCTTTCGCTTTATGGGGAACTAGAAGGACCTCAGATGAGCAAATACTTAGTGTACAAGTAGGATATAATGATGACTCAAGGTCATTCTCATTAGAATACTGAGAACAGTCTCATTTTCTAAAAATTGGAGTCACCACCATTGGCAGAATAATTGAATGTTAGATTTGTGAAAATATATTGGAGTCATCCATTCTTTTGAGTATTTAATGATCCATTTAAGCTTAAGCTATACGCGCTTCAAAACAAAGCCATTCATTGTGCTATCATAGGGGTTTCTACTTTGAAAAATTCTGTAGAAAGCTGTTTCTATTTTAACAACATTCTTTTAAGTGTTAATCCCATTTTACTGTCTAGACTAGATCAGGATTTCTCAACCGTGGCACTATTGAGATTTTTGGACTGGTTAATTTTTTGCCTTGTGTATTATGGACTTTTATTACCATCACTCATCTCTACACACTAGATGCCAGATGCACCTTCTCCATAGTTATGGCAATACAAAATGTTGCCAGATATTGCCAAAAGTCTGGGGCAAGGGGAGCAAAATTGCCCAGTTAGGAACCACTGGAATAAGTGCTTCCTGTATGTTAGACTAGGAAATTGACATGGTAGAAAATAAGGGAATTAATATTAAACATAAAACTCTGATAACATTCAGTACCAGTTGAATGTCCTTAGAAGTCAGAGTTCTGGTAAATTTAACTTGGCCAAAGTAAGGAGTAATGGCTTGGAAACGATGAGAAAGATAAGGTATATTAGCTACTGACTGCTCAGGCTACAAGAATCAGCGCAAACTCTTCAAAAGATCTCCCATGTAGGTCTTTCCTTTCTGTCAGTGGTTAGGGGTCTCTGAGAAATGCCCCAAATCTCCAAGGAAAGTCCACATCTTTCTGTTTCCTTGCTCTTTGCCTTGACCTCTCCTCTCTTCTAGCATGAATGCAAAGCTTCTGTTGTGCATCTCAAAGTTAATGGACAGTATTCTACATGTTAGGGATGGAGTCCAGAGATGAAAAAACACTTTTCCATGGGGAATTTTCAGTTGGGATCACTCCTAAACTTGTATTAGTCTTCCTCCACGCTTGCATTCTCTCCACTTTTCATCTCATCCTCCAGTGCAACAGGTAATGATATGGATTCCTCCAGATTCCCCAGATCCCCCAATTCCAACCATCTCCCAAGGCAGTGAAGGATAGGAGAAGCCATGGTAGAGGAAGCATGAGGAAGACTTCAGCTATTTTGGGGTTTCTTTTTTCCAGGTCTCTTTGTCATGATAAAGTGGTAAAATTTCAAGGGCCAGAGTATCTCAGGAAAGAGGCTATTAAAGGGACTTTTTTTTTTTTTTTGCCATAGTTTTAATCCAAGTTCGCTCAGTTCATAAAGGTAGTATTCAGAGGCCCTGATTTTCAATTTCCATCTATGTTAAAGACCTGAATAATATTCAAGCCTCATCTCCCTCTTCCACTCTTAATTGAGTCTCAGGTAAGAGATAATCCAATTGCTTTATAATTAGAAACACTGACGTTTTACCTGTCACTGGATTTCACATTTTTAATAAGAATAAAGCCATTGATGAAACTGTAGGTATCAGTCACAGGCCAATATAGAGGTTTCTACTTTAGAGACGAGACATATATTTCAATTTCAAGATGTAGAAAATTATATAAAAACAGTTTTTCCATTGGTTTACTGAACTCTTTGGGTGGGACAACCCACTTAAATGGGGGATTTGTAATCATTGTTTGGATATAATTAATCACTGTGTGTGGAAGGGCAGGCCATTTCTCGAAAGCTTGGATGTGAAACTATAGACTAGGTTTCCAAATGTCATCATCAAAGCATCGTCTGCTAGGGATGAATCAAACATCTCTATTATTTTTTAGAACTTGAGCTTATTTGAGAATGTTTATAGTCATGAGAAACCTGTGATTGATGTTTTGTAGAATCACTTTAGATATTCTTATCACTGTTTAGAAGCTAGAAAAAAATCATTTGTGTGTTTACTTTGTGGGGCTTAAGCAGTGAAAGTAAATGAGTTTAAAAATTTTTTGAGGAGCCTTCCTTTTGTAAACTGGTGAGCAGAGGAACCTAATGGTTAATTATTATACACTTATTTTGGAAAGTCAGACATAATTTTAATTAATTTTATTTGCAGGAATCGTGCATGGAAAATCATAGAATGATAAAACTGTTCTTTTCTAAACTAGTAAGTTGTTTCTAAGAAATACATTGCTGAAAGTGTAAGCCTTTTAATAAAGAATGTAGGTTGTTGAAATGTATATTAATTTGAGATATAGAAGGTTAAAAAATAATATTCTCAAGGTTATATGCAAATAGGCACTAAGAGAAGGTTTCTGAAAACATGAGGTGACAATAATAATTAAAGGTTTGAATGTCTGAAAATCAGGAAATGGACCAGTCACTTAAAAGGCAAATATGTATGAAACAAATTTGTATTTTCATGGCCATTCTAAGGACAGAGGAGTCAACTTATGATAAGGTTAGTGCTTCAAACAGGCGCAATAACTTTGATACAGAGCATTTCACTTCTCTGCTCTTGTTTTCCTTTAATTTTCAAAATGGGAAACAGTTACTTCAGTGGCAAAATGCATTGTGAAATGCAAGAATTGTCAAAGAGTACAACTGCTCTATGGCATTCAGTTTGAATCCTGATATACCTATCTGAAGCAAGTTAATGCCAGTAAATTGTGGCAAAAACAAATTGTGAAATCCAGAGGTTTGCTTCTGCTTTCATCGTATGCTATTTTCCCTGAAGACAGCAGGCAATCCAAATGCAAGCTTACTTCACTCAGAAAGCACAGTGTCTACAGATTTTGGGGTTTCATTATAATAACCTGAAAGTGAGATCACAGAAATGTATTAGTGAATAATGGATCATCAATCAAAATTGATTAGCTAGCAAAAAATCACCCCTATACATAAATCTTTCTAAGGAACAATCACCTTTGGCTTGAAAAATACACATGTTTATCATTTCGGGAGAAGAAAATGAAATATTTAAAGTATTCTGTTTGCTAGACAAATGATTCCTTCAGGTTTCTAATAAGCCTGCTTTAAGCTTTCTTAAAAATACAACTGATATTTTACCTTCTTTAGTAATCTCTCTTGCAACAGATACCAAATTCCTTTTCAACTTGGAGTCGAGTAGGAAGCTAAGAAAAAGAAAGAAAAAGATACAGAGCTAGCATTTCTCCATTTTAAGGTGGAACAAAGAAACATGATAAAGTCATAGTTGCCTTTTGTTGGAAAATAGCTTCATAGACGGAACTGGCAAGACGTTCCTCCATCTTCGAAGGAAAGAAGCATTGTAAAGCTCACCAATAGCAAAGTCCTTGAGTTTAAATTTTATTTCCATTTTGAGGGAGAATAGCCTAAGTGCTCGGAATTTATATTCTTTTTTTCTTACCCCAAATATTGTTCTCCAAAAATATGCCATGGTTGTACAGTCATTCAGAACTTATAGAAGGATCTTTGTTTGACCAGGATATGTTCATAAACTCAGAGGACTCGGTGGTACCCATGATTCTGCTCCTGCCCAGTGAATTTAATGGGTCCATACTCTTTAGACCTTGGTCTATAGCTCACCGGTTGCCCACAGGATGGTCCAGAAATGCAAATGTGTTAATCAGTTCTTAAGGGCAAATGACTTTAAGGATTCCTTATGATTTACTCAAAACAGAGGAGAGCTTAAAGGGTTATTAAAAATTGATTTATAGTGAGATCTTACCAAGGGCTCTAATTCTGGATTTTAGTAAGAAATCCAGCTGCTGCATGATCCTGGGCCATAGTGAAAACTTCCTACATCACATATGTAGATAGTTGGAATAACATGCTTGATTTTGAAGAAGAATTTGTGGCCAGGGCATTAACAGTGTTACCTTGAACTAATCTTAGTTCTCAATGGTGGCTCTCTTTGCTTCATGTTATTTCTAGCTTCTTGTTAGCAGTTCATTTTCAGTTAACTCTACATGTGAAGTGATGCTATTTACATGAACAATATTTTGGGGTTACATTTTTTCCTCGACTAGACTTTAAGGATAGTATACATTGTGGTCCAAATAGATTCATCATATTACTGTTGCTAAAATACCAACCAACCAACCAACCAACCAAACAAACAAACAAACAAAAAACATGTATCCATCATTCCTCTAAGATTTATTTGGTCTGTACATGGTAAATTCAGCTATACTTTGGCTTTGGCGCCTTTTTCCTTTGAGTTCCTTTGTTGCTTTTTACTTAAATAGTCAATTTCCTTAAATTACTGCTCATGCAGTAATTTGCACACAAAAGCTGGTATAACCTATTTTGATCATATTTGTTTAAATTTTTCCAAGCATAGACAGAAGGCTCTTACATTCTTTCTCAACAAAGTTCTTTTTTTTTTTTTTTGCATTTTATAAAAATTAACATAAACACAACCTACCTTATTGTGGAAGGGTATGTTATATAACATATTTTCATTGCGGGCATTTTCATTACCTAGAAATATAAACTTTGTTACTATTTCTTCTGTCTTCCATATATTTAATGATTCATTTATTCAGTACTTTAAAAAAATGATATATGCTCTGAGTAGGATATAGGTAAAGGGAAAAATTACTGAAGAGATAGGAAGGAGCATATTGAAAAGGTGCACTTGGCAAGTATGCTGTTAATTCCTCTTTCCCATATAGGTGACTATAGGATGCTGAGAAGTTGCTTTTGCTTAAGCACAGTCTAGCACCTTTGAATAACAACCCAACTAGATTATGCCACCGCCATCTTCATTTTTTCCCCATTTATTGTGATCAGCCAATTGCAAAGGACACTTTTTAAAAAATTAACATATAATGTGTTATTTGCTTCAGGGATAAAGGTCTGTGAATCATCAGTCTTACACAATTCACAGCACTCAACATAGCACATACCTTCCCCAATGTCCATCACCCAGCCACCCCAACACTCCCACCCCCACCTCCTGGCAACCTTCAGTTTGTTCCCTGAAACTAAGAGTCTCTTATGGTTTGTCTCCCTCCCTGGTCCCATCTTGTTTCATTTTTTTTCCTCCCTACCCCTCACCCCCCCCACCCCGCTGCCTCTCAAATTCCTCATATCAGAGAGATCATATGATAATTGTCTCTCTCTCATTGACTTATTTCACTTAGCATAATACCCTCTAGTTCCATCTACATCGCTGCAAATGGCAAGATTTCATTTTTTGATGGCCGCATAGTATTCTGTGTGTGTGTGTGTGTGTGTATACACCACATCTTTTTTATCCATTCATCTAGGTTCTTTCTATTGTTTGGGTATTGTGGACATTGCTGCTATGAACATTTGGATGCTTGTGCCCCTTCGGATCACTACAGTTTTATCTTTAGGGTAAATACCCAGTAGTGCAATTGCTGGGCCATAGAGTAGCTCTATATTCAACTTTTTGAGGAACCTCCATGCTGTTTTCCAGAGTGGTTGCACCAGCTTGCATTCCCATCAACAGTGTTTCTTTCTGCGCATCCTCACCAGCATCTGGCATTTCCTGACTGGTTAATTTTAGCCATTCTGACTGGTGTGAGGTGGTATCTCACTGGGGTTTTGCTTTGTATTTCCTGATGCTGAGTGATGTTGAGCACTTTTTCATGTGTCTGTTGGCCATTTAGATGTCTTCTCAAAGTACACTTTTTAATGAAAACTTGGTCCTACTACTCCCCATTGGCCACTGCTCCTCCTGCCTTTACCACAGGCTTTCCATTTTCCATCCTAGCCACATGACTCACTTCTATCGATCGCTCTTCTCCATTCCCATGGTCACTGCTTTGGTTCGGGCTGTAGGTGGTTGCTCCTAGGTTAGTCAGAGCTCCTAGCTGGTCCCTGGCTCCTCTTGACCCCTGACAACCTTCTGCACACATTCCTCCCCACCACATTAAAGCGAATCACCCTTTCAAGTGTTATTCCAATTTCACTTCCTGTATCAGTAACACCCACTTATCATATATCAGCTCCCATTTATACACCATCAACTGCCTTTATAGCAATCCCTAAGGGAGAAGTCTTATCTCCATTTTATATATGAGGAAATTGAGGCCTAAAGAGTTTAAGTGGTTTGCCAAAGGGGGTAACTGGTAAGCTATGAAGGGCTAGGTCCATCAGAGTTCAAAGCACATGTTTTGTTTTTGTTTTTGTTTTTGTTTTTTTTTACTCTGTAACAAATGCCTCTACATTGCTATTCTAGAATCACCCCCAAGTTATTTTGGATGTCAAGTGGTTCTGCGTATACATAGAAAATCAATATGAGTTTTTGCCCTGACCTGCATAATCATATTAGGTTTACATTAATATTAAAACTAGTTTACCATGTACATTTCTGTAGTCTGAAACTCTTAGTAAATACCAAAAACTTACCATTTGGATAGTGCACAATGGTGAGTTTATCTAGAAGACAGAAAGAGACGCTTATTGAGTTTGGCTCAACATTTATCTTAAACTTTGTTTCTTTTAGTTGTTTGACTACTTCTTGTCTTTGATGTGACTATGAAATTTCACAGTCTGATTAAAAATGTACTGATTTTTGGCCACAGTGTGAAACCATGCCTTTTACTACTCTTGCCTTTTTTTCCTTCTGATGCTCGTCCCAAGGTATTAGGATTTTAGATAAGTTAGACATTAAGTAAAAGCTCGCTCCTCTGCTTTGATTCTTCTAGCCTGAGCTACTCCATTCTTTTTTTTGAATTAGCATTATTCCATATGTATAGTACAACTCAAACATTCTAAAGTATATAGGCTTATGACTTTTGACAAATATATACAGCCATGTACCCATCACCCAGTTAGGATAGAGAACATTTCTCTCTACAGAAAATTCCCTTGTGGGGCGCCTGGGTGGCTCAGTGGGTTAAAGCCTCTGCTTTCGGCTCAGGTCATGATCCCAGGGTCCTGGGATTGAGCCCTACCTTGGGCTCTCTGCTCAGCGGGAAGCCTGCTTCCCCCACCCCTCTGCCCACCTCTCTGCCTACTTGTGATCTCTCTCTGTCAAATAAATAAATAAAATATTTAAAAAAAAGAAAAAAAGAAAAAAAATTCCCTTGTGCCCCCTGACATCAATCCTCACCCCACCATTACCTCTAGTGACCCCAATCTGATTTCTATTGCTATAGATTGGTTTTATTGGTTTTATTCCAGATAAATGGAATTTTAAACCATGTACTCCTTCATGTTTTTTCAGTTAGCATAATACCTGTGAGGTTCATTCATGTTGTTTTGTGTTAATAGCAGGCATTTCTTTCTGTTATTGAGTAGTATTCCACTGTATGAATATACTGTAGTATAATTATCTCTTCTTCTATTGGACATTTGGATTTTTTCTGGTTTGGCCATTATAAATGAAACTGCTAAGAATTTTGTGAGCAAGTCTTTGGATACACGTAATGTTTTCTTTCTTTCTTTCTTTCTTTCTTTCTTTTTGAAAAATCCCTAGAAGTGGCTAGCCTAGGCCATAACATTGGTACACATTTAACTGTTCTAAAGCCAACACACCCCTTTACACTTCCATAAGCAAAGCATGCAATGCATATCCAGTTGTTCCATAGCTGAATCAATTCATTTTGGCAATATCTAAAAATTCTAGTCATTATATTTGATATCTCATTTAGTTTAATTTGCATTTTCCTCATGATTAGTGGCATTGAGCATATTTTCACGTGATAATTGGCCATTTGCTTTTATAAATGAAGATCTAGGTGTGAGATGTGCTCATTGGTGCTGGGCTGTCATTGCTTCTAGGTCTTTTCAGCAGACAGGGTTAAAGAAGTGCATATGTTTATACATACAACTATATTTCTATATCATTTGTAATATATATATTAACAAACATGAGTTGTTACATTTACTTCCAACTCCAGGGTAGAACCAAAAGATTCATTCCAACTTTCCTTCTTTCCTTAGTAGTTACTCCTCTCTCTGACAATAGGAAGACTGTCTCTTACTACCCATAATACATTTATTTACTTACTCAATCCTAGAATATACAAATGGTAGTTTTGAAATTGCTAAACTATACCCTTATAGAGAAATAAACCTACTAACTGGAGTACAGAATACATTTTTATGTACTGATTTTTTTTCTTTTGTTTCTATTCTTGGAATATACTGTTTTCTAAATTTATTTCTGTCTCCCTTCAGTGTGGATATGTTATGTATTTGTAACACCTCTAGGTTCATTTTCTTCTGCTCTTATTGCCTCCTTCCCAGCCTCATCTTTGTTGACTATGTAAAATATTATGTTCAGAGGAGTGTAATTATTTTAGCTTTGTAAGTTTTGTTTTTTTAATTAATTTGTTCTTTTAATCTAAGTTGTTAAATATATTGGCAAAAAGTTAATTCTATTTCCTTAGCATCTTTTTAATATCTGTAGGTTCTGTTGTGATAGCCTCACTTTACTTTCCTGATGTGGTAACTCTTGTTTTCTCTTTTTTCTAGTTCATTTTTGTCATGGTTTTATCAATTTTAGTTATGTTTTCAAATAACTAATTTTTGGTTTTGTTCATTTTTCTATTATTCATCTCTTTCATTTTTTATTGATTTTTAATCTGATCTTTCTAGTTTTCCTCTTACTTCTTCTTGAACTTAGTTTGCTTTTTATTTTCCAGTTTCCTGTAGTGGAAATACAGATCACTGATCTTAAGCTTTTCCTCTTTTCTCCTACACTATTTATAGCCATAAATTTACCTTAAAGTACTATTTTAGTTGCATTCCACACATTTTGATATGCTGTATTTTCACTATCATTCAGGTTGAAGTATTTTCTTGTGATTTCTTATTTAACCCATGGGTTATTTTGAAATGTACTTAATTCCTAATGACTCTGAGACATTTCTAATTTCCTAATTAAATTCTAATTTTTTCTGTTGTGGTAAGAGAATATAAGATTTCAAAAGGCTGAAATCTTTCAGAGAACATATTCTGAAGATTTCAATCTTTTGAAACTTTTTAAATATCCCAGCATATGTTCTATTTTGGTAAACCTTCCTTGTACACCTTAAACAAACAGGTATCCTAATTTTTCCCATGTTGTATTCTGTAAATATCAATAGATTCCCTATTTATTCACTCCTTAACACCATATTTTTTGCTAATTTAACTGTGATTATAAGAGTTGCTTTAAAATCTTTTGTCTGTTAAGATTAACAATGGGACCATTTTAGATGCAATTTTTATTGATGGCTTTTTCTTTTCTATGGATTACATTTTCCTACATCTTGTGTATCTTCCCTTTTTTAAAAAAAAATTGAATACTGGACATTATAGACAATCAATTGTATATTCTGGATTCTGTAGTATTCCTCTTATAAGTAATAAGTGTAAGTTCTCATTTTAGCAGGCAGTTTGATGACTGGCATGAACTTGTATAGGCCTAGTTTTATGCTTTTACCAGTGTTGACCTATATCCCCTGGTGTTTTTTAAAGCCCCCAGTGGGACTGAGCCTACAAACTCTGTCTTCCATGTGAACCTTGTAGGGCCTTGGTTTTAGGCTTTGGTAAGCCAGGTCTAGAAGAGGTCCTCTAGCGGAGAAGTCATGGTCTTTAGTCATTACATCTCTTGGGTGTCACAGCAGGGTGCCAGGTGTTCTAACAAAGTGTTAAGGAGATCTTTTCACTCTGACAGGGCAAGAACTCGAACATCCCCAGTATGGCCTTTCCCTGGCTCTGCTCATCTAGTGTCTTGTTTTGCTTTCAGTGTCCCAGAAGCTGTTATCTTGTGTCTGAGTGGTCTTGCCCTAAACATGGACAGCTCATCTCTTGGCCACAGACTTGTGGCCTCTGAGGCTACCTCTCTACACAGCTATCACCTCTTCAGGGACCCACCACACACACTGCAGAAGCTTTGGCTGCCCTGAACTCTGATCTTTTCCTCCTCATGTCAAAAGACTGCCTTGCTTTGCACAGACTATAGTCAGAAAATCAGTCTCCTGGGCAATCATTAGAGTCACCTTCTATATTTTGTCACTGGAATTAAGTCTTAGGCTACTAAATGCCTACTGCCTGAAATCAACTGCCTCATATTTTTGCCCACTGTTAGTGGTCTATACAGTGGGAGGGTTTGTCTGGTACTACCTTTGGTTAGAAGGGGAACTAGCCAATTCCTAATTAAGATACCAATGATTAAAAGCGTTGACTTTGGATTAAAAAAGAAATAAGCTGAAGTTTCTAATCTGTATGTCTTTGGGCTTCTTAGTTTCTTATAATCTCAGTTTCCTTATTTATGAATTGAAACTAATGTCTAACTCGAAGAATTATTATATGAAACCAAAAAGATAACATTAAGTGTAGAGTAGTCAAATATTAGCTGTTACTACCTAATGTTCCTTAGTAAAGGTATTTATATATTTTATAATTTGATTTATTGTTAAAATTTTAATATTTTGCCACATTAGGATGGAGATCTGTAGAACTCAGTTATGTGTAAATCAGCCCTGCATTTGTGAACTTAATTATTTTAGAAAGTATATTTCTGTTTTTAGAAAACATTTCTAAGAGCACTTACAGAATTTTCCTTGGAAAAGCAGATACCAATTTAATAAACTCTTTCAGGGTAGATTTCAACATGAAGCAGTAGTTAAAATCTATGCAATCTTATTGAACATGGAAGAGATGGAAATTTTAGGGTTTGCTAGTGGTTGTCAGTTTTTAATTATCTGTGCAGGAGTAAGGACTTGGGGAAAGAGTGGTCCAATTGTGACAACATAATTTATTTTCAATTTTGGAATGTGCTGTTTATCTTTGGAGAAGATTTACCATCTTAATAATGTTTGGTTTTTATTAACATTAAAATGAATGGTTCTCCTCCCCACCCCACCTCCCCTGCCTTAAGAGCAACCCGTTAATTATTAGCAAGGGGGATCTGCATTGCCAAAAAGCATGCTGGCTACAGGGGAAAGCAACCTGAGATTTACAATTTAAAATGATCCACCTGTGGACAATTGTAAGAACTGACTATATTAGAAATATTAAACCTTATTAAAAAAGTATGACTCCTTAATAATTCAGTACTCTGTATAATGGCTCATACATATAAAAAACTAGAGGGGAATTATCTTATTTGCAAATTTCACAGAAATCAAAGGAAATAAACTAGCATTTATTGAAGGTCCATCATGGGTCAAAGAAGGTGAAAAATATTTTAGATGTTAACTTACACAACCACTTCCAGACATATCTATAATTATTCCTATTTATCAGACAAAGAACCTGAGTACTAGGGATTAGATGCTGTCCAATCATGCAGCAGGGAAGTGAGGGAGCACAGATTTTAATTCAAACCTGTTTGACTCCATAGTCCTTGCATTTTCTCCTTTATCAGAATGATAAAGGAATAATAGACAAATCTTACTTACCAGACACATTTTCTTCTTCTGGCCTTTTCCCAATAATGCAATCTCTCAGTTGGCGTAGTTTTTCCTTAATGAGGAAATGACCAGAAAATACAAGTGAAGGTTTATAAATTTGTCATAGATCAAGATGAGAACATCAACTACTGTCACTAGGACCACCAGGACTATGTAGCACTAATCTGGTACTTACAGTGTCCCAACCAACCATCCCTGATATTTTAAATGTGTTAACTTACTTCTTGCAAACTCATGAAGTATATAAGTCATCATCTCATTTTACATATATAGAAACTGAGATTCAGAAATGTTACATAATTTTCCCAAAACACACAGTTTTAAGTGATAGAGTCAGCTTGGGGACTCAGAGCCCAATTCTTGTGGTTGCTATTTTCCCAATCTAACACCTGAGGGGGCTATCTTGGCTATCTGGTGTCCAAAAGCAAAAGTGTGGCACAGTGGTGATGTGATACTGCCTGAGCCCATTTCCAGCATCTGTGAGCACAATCTTTCTTATGAATTCCTTCTAAGAACCATGGACTTGGAAGCAAATTATACATAACTGGATTCCCCTTCTTAGCTCATTTGTGATCTTTCTTTGCTTTCCCAAACATTCTACATTGAACATCTATTATCATTTTTTAAAAATTATTTATTTATTTGAAAGTGAGGCAGTGAGAGAGAGCATGAGCGAGGAGAAGGTCAGAGGGAGAAGCAGACTCCCCGTGGAGCTGGGAGCCCCATGAGGTACTCGATTCCAGGACTCCGGGATCATGACCTGAGCCGAAAGCAGTCGTCCAACCAACTGAGCCACCCAGGCATCCCGAACATCTATTATCATTTTAACCAAAATGTAAAACAGGCTACCCCTGGAACTGAGAAACCATGTTTCCTAAAAGGATAGTTATTTTCATTGCCGTAAACATCCTCTTCTGTAAGTGGAGTGAACACTCTTCTATAGGCACTTACTGATTATCAGCAGCAGTGGGGAGTGTGAAAGGCAAGTTTTCTACCTTCTCAACCATCTCACCTTCAAAGCCAGGGGTTCTACATGGGTCTTCAGGATTCTAGAAACTTTCCTATTATAAACTCTATGTTTGTACCATTTTCCCTCTTATTTTCTTAGGATAATACTTCTGTTAATAATAACATAACATCACAGGTACCCCTGATAGATTTGTCCTCAGGATATAAATGAATATTTTGCAAACTACAAGGGTAATATTGAAAAGTGTAGGGGAATGAGTGTGTACATATGTTGGGGAAATAGGGATAACATTCCTTTTTTTGCTATTCTGGGTGTTGTCCAAGCCCTTCTATGAAGAACTAAGAAAACACAGGGAAAAAAATGCTCCTTGATGTTGGCCTTCATCATAGTTTTTTAAATATGACACCTCAAAGCACAAGTAACAAAAGCAAAAATAAACAAGTAGGACTACACCAACCTAAAAAGCTTCTGGACAGCAGAAAAAAATAATAAAAAAAAAAAATGAAAAGGCAACCTACAGAATGGGAGAAAATATTTTCAAATCATCTATCTGGTAAGGGGTTAATATCCAAAATATATTAAGAATTCAAACAATGCAACAGCAAAATCCAAATAATCTAGTTAAAAAATGGTCAGAGAAATAAATGGGCAGAGGAAGTAAATAGACGTTTTCCTGAAAAAAGACATATGAACCAACACGTATGTGAAAAGGTGCTCAATATCATTAATCAATAGGGAAATGCAAATTAAAGCCACACTGAGGTATTATCACCTCACACCTGTTAGAATGGTTATCATCAAAAAGAGGTAACAAGTGTCAGCAGGATGTGGAGAAAGGGAATCCTTGTGTACTATTGGTGGGAATGTAAATTAGTGTAGCCACAATAGGTTTCTTAAAAAATTAAAAATAGAACTACCATCTGATCCAGTAATCCCACTCCTGGGTATATATCTGAAAACAATGAAAACAAGATATTGAAGAGAGAGCTGCACCCTCATGTTCACTGCAGGATTATTCACAATAGCCAAGATATGGAAACAACCTAAGGGCCTGTCAGTGGATGAATGGATTAAGGAAGAAGGAAATCCTGCAATTTGCAAGAACATGAATGGACCTTGAAGGCACTATGCTGAGTGAAAAAAGTCAGAGAGAAAGACGAACATGGTATGATATTGCTTAAATGTGGAATCAAAAAACACTGGACTCAGTGAGTAGAGTGGTGGTTACCAGGGACCAGGGAGTGGAGGGAAAAGAGGAGAAGTTGGTCAAAGGGTACTAATGTCCAGTTATAAGATAAATAAGTCCTGGTGATCCAATACACAGCACGGAGATTATAGTAAACCATATAGAATTATATACTGGAAAGTTGCTAAGAGAGTAGCTATTAAATGTTGTCACCTCAGAACAGAAATGATCATTTTGTGACATGATGCAGATGTTAGCTAACACTGTGGTGGTAATCATATGTAAGTGTGTAAAATCAACATGGTAGTACACCTTAAATTTACCCAGTGTTATAGGCAATTATATCTCACTAACACTGGAAACATAAAAAAGGAAAAGGACTGATCATCAAACAGTATTCAGTAAGAGTCACTGAACTTTTAGCTCTAATGGAAAGCAGGCTTAGTGCTTATTCTTGTATTTATTTATAGGTTAAATTTTGTTTTGTTTTGTCTTGCATAACAGTAACCGTATTCATTATCTCATTTTCCCTATATATTGGACAGTCAGGTCAGTCTTAAAGTAGTTACAGGCCACCTTCAATTCTTGCTAAGACAATATTAAATATAAATACACAAACAAAATAAAACCAACCGAGACTTTAATAACACAAGGGAAATAATTTCTCAGAAGGTGTTTTGGTTGGATCATTCTAAATTGTCAACTTTATTATGGACCAAAGAGAATGAGGTACAATTGACTTATTTCAACAAAACTTGCTGGCAGTGCTAGGAGAGTGATTGTGTAGGTCTACACCTGCGCACAGTTTACCCGTTTCAGGATGAGAGGGACTTTGACGGTGATGGCATGGGCACAGATCGAGAAGCCCTGTTGTCATTCTGATCATGAACGACAATCAGTCGCAAAACTGTACAATCAGTATTTCTTTCCATTTGTTTGGAAAAACAACTGCCCTAGTTTGGCCCTGCATAACCTGGCTCAGGTCCAGCCACCACCCACAACCAGAGCTACCCTTCAAGACAGGTGACTTCTGAGAAGGAATGATCTCAGAGGTGCTGGGAAAGTCTCCTTCCCTCAACACCTTCCGCCTCTGTGCCCATTTGTTTGAAATGTTATCACTGGGATTCATTTTTCTGTTGTTTAAAAATGTTTTCCTGAGCATTGTTTTTCAATAAAAATGATCTCTTGGGAAAGGGAGTATATTAAGCTATTCATGATTATTTGTACTTTGGCCTAAACCAGCTAATTAAATGTGTTCAATCAGTTTTCGGAGAACTGGTTTCTATGGCACTGGGGCTTTCTGTGATGAGAAGAAAAAACTGTTGGACTATTTTGGGAGTAGGAAGACCTGCGGGGTAAAACAGAATGCGGTCTTCATACCCCTCACTGAGGAATGTCATGGGGTATACAGGGTATATATTGTTTCCAGGTTCATCTCAGAGCCATCTACTCTAAGACCCTCTCAGGATGTATGTTATATTAATAGAAGACAAGCTTATCTGAAGTTAATATGCTTGGCAGCATTTCTCTGTAAATCTTGACTGACATATACAGGTTTTTTTTCCCCCAAAGGTTAAGGGGAAGGAAGAGAAAACTTACTATATTTCACTGAGGACTATTGCCTGATATGATTTAAATTATTTTCTTGTTCAATATAGTGCACTCTTCAGAATGCTGAGCACATGTTAGTGTAAGATGTTTCACCTTAATTTCAGCAATGAGATTCACAAAACATTCACTAACTTAAAAATGTAAGATGATCAGGTGTTAGCACTGATACACTGGGTCCCAGCGCTGAGTTCACCAATGCTTTGCACACATGAAACGTTTAATGGTAGTTCGAAAACAACTTTTTGTGTGTGTGTGTGTGGCTAGTTAAAAATCAAAAGAACAGTTAGTTACCTGTGTTTCTTGTAAAGACATTTACAGAGAGGCTCTGCAAGTGAGAGAATGTTCCAGAAGGGGTCAGTATTACCTGCTGGGGTCAGTATTACCTGCTGAATCATTTCCAGCTCCGTCTTTCCCATCTGCCAATGTTTAAATTTCTCTAACGCTTCATCCACAGACAGTTTCCCATTTTTGACCTTCTCCTGCAAGAGGATGAGTTCTTCCTGCCCAGCAGCAAGGCAGTCCACAGTGGAAAAGGCTTGACTCTCCATCCGAGCTCTGTCTACAATATGAGGGAAGATGTCTTAACAAGAACATGAAATATGACAATTGGGGAAAAAAACACTGAAAACAAATCAGTTGAGTTTTTTGTTCCTGTCAGTCTATAAGTGGTTACAGAATAAAAAAGTGCAAATTTTTTAATGAGTTTCTTTCTAAGGATTGTTGTGCCTGGTACCTAGTGTTATGGGTAAAAAGAATGTGTGCCATCACGGCGGGGAAGAAAAAGGGACAAACAGAGAAAGAACAGCAGTAAATTTCTGCATTGTACCAGCTGTAGGCAGTGCCCATTTCATGTTCTTTTTCAGAGGATTATTTTTAAACATGCACACTAAATACTTAGCATAATGACTGTCACATAGTAAAAGTTAAATAACATTAACATTATTATCGGTGATAAATATTTGTGGAAGAAACATATTTCTGTAGGTTTGGGAAAGGAGATCTCAACCAACATCCAAGTGTTATGAGAGGTTTTTAGGAGCATTGACAACTTTACTCCAGAAAGATTATAAATAAGCAATTGCTGCTCGTTTTGTAATGCACTGCTCTCTTCCCAAAAGAGTTTATTTTGTTTAGCACAATAAGAACATTGGATGGTCCAGCTGCCCATGTGCTGCTGCTAATGCCACACCATAGACCAGCCTGAGGTACAGTAGTAGCCAACCACAGACCATGGGTGAGTTCAGTGCTTTATTTGTCCCATGTAGTGTTTAAAGACAGAAAAGAGGCTGCATGCCTGTAAGGATGCTCTGTGCAATCCCTGTCACTCCTTATGGTCATTGGATGGCATCACATCTGTTACCTGCCTGGCTGCAGAACTCATCTGAGTTTGTACTTTCTTTAACAAGTTCAACCTGTGTATCATATTATCTCAGGTAATTATATTACCTGGGTAATTCCTCCGCAGTGTACGTCTCATGTGGTATCAAATCTAAATATGTCCAGAGAGCCTAGAATGAGAGAATAGGTAATCCTGTCCAGCTGTGTACTTTTTTGCTGTCCCTGAGTCATTGCTCACTACTGGGAGCCCAACTTCAAGAAAGAAATAGAGCAACTAAACTGTCACTGGACCAGGCAGACAAGGACTTAGGAAATGGAGGGCATTCAAGGTTTTTTTAAAAGATTATTTATTTTAGAGAGAGAGAGGGCATGTGTGTGAATAGGAGGAGGGGTGGAGGGACAGGGAGAGAATCTCAAGCTGACTCAATACCGAGCAGGGAGCCCAGCATAGGGCTTGAGCCCACAACTCTGAGATCATGACCTAAGCTGACCTCAGGAGCCTGATGCTTAACTGACTGAGCCACCCAGGCACCCCACAAATTTTACAGTGATAAGGATTCATCGATAGTGTTTGGATTGGTTAATCTGAAAAAGAGACACTTCAAGTACTTCATAGTAGGTTTTAAGTATTTCAAGGGGACTTGACCCTTGGGGCTGTCTTGGAATGACCTTTAATGGCCTTCTTGGTTTTGAGAAGGATTCTAGCAGAGAATCTTGGAACAGGGACACAGAGAGGGTTCCTTTCTGAAAAGATTCACATACACATAAAATTGTTCCATGACCAATCATTCTGATTCCTATGGGGGGTTTCTTGGCTGGTCTTGTCTTTTCTCTTCAGAAGTCCTATTCCCCCAGAACTAACAAGATGTCAACAGATTCTACACTCAAAATCATTTTCTTCAGGGATGACAGAGCATGAAATCCCAAGAGAACTGAAAAAGCACAAGTCAGCCAGAGGGCTCACTGGTTCAGCTGCCAAAAGCACAGATAACAATTGAGATCTTGCTTCTTAAACCATTTGTTTTTTATAGGCCTTCACATTCCACTCCAATTTGGGAGATGCGTTTTGCAAAAGAATTCTGTGAGCCATTCCTGCCAGAGTATGGAAGCTGAGCGCCATCATTTAATAGCTAAGACACTTAACTAGCACCTCACTCGTGTCATCCCTTTGACTAAATGTGAATGCGCTTTTATCTCGAGTAACCTCTGCGGCTGGATTTTCTGTGTGTGTCGAAGGTCTCTCACGGAAAGGCTTCCTGGAAAACCCTACCAGCTTGTTTGGCTCTACACGCAGGTTAAGCTGAATTCAAAAAAATACTGAATCATGTTAACAATACTCATTTCAATTACCCTTTCATCTTTCAAATTCTTGCTACTAAAATATAAGTCAGATGACTTTTTAGGGGGGCGGAGTTCAATCTTGCGTGGTTGTGCAGAGAGAACAAAAGAACAAAAGTTAGGAACAGCAGGAGTTCTAAATAGAGCAAGTTCTGGAAGTGAGCTGTTTACAATTAGACTAAGTTTACATACTTCTGCTTTTACTCACCCATTCCCCCCCCACTAAAAAGATTAAAGCAAATTGTCTTGATAAATTATTATTAGCTATGACAAGTTGCAAAACAAAATGATTTAGGCACTTGATCATCTTTTCTCCTGAGGGTAGACTAGTCAAACCAAAACGTGCAACCTGTAATTTTTAGTAGGGTTTGCAAAATTGCTTTAATGCGCTTAGATTACTGTTTTACAGGGGATGGAAAGTTTTTTTCTTTCCTTCCCAAATTTATATTTATTATTAGTTTATTTTCAGGAAATTTAGTATGAATTTAACATAATTATTGTTGAAAAGCCTTTGTCAGATTGCTAACTGTACGTATTGCAGAATCTTGGTCTCTCAATATAAAAGCTTCAAGACAAACTGTAGTTTCTAGAGTTTTAGTTCCTTTTGGATCAGTATCTCTTTACATTTCTATTTGATCATATATAAACACCAAGTAACACCGTTGTGGTGAGTGTATGAATCTTTAGGTAAGAAAGTGAACTGAGTTTTTCATTAAAATTATTTCTATCATTGAGTGACTGGCTAGAATAACATTTTTTACTGAAAATTTGAAAGGAAACGACTTAATTGTCCAAAACCCAAGAATTTAAAGTTTGAAATATTTACATAATAAATATTAAGTAGTCATTAAAATAATAATAAAAAGACAATGTGAAAAAAAAAGACCATGTGGCAACGCAGAAAGTACTTATTATATAATGATAGAGAAGCAAAATACAAATTTGTATCGACAGTAAAATTTTAATGATATAAATGCTGTTCATAAAGTAAAGCATGGAGGGAAATTATCTTAAGATGATACAAGTTGTTCTATTGTGATAGTATCAGAGATTACGTTTTTCTAATTTCCAGTTTTCTGTGATAATACTGTATTTTTTAAAAAAAAATTTAAGATTTTATTTATTTATCTGAGAGAGACAGAGAGGGGGAGCACGAGCTGGGGGAAGGGGAGAGGGAGAGGGAGCAGCAGACTCCCCACTGAACAACTGAGCAGGGAGCCTGATGCTGGGCTCAATCCTAGAATGCTGGGATCATGACCTGACTTGAAGGCAGACACTTAACTGGACTGAGCCACCCAGGTGCCCCTGTATTGTTCTTACACTAAGAAACTTTCTCTCACTTTGCTAATAGGCTTCCCCATGAAATACATACCATTCCAAGCCATGCCATATACACTATACCAATGGCATATCATACTGTACCATCTTACCATATTATTTTGTAACTGGAAAAAACTTGTCAGTAATAGAACTTAAAAACCCAATGACCAAGCTTTATATCTGAAGCTAATTTTTTGGTCCATAGCTAAGGAACTAGCAGGTAAATTAACTCTGGGGCACATGAGTGAATTATGAGATACCTGGAGTGTTGAATTATTTGTAAGTTCCAAACAAAGTATCCCCATCTCAAACTTAGGGCTGCAACGTTGCCAGAGTTCCTCCCTTGATGTAACCTTGAGTCAGGCTCCTCTGAGTCTTCTTCCCAACTATACCTCACCATTTGTACTTCCACAGCCATCTTTGTATTGCTAATTTTCCTCAGAATCCTGCTAAGTTTGTGTAGTCAGAGTCCCCCACCTTCTATATCCAATTACCTTCAATATTTGCTTGGGTTTCTGTATCTTCCATCACCCCCTAGGTGATATCTGATCACCTGGCTCTGCTTTCAGCAAGAATCCTGTTGCTCCAGCTTACCCAGAATCCCTCTTACCCCTCTTGTTCTCTCTTAATAATTTTCCATATGCTAAAAATACTAGTTTCTGGGCACCTGGGTGGCTCAGTGGGTTAAACCTCTGCCTTTAGCTCAGGTCATGATCTCAGGGTCCTGGGATCGAGTCCCACACCAGGCTCCCTCCAGCCCCCACCCACTGCCTTCCTCTCTGCCTACTTGTGATCTCTCTCTCTCTCTCTATTAAATAAAAACAAACAAACTAGTTTCTAAATTTTGTCATAAAGACTATACATATATGTGTACACACACACACACACACACACACACACACACACACACATACATATTAAGTGATTTGGAAGGTACATATTTTATTTTAAAATAAGTTTCAGAGATACTGTTTATCTTATATATATATATTTCAATTACTAAGTCATGAATGGAAGAGAATTTTAGTTTTGCATTTTCTTCTAGGACCTAGACAATTTTACCTTATTTGAGCATCAAACCCAGATTATTGCAATAAAATTATAATTTGCTGAATTGCCCATTTTTTATCACCAATATTTTACATTCACATTTTATAAATAAATTTACAATAAATTACTTAAATGCAATTCCATGTTTTATTGAATTCATTATTCACCACAAATTCTTTAATAGCAGAAGTTCTCTTTGAACTTTTTATATTGCTTACTCTCTCATTTACTTAGAATACATTTTGGGTAATACTTTCATGATGACCACAGAAATTCCATCTTTTCTAAAACCTTAGATACCCAAAAACTCTATCTGTTTTCTTCTTACATGAATGAAACACCAGAATAAATATAATCTTCTTAAGTTGCAATCTTTTCCTAATACACCATTTAGTCCATTAGCTCAAATTTTTGTTATACAGATTCTCTAATTCTTAAAACTGATTCTGATTTTTTTTAATAGAAAAATCTAACTTAAAATATCTTCTCAGTACTTTAGGTTTATATCTTCATCTTTATAATTATAAAGATTTGCTAGGGTGTTTTAAAGGTAGATATATTTCCTTATTGTTTTCTGGGCCACAGTGAGCCCATATAGTCCTTCACTTCCTTGTTCTCCAAAGCTTTGTTTAGCTATGTCACCAATTGTGTTTTGTATTCTATTAAAAAAAAAAAAAAAAGAAAAGAAAAGAAAAGAAAGAAAGAAAAAAAAAAACCCCACCAAACCTATTATACATGAGTTGTATCTCTCTTCTTCATATCACCTGATTGCTTTTAGTCTTTCCGGGTATTGAGAACAAACCCTTCTCCAATTATGTTCTCAACTCCAATAACTTATTTTTATCCACCATCAGTCCTTTTCATTGTGACCAATGTAGTTTTAATTTGCTGCTGAAATTTTAACTTCTAAGCTTATTTTATTTTTACCATACTCCCTCTTGTCACTAGATCCCTTTTCATGTCATATGTTTCATATCATCCCACCCTTACACCTAAAATGTCTTTCATGCAGTTTGTTTTCATCTTAGCTTGATGTTGACTCCAGACTTTCTGCTGCTGTTTCTTCCCTATTTTTTTTAAAGCTTTTATTTATTTATTTGACAGAGATAGACACAGTGAGAGAGAGAACACAAGAAGGGGGAGTGGGAGAAGGAGAATCAGGCTTTCCACAGAGCAGGGAGCCCAATGCCAGGCTCAGTCCCAGGACCCTGGGACCATGACTTGAACCGAAGGCAGACGCTTAATGACTGAGCCACCCAGGTGCCTCTCTTCCCTATGTTTTTAATTTGTTTGTAAGTTCACAGTTTTCTGAAATTTTCTTTTTTAGCTTTTGTATATTGATAGGTGTCAGATACTGAATCTGGAAGTTGAATAGTTCAGCTTAAATTTAATAAATGAAAATTCAAAATAATCCATATTTCTTTACTGCCTTAAAATATTTTTCAAACAGGTAAATTATTTTCAAAAGCCTAAGATTTAAAAAATTACAAACTGTTAGCTGAAATGTTCTTACTGTATGTGTGTATGTATTTTCTATTATCTACATTTTGATCGCTTGGTGTTTGACATTCTTATTCATCAAACAAATCATTTACAGAAGTATAATTATCTTGAGTCTGCATGATTAAATTCTCCATCCTTTTCTCCGGAGTTGTTTTTGAAGTTCTCATATTATTTATTTGTACTCTTCCTTAATCCCTCTTGAAAGAGAACATATCTGCTGAATCATGTTCACCAAGAGATTTAGAGTCTACTTATCCTTTGCTTCCATTTCTTGTGTTCAGTCAAATTTTGTTCTCTGGTCTAGTTGCAATTCATAACTGAGGATCCCAGGATTTTGCAGGTTTGGTTAGCACAGCCTTGTCACATACAGGTGAAACGCGATTCCTTGGTGCTATGTACTGATTGTCTGTAAGCAACTAACTTTCTGCATCAGTTACTAACAGAATTCTTCTTGGGCATGCCATCCCTCCATCACAGAGCTTTATTTGGGGGCCTCAGGATGCAAAGTGTAATATTAAATCCTTCAACCTGACTTTCTACTATGGGCTTTTGACACATCACCATTTTGGACAAGAACTCAGTTATTACTCAAGTTTTCCCAGGTGTGACTTTAACAAAAAAACTTTTGTGAAAATGGAAATGTAAATTACATTGAAAAAGAGAACTAAAGCCATTATTCTTTTATGGAGTACAAATGACCGTATTTTGATAATCCCCCTCTTTTCTTTTTAATATAGCTACTGTCAGCAAAAAGAGCCTGATTAAAATACCTCAGAGGCCAGCATTTTCTTTTCTTCCATGTAAGGGCATTTCCATCTATATCTATATTTCCCCAGGCCTCCAACTTACAGAAAATTTCATTATTTAACATTTATCAGACTGCTGCAGCATTGGGCACTTGGAGAACACAAACAAGATACGTTCCCTGACTGTATCTTTCCCATGAGCATTCCCACCCTCTGAAAAGACCAGCCAACAATGACTTTTCAGTCTGTATTGAAGAATCAGTGGGCAGAGACTATACCTGGGGCCAGACAGATAGTCACTGAGTAGAAAAGATTTAATGTCTGCATATTAAACACATGTGAATAGTTTCCATTATCAAAAATAAATGTTTTCCCTCATGTTTTTATTGACCTGATTCTCTTGATATATTTTTATTTTTCCACTTTTTATAGAATTAGGAGTGGAAAGCATGATAATATGGAAAGCATGACAATAAGTGATAACAGCAGAAGTTATTTGTAGCAAGTGATATAATAATATAATAGGGAGTGGTTGTAGATTTGAATTTTTACATAAAACATGGAGTTAAGCATGGTTTAAACATGGCAAAAATTGTGCAGAGTATTTTTGAAATATAACACAGTTAGTGGCCAAATTTGACCATAATATGGCCTCAAAAAAGTTTCTTTTGGGGGGCGCTTGGGTGGCTCAGTGGGTTAAGCCTCTGCCTTCGGCTCAGGTCATGATCTCAGGGTCCTGGGATCGAGCCCCACATCGGGCTCTCTGCTCAGCAGGGAGCCTACTTCCCCCTGCCCCGCCTGCTTCTCTGCCTACTTGTGATCTCTCTCTCTGTCAAATAAATAAATAAATAAAATCTTTTTTAAAAAGTTTCTTTTGATTATATTTTTTTCGTTTGCGTGTTGTTTTTGAGATTATTGTTCAATATTATTCTCACATGTTCCATTTTAAGCCATATGTAAGGTAGGAGATTTAGGCAACCAAATTTTAGAAGCTTCACAAATAATTCTTATGCTCATCTAAGGTTGAGTGTCTCAGATATAGGCAGCTGTCTATAGGATGTGCTTCCCCTACCTCCCAGTAATCCTGGTCCCCAAAGAAATAGTTTTCCTTCCAAGATTGACAGCAACAGCACATCCTTGATGAGATTCATTTTTAAACTGTGTGACTGAGGAGATTTGTGGATGTGGCCCACAATCACAGGGAGGCAGTTCCAAAAGCCAGGAATGTTAAACCTCATCAGTTGCCATGTATCGTATTTGAGGTAAGACTGCATTAATAGTAGGTGTACAATTCCAGTAAGGATAGAAAAGGCCCCTTGGCATAGCCCAAGAAAAAGATATAACAGAGGGGGGAAAAAAGGTGTAACAGATATGGGAAATGTGAGAAATCTTGACCTGAGACTATTACATGATCTTGTAAGACAGGGAAAATTAACCAGATATTTCCTTGTCTTTAAAGAAGAAACTCTCATACTCCTCCAGCCCCCTTTTACTTGATCATGTTCACCTACTGGTCTTCTAATTCCTAATAATATTTCATAGAAACTTTATTATTTGTCAAGGGTCTAAGGAATCCAAGCATTCTAGTCACTGGGAAGGAATCTTCCTCTGGTATAGACTTAATAGATTGAAATTAGGGATTATAAATCAATCTTCTACCAGCATCATTAATAAGACTCAGACTTCAAAACTCTGATCAACTCCAAACCCACTGATAAAATTCAGTTCTCTGGCTTGCAATGCTGATGAACAAAGTCTGGAGCACCTTGGGTAGAGCTCAGTTTTGGGAAGGGGTGGGAGAGCTGTGCTAGTAGCAGCATATTCTGAGATACCACTCTGGCATTTTCTAATTTCAAAACCAACTCAGGAAAACTGATTTTAAAACTGTATTTTGGTGGAAAATTTTATCTGGAGGACCCAAAGTCCTCACCATTTTCCCTATATTTTTTCAGGATGTGAAAACTGAGTTGAAAAAATCTGTTAAGTTTCCATGGAAATTGTGCCAATTAATTTTTTCTGTTCCTCAGGAAAATTCCTTGACTTAGCAATAATGTAACTTCCTGGCAATCCCTGGCAGTCTTGAATGTAGGGCATCTGAAACACTTATAATTTCAGAGGGAAAATAGTTGGCTTTTGTAATCCCTTTTCCTTCCAGCATATAGTGAAAGAATTAAGTAATTTCTTTAACCTTCCTTAGAGAACCTGTCTAGTCCCTTTAGAAAATCTTGGTTCTGACAAACATGTCATAAAAGGGCTTTCTTTTCTCGTTCAAATAAAGAGATTATCATCGGTGAAGCAGGTACTGCTTTTCCTACTATACCATGAAATCCCAGGATAGTTAGAGAGTAATCATTAATTCAGGAACAAGCAGTTTTGATCTCCTAGTATGTCCCATGGACTGGAGGATCATAAACATCTGAAAAGTTTTAGAGAAAAATGATTGGACAGAGTAAAGAAAAAAGTAAAATTATTTAATTTTAGAATCTTCCCAATTATTCTTAATTGTCTCTTCTGTTCTCATACTAGATTCTGATTTCCCTGCAGACTGCAGTAATCACGGAGGTTTTCCAACATTTCACAAGGTTTAATGTTCCTCTTCTCCTTGCAAATAGAACAATATTCTTTTCTGTTCCACAGAATTACTTATATCCAGGGTTAAAGCAATCTAGGGAAACTGCTCTAAGGTGGCTAATCTAAAATATCATCAGTAAGTTGGACTTAAATATCCAGAGAGAAAAAAATTCATACAAAATTTGGGTAAAATTTTCATATCCTAGCCCTAAAAGAGTTTTAAAAATCTACTGATTATTGATAGCAATGAAACAAATTAAGTACCAAAGTATGCACAGATATTAATCCAATAAAATATTTTATAATTAGGTTCTTGTTTCCTTTCACTATTTTCCCCTCCCTTTTCTTTTCTGGGTACAGAAGGGACTATTTTTCTGTACATACAGTAGAAGAATAATTGGTCTCTAATAGATACTAGCAGCCTTTCCTTATGTTGCTCTCTGGGGGTAACCAGAGGACAATTGGTAAGAGCAAGAATTCTAAGGATCTCTTCATTCCTCTTGTCACCTTCCTTCATCTCTGGGGGCCGTCTTCACATTCTCCCCTCAATTCTAACAGAATTTAATTAAAACATGATAATTGAATAATTTATTTAAAAACGCTTCGGGGGGGGGGGGCGCCTGGGTGGCTCAGTGGGTTAAGCCTCTGCCTTCGGCTCGGGTCATGGTCCCAGGGTCCTGGGATGGAGCCCCACATCGGGCTCTCTGCTCAGCGGGGAGCCTGCTTCCCTTCCTTTCTCTTTCTGCCTGCCTCTCTGCCTACTTGTGATCTCTGTCTGTCAAAATAAATAAATAAAATCTTTAAAAAAAAAAACCAAAAAAATGGCTTCAGGGAAATTTTCTCCTAAAGAGCTCAAAGCATCTGCTCCCTTTGTTCTTTCCAAAACTCTGTGAGGTATGTGGGGGAGTCCTGATAGGAATAATCTCTACTTTGCTAATTCCTCAGGAACTGTTTCATTCTAATTGTAGAATGATCTCATATGGAGGTCTGCACTTATTTCTTGAGAGAGGTACAGGTACAGTGGAAGGATAATAGTAACCTTAAAAAGATAAATCTTTTCCCTCAAATTATGAAATCACTAGAAATGGAAAGCTGTCAAATAGACAGGGTTTTTTGTTGTTGTTGTTGTTGTTGTTTTTGTTTTTGCATATAAATCTGTAAGTGATACATCTATGTGCTCAGGGCCAGAAATTCAGTTTCATCATGTGCTGCATTCAAGAATCACATACTTCATTGGAAGAATGGTCTCAGTACAACCTTGCTGCCATGGGAAATGCCACTTGAAGTGATGGATGAAGATCATTCATTTAAGGACACACCTTTGTTTGGAGGACAATCCATGACGTTCTAGGAACAGGTCCACCAAGGTTGTGTATTTAGTAGCTCAGTGGGCTGAGAAGTCAGTCCTAGCCATCTCTACGATGGGACAAAGGGACACTGGCTGTGTGTGTTTGGTGGGGGGGCAGTGGTGAGTTTAGTGGCTACTGTGAGATAAGCTCTTGGTTTTATTTTAATGTCTCTCCAGTAATTTACTGGTAGCAACTTCAAGGCAATGCTGTTTTGGACTGAAGTTATTTCCTAGGTGTGTTGAGATTATTGATGATCAGAACCAGCTCCCTACATCTGTCACCTTTTACATTTTTTTTATTTTTGAACTTTAATCAAGCTCTTATTATCAGGGGGAAAAATCATAATAAATAACTTGCTAGAGTTTCTCTTTTCAATTGGAACCATGTATGTCAGGGAATATTGGAGGCAGGGACCTCTTTGTAGAATGAGAGAAAGGTTTTTCTACTGTGTGTGATGTCTCTGCAACTACAGTTTTTAGCACTTTTCTGCATAACAAGTAAGTGCTCCAAAAACTGCTGGATTAAGGGTAGAGAGCAAGAGAATAGTGAGACAAGGGTCCAATCTTTGATTGGAGTTCAATGTAGAGGACAGAAATCCCATGCCGGTCCCCTTCTTTGGGGAATCAATCATCTGTTCCCCCTGCCCCAGCCCTCCTAACTTATACTCCAGAGGCTTCTCTCTAATGGACTATGAAAGTTAGGTCTCCATATAGGTTAGAGAATTTGTCTTACTTGACCTTCCTAGAGCCTTGGTAACAATATCATCAACACCACCACAAACATGTTCACATGGCTGTTTCTTGCCTTTATTAATTGAAATAATTTTCTTATATTCATCTTATCACAAAATTATATTTAGGCAAGACACTAATTAAAGAGTAAGAGTAATCAGGCACACAATTATTTACTTCTATTCTCGGAGACGTCATCCAATATTCATAAGACTTTTTAAACTCTTACTTAGAGATTATTAAATAAGCTGAAGTTCATGTCAGTACCTTGTCTCTTAGGACCATGGAACTTGTCACCATCAGATTGTCTTCTGGCTGTCTTTTGTTGAAACACTGTAAAAAAAAATAGCATGTAATATTTATTGAAAACAAACATAAAAATGAACATACTGTGGAAGACTCCAGGAAACTCGAATGCAATACTTCATTTTCCTTAGTAGCAATTCTTGAATTGTATTGCTTTTGAGTAGGAGGATTATTAAATTTACAATTTCTCATTTGTGCAACTTATCAGTCATTTTGAAAAGCATTTTCTTTAGGCAGAAGAGTATAATGCTGATAGAACACCTCGTTAACCTATTTAAATCAAGATATGATTCCATTCTGATATCAGGTAAAGCTAAAAGGTGCTCTTTGTTAAAAGTGATAAATGTTAAAATCACATGAAAAATTCCATTTGCACAGAAATTACTCATGCTGACTTTCTGGTGATAAGCAAGGATAATGACTGTTTCTTCTTAAATAGATGAAAAGACTGCTGTATTTCACAGATGTAATAATAAAAAAGACACTTTATTCTTGCATCATCTAGCTAGACCTCAGACCTATTAAAGCAGCTTATTCGAATTACTTCATTTTCTGAAAAGTGCTTTGTTCTCATTTATTATTTCTTGCACGAAATTCTGTGAGACAAGTTAGCATTACTCACCCCATTTTGCAGATGAGAGATAAAACTGATTGTTTAATATTTATTGAGCACCCACAAAGTTCTGTATAGCTTCTGGCATTTGTTAATGAAAAAGCCTATACCCTTTACAACTTGACTTTAGAAATTGAACGTCCCAGAGTTGGTTCCATTTATTTTTTATGGGCAGTCTGAATTACAGGATTTGGGAACTGCTAGAGGCCTTGGACACTGAGTCTAGCCTCATATGTTTAAAGATGAGGGAGGTGGAAGTTTTACTAACTTGTAAAAGGGCTAAGCAATTTCGCAATGATCCCAGAACTGTTGTGAGTAGAGATGTGATTTAGAGCCTGCAGCCTTTAACTTCGATCTATTGCTTGGCTCTCCACAGCACTGCTGTTTCTTCTCTTCCATAACTATTTCCTTTGAAAGATAAAGAAGGAAATAGAAGGAGGGGATTCAGAAGAACCCTTGAACATTTCCAGTAAGCTTGAGTTTCTTGTTCCTCTTAGCAGCTCATCAGACTTTCCTGGGACAACGGAACTGAGGCATGTGGGAGGGAGTGAGCCGTCCAGCTGGATGGTGCTTGACGACTCTGATTGGAAGAGGCAGCCCAGGAGTTGTCTTATATTCTCTGTCTTTAGTTTTTATATTCTTTAGACCTATTATCTATCTATTATCCAGGTCACACCCGTGTTTAATCTGGATGACATTTTTTTGAATTTAAAAAATTGCCCCAAATCCTATCACATCAAAAATGATTTATTAAGGGTATTTTGTTTGCCAGCTATTGTCAGACAAAGAGTACTCTTTTTTTCAAACAAAGAAAATAAATATATTTTCAAAGTATGATGGTTTTAAGAAAAATTATACTCATGAAATAACATTTCGGGTTGAAAATCAATTTTCTGCTTCAAGTCAGTATTTGGAAAACACGCTAAATATAACTTAATGGCAAATTCTGGGTTTGTGGTTTATATATTTCCTTAAATAAAATATAACGATGGATATATGGTGTGTGAATACATTTTAGGATATTAGAAAAACTTTTATAAGTGCTGCTTGATTTTATTTCATTGGCTAGTTCTAAAAAGTCTTGAAAAAATGAAACAGTTTTGAAATTTTAATAACAGGCGGAGTCTGCATGCTTTTTCTTTTTTTGCTAATATTGTCAAGATAATAACTGAAAATGTGTAAGACAAAAAAGGCTGAAGTGTGGCATCATTACTATGAAAAATAATCTGAATCCAAAGATAAATCTGGACAACAAATTCTCCAAACAAAGAGTACATCAATCGATCAGTGTTAACAATTCTGCTGCATTTTGGAGCTACAGAGTACTTGGAATTAGTTTTTCTGGATTTTTGGCATTAACTTGTTAAAAGTCATTTTATATCTTGTACGTGGTTCTGCCCACAACAAATGCCCAGGCGTGCATGAAATGCAGTAAATTCACTACACGTCAACACTGTCTTTTAGTTTCTAGCCTTAGAATTACAAAGACTGTGTTTATTCTCCTTGAGATTTCTCTAGCACTTTCAGCCAGAAGAGCCTGGGATCTGATGGAAGATTGGGAGGGGAGTTGGATATCTGAGAAGGATGGTTATCAAAGTGCTGATAACAGAACTTTTTAAAAGCAAGATGTGTATCCCATCACACCCCACATATGAAGGCCCTTTCTCCCTGGATAATCTCTTCCAAAATCCTCTCTTAACTCACTTTGAGCTATACCCATTTCAAAGGGCCCCTTCCTTCCACCTACACATAAGCCTCATTTCTTTACAAAGACGCAATTAGCACATTACCAAACACACTGTTTTCTTCATGCTATGGAAGTTCAGAGGTATTTTTGAATGTGAGGTAATCTTGGAAAAAGACCTATATTAACTTGTCTCCTGAAGAAAGGGCTAGTCCATCAAAATGATCACTGACTCAAACATGCATAACAAGGAAACACTCTGCGGGCTTTAGGAAAAGGATAGATAGATATAAAATTTCAGAATTTGTTAATCTTCCTTTTTTATGGTTAATATTAGCTAAAACATTTTACATTTACCAGTAAAACCTTTGTTCTAAAAAGCTTTGTATGCTTTCTATTTACCATGCTCACTGACACAAACCTTTAAGAAAAGTAAATGTAAAATCCATGATATCCTGAGAATTGAACATTGGGTTATAGGTCACTCAGTTTTCTATATGAAAGTACATAATTTTGTACAAGATTTCTGGTGAATAAGTTGAGAGTCTGTTTTAAACATGCAGAAATTGGGGAAAAAAAAAAAAAAAAAGGAAACCATCTATATGCCAGAATGCTAACCAACTTGGCACTGGGGAAAGGCAATAGTTTTGTCTTAATGTTAACAACATGTGACATGGGAAAATGGTTTTCCCCTCCTGGGCCTTTATTTTCTTGCTGATAAAGGAGGAACTCAGATGAGATGATCTCTGATGTCTCACTCAGCTCTGACATTCTAAGATGCTGCTACCAATTCTTATTTCCCAAGTCACTGCACATCCAGTAGTGCCTGGATAAATTCTTTAGTGTGAATTTAAATAGGGGGCTCTGTTTTGAGGAAGACGTTATTTGTACCACACGGAGGGTTTAGACTAATAGAAAAACTAGAAAGTTAAATCACAGACCAAGGTTAATTTTTTATAAAATATGGAGGTGATCCTGTCCTATGTGTTTAAATTCTTACAGGATACTATTTTTTTAAAATCACATCTTACTGCATCAATGTTCAAAAAATGTTATTAAGGCAATTATGACATACATCAACTTTGATGACTCTACCTCAGTGAAATCTTATTTTTCTCTTCCTACCTAAAATTGGAATTTGAGAAGAAAGGAAAATGAATACATTATTAGTAGTTGTCACCACCTTTAAACATTAAAAAAAGTTCATAGAGAAAGAAAAACAATTTTGAAGTTCAAAATAATCTCAAACAATGCAAATGTCCCAAATACCATCCCCATTTATCTTACATATTGGCAGAACAACTTCTATAAAAATTTCTCTAGAATAGAAATGACACTAAATGGAAAAAAATTAGCATAGTATTAAATATTCAAAACATTAAGCAAAGCAGAACTACCAGAAGAACAGAGGAGGAGAAGGTGAAATATAATGAATTCACTGGTAGTATTTGTCCTCCCAGGTTGCTTTTGCGAGAACACTCTTCTCGTCAACTTCGTTTGTGGTCCATCTCAAGCAAAGGGACTCTTCCAAAGCCACCTTCCTTGAAACATCTGACAGCACTTACTTGGAATTTCTTTGTTAGTGGCTAAGGTAATGGAAAGTGTGTGCAGTAGCCAAATGCATTCATAAAGATGTGGCTTATAAACAACAAACACCTTGATGTTCCATGCCCATTAGAAGTGCAACATAAAATGTTTAAAGCTATCACCGATGATTATTCTTGAAATGAGAGATTTGATATAAAACACTGGACAGATTTGTACTGTGCTCTGGGCTCTCAAATGATATTGTACAGGTAGCAGCAGAGTGTTTATTATTCACTCAATAAATTTTCATTACGTTGTTAAACGTGTAAGCAACTCCAGTGTTAGGCAAAGGCAAATAAGACCCAGTCATAGTCTCCACAATGCACTCCATTTTGATGTATTCATTTAAGCAAAGGTCAAATGTGTCCTTAGTGCCTACTGATGAGAGAGGATAGAGATGAGAAACAATCAGGGAGGGCTAAGGTAGTAATCTGACCCCTGTAGCCTTATTCTTCCTACCTTCTTCTCCCAATTTGCACCCTGTGAAAGGTAATCACAAAAAGTTAGACTGAGGCAAAAACAAAACAAAACAAAACAAAACAACAAAAACACAACCCAAAACACTGAAAACAACCCCTTTGTTGAACCAGCAAAAACAGGTTAAGAGAATATTCTAATCCTATAAGCAGTCACACTGGCTAAGCAAACGAAAGCCCAGAGGAGATGTAGCTTCTATGCAAATTGACCAGGATAGACTGAGCACCCCAACTGCCTTAAAACCCACCATTGCATTCTGCTGGCAATAGTTGCAGGTTATTAATTTGAACAAATTTATCAAAATTATGTCACTACATTTGAATAGGCACATCAGAGTTAGCATGGCCATGGACAGTCCCATCAGCTACATCCTGTGAAGGTTGTCCAGCTGAAAGCAATGCACTGCCTGGGAGCTATATGGAGTCAGGAGTTGTGATATTCTCTTTTTAAAGGAGAATACCGCAAATGGTCAACAAGCACACTGGAGGTCACTGACTTGTTTAAGCTTACTTCTGAGATTGGTAGGGAAGGAAAGCTGGAACTCACATAAGTACCAGAAGGAAAACAGCATAAACATTCTCATTCAATGACAATATCAATTTTCTCCTTAGGAGAAAGCATGAATTTTCTTTCCAGTCTGTAATGGAAACTTTAAGTCTAACAGACATGTTCCCATAAAAATCTCCCAAAACAGGAAATCTTATTATAAATTATTTTTTTCTGTTTCTAAGGAACTTAATTTTTACTAGAGTAGAATGCAAACTGTTTTTATTTGCATATTTACTCCTTTGATGGAAATAAGAATATTTCTATTCTATAAATGTTTCTTATCCAGGGAGTTGAGACATTCCAAAAGACAGAGAACAGTTGGTTTGTGGAACTCTGGGTAATTAGAGCTTGAGGCCATTGCAATGAGTTTATTAGCAAAATCTCCAATCCACCACTGGGCAGGCAGGTCCTCTGTCCTCTTGTTACCAGGCAGGCAACATGTATTAACACCTAGTGCTCGCATAGCCCTGGACTGGGGGTTTGTCTCCTCCCAAATGATTTCCTTTAGGTTGACTGCCTGATTTTTCGTTTTGACCATCTGTATTTAATAATGATATAAGTGAAGACATTACTCTAGTAACATCCCTAGTAATTTTCCTTTTGTTTTAAGTTTTAAAGAAAAGAGGTTTGGGTTGCTAAAAAGCCACTCTAATACTATGGAAAGTAAGATGAGTTCATCTTTTGGTTCATGCTTGGTGATTACCAAAAGCAACTTCTCTGGCCTCTCTTTTTATCCCTATATCAGGAAATGTTGCTGTCTTAAGAGGTAACCAATTGGACCTGGTCAAGCTCACTTTGAACAGGCATTCCACACTAATTCTGCTATTAAGACTCAAACTATAGAAATGCAGACTGAAAACTCTAAAAGGAAAGGGCTGAACCACTTGCTCTGTGTAGCGTTCATTATTGATAGTTCATAAGTAACTTGGAACAGACATGCAAAATGAGAAACTGGCATATGAAACCCAAGGTAAGAAGTCAAAGACACATCAACTGAAATGATCTAGCGGGTCCTATCTCACCTGTGTCTACAGAATACCCTCCATCACGCCGATTGACATTTTTGCATCCTACTCTGTTGTGCCAGCTGTGCTACCTACGTCATTTCAATTCCCATAAAAACTCTATGCAGGAGTTTTTGTTTTTGTTTTTTAAACAAATGAAGCAAGGCTATATCACTTGCACAAAGCCACGCAACTTTGAAGTGGCTAAGTCATGACTCAAATTGTTTCGCCCAGCTTCACAATCTTCATGAATTTCATTCCACTGTGCTACTGTTCCCTCCAAGGAGGCTCTTCTCAGTGTGCCAACCCCACAGAACATCTTGTTTTTCTCCAACTGCTACATACTTAGAGGGAAAAAAATCTGCACACTAAAAGTGCTGGTGAAAAATACTGTGAATTTAGGAAGTCTAACGTGAGAAAGAAGACAACTCATGTGGATAGCTATTTGATCCATCTATGATTTCATGTTCAAATGACCATTCTCTGAAGCACTCTATTCAGATGTTTATGTTGTCTTAACAATGGAAACTACCCATGTCATGTTTTCTCAACCTTGGCACTGCTGACATTTTGAACTGGGTAATTCTTTGTGATGGAGGCTTTCCTGTGTCTTGTAGGAAGGATTAGTGGCATGCCTGGCCTCTATGAACTAGATGCCATTAGTACTGTGCCAGTGGTGATAACTGAAAGTGTCCCTAAACTTTGCCAAATGTCTCTGGGGAGGCAAATCGCCACCAGTAAAGAACTACTATTCTAGGCCAATTAAACTTCTTACTAAAGAGATATTTAACAGGGACTCTATAAAAATCAAATGGTAAGGGGAAAAAAAAAAACCAGAATTCACTCTGCTACCGAATGACAATTTAAGTGCTTGATAATATTTGCATTTACTTTCACATGCAATATAAATCTTTTAATGTCAGTTTGCACCACAGTTGATTACTCTTTCTCCCTTCCCTAACACGAAGGAATTGAATTTCTGGAAGACAAGGCTGGGAAAGTTCGTTATTATTATGCCAATGCTCTAACAGATGGTCAACAAAGCCCTTCATAGATTTCACTCAGTGTTGCTGTGGTGTGCTGCTTTGAGAAGGACAGAAAACTAATCAAAACTCCTGGGTTACACAGGCAGGCTTGATTCCCTCTGAAGGACAGTGTGAGTATAGTTCTGAACAAATGTTTCTCTGCAGAGCTGTACCAGCACCCTATCAAGGAAAGGGGAGAGGTGGAGAATCACAGGGGGGATACGGGGACATTGGGCTTACAAACAGAATGATAAATGCGTCCCTCTGTCCTGAGAGCATCTGTGATATACATAATAAGGCCTGAAGCTAAATGACTTGGACAAGGTCACCCAGCCAGAGAGTAGGACCAAGGTACTTGACCCAAGGCCTACATTAATCCACTTGACCACATTTCTTCACTGATGAGGACAGAGACCATTTAATTCTCTCACATATACAATGGTATGGATTAATTTTCTTAAGAGATTCTACAAGGTCTTTTTTTTCTGTTTGCATTTCAATTACATTGTATGTGATCAATTTCAAGTACAAATGAATTGCAAGTGGAAAATTTTTGAGAGCAACTGAGTTGTACTTGACATTTTGGGGTCCCAGTAGCTGAGTAGCTCTCAAAAAGGTCATACACAACTTTGTTGCTCTGCAAAATGCCAAGGGCAATTTAGTAGCAATTGAAAATTGCAAGGGAAATTACATTCTACCCCAAACCAGCGACATAGACTCTGAAGAAGGACCTTCAGAGGTTCTATTAATTGTGTGAGGGGAAAATGGGAAATTACCCATTGATGTTGAAGAATTTTCCCCAATAGGCAGTCATCTCTTTGCATGATTTATGGATATAGTTTTACTACAAATCTAAATACACTATGCAAAGTGTTCATTTTCTTTCCTTGATTTTTCTTAAATCAAGAATTCTGTCATAAAGGAGGACTGTAAATCCATAGTAATTCCTCCATATTCTTGAAATTTAATGAACCTAATCCTTTGCCATATTATTGGGGGGAAAGGTGGAGAGAATGCAACATCTGAAACCATGCAGACTTCAAAATCTTTCCATTTAAGAAAAACAAATTATTCCTTTGTTGTTAATCCAAATGGGAATTGAATAAAAATAAGAAACATATCTCTTAATAAGTTTAGTTTTAAACTTGGGTTTAGTTTTAGTTTAGTTTTGCATTAGTAAGTTATGCTTCCAGGGGTGATGGTTGAAATAGAGCCTCTCTATTTTACACTGTGTGAAAGGGGTTAGAATGCTTAGCTGTATGTATGTCAGTATCCTGTAACTTTGACCCATTTTATATGACCTCCCCTTTTCACATTAGTTGTACTTCAAACAGGATGGTTTAACTGTCAAGACAAATACCATATGATTTCACTAATATGTGGAATCTAAAAAAGTAAATAAATGAATAAACAAAAAGAATCAGATCTATAAATACAGAGAACAAACTGATGATTGCCAGACAGGAGGGTGTGTGTGTGTGGTGGTGGTGCAAAATGGGTGAAGGGGAGTGGGAGGTATAGGCTTCCAATTATGGAATGAGTAAGTCATGGAGAGAAAATGTACAGCATAGGGAATATGGTCAATGGTATTGTAATAGCACTGTGTGGTGACAGATGGTAGCTACACTTGTGGTGAGCATAGCGTCATGTATAAAGAAGCTGAATCACTGTGTTATATACATGAAACTAATGCGACATTGTGTGTCAACTATACTCAAATAACAAAAATTTTTTTAAAAACCCCATAAGATGGTTTAAAACAAGAGAAATTTAAGAATTAGTAGATCAGTATATTTTTCTGCCCATTCTCCAGAGTGTTAATAAAGTGTCCTAAAGAACCACATTGATGTGGTTTTTGTCACTTTTTATCATTTTTTCATCTTTGCAGTCATTCAATTAACATTCATCAAATATTCATAGTTTCTACCATGAATTCAGCAGTAAGCTTGGTACCAAAGATACAATGATGGGCAAAACCAGAAAAAGATGGTCTCTTCCTCCATGGGTCTTATGGGTCAGAGGAGGAAATAAATATTAACCAATAATCCAGAAATAAATGTATCAATAAAGGAAATTTGTGGTGGGAACCAGACTGATCTAGTTCCAAATCCTCTATCTTCTTCCTAATTTTATCATCATGGGCATGACACTAAAACTCACTGATTATCAGTTTTGTCATCTGCAAAATGAAGCCATTAATGCTAATCATGTAGAACTGCTACGTGAATTAGAAATTATCATGGAAGTTATCTCACAATAATTGTTATAAGGAGTAGACTAAGACTATAAGGAGTAGACAAGTAGACTTATCCCTTTAGAGGACAGGATATCACCCTCCTCCTTCTCCTTCTCTGGTAGCTTCCTTAGCCTCTGACTCCACCAGACTCCAGGAAGCACACATTTTTTTCTGTAAAGTTAGTTTAAGTCATTGTCTGCCCAGAAACTGAGAAAAGACAAAGTAGAATTGTTTTTAATTAGGACCTACTGAGTGTATACTACATACCAAATATTATCCTGGGTAATGGCTAATTTTATCTCACGTAAAGATTACAGCAATCCTTGAAGTAGGTATTAATTTTATCCCAAACTTACAATGAGGAAATGGAACCTCAGCTATATGAAGTTACTTGCTTAGGTAAGAGAAGCTGAATATGAATACGTTCTGCAAAGCTGTAACAGGGAAACCCAGTTTTCCTCCTTTCTTTTACGTGTGTCTCTTTCATTTTCACACCTCTACCACTCACAACACTTCACTTCAGTCACTTATGGTCACCAAATATGCAGAGGTTTCCCCCCATTGGGCAATTCTATGACACCAGTTGAGTGTCCTACAATTTAACTCAATTCTGACACTACCTGGTGATAGTGTCAGATCCCGCAGGAGAAGGGCTCAGTCCCACAGGGTTGTTTCCACTCTATGTCAGATGCCAATCACAAGTAGTAGATTTCTAGCTTATCCACAACTTCTAATTTGGCTACAAATTGGAGATTCCCATGACTCCCTCTTCAGGTTCAATGTATTTGCTAGAGTGGCTTACAGAATTCAGGAAAACACTTACATTTGCTAGTGTATTAAACAATATGATAAAGGATACAGATGAACAGCTAGATGAAAAGATACACAGGACAAGGTCTGGGAAGGTCCTGAGTGCAGGAGCTTCTATCTCCACTTAGTTGAGGTGTGTCAGCCTTCCTGTGTGGATTTGTTTCCCAACATGGAATCTCTGGGAATCCCCTACTGTTAGGACTTATTGATCAATAGTCATGTTCAGCCCTTCTCCTTTCTCAAGAAAATGGGGGACGAGGGCTGAAGATTCCAAGCTTCTAATCATGCCTTGGTGTATTTGATGACTAACCCTCATCCAGGAGCCATTCAGGAGCCCATTCAGAGTTGCCTCATTAGAGCAAAAAAAATTCTCCTGTCATCCAGGAAATCACAAAGGTTTCAGGAGCTCTGTGCCAGGTACAGGGTGTGGACCCTCAATAGACATGTTTTCTGTGATCTGGCAAAAGCCAACATGATTTTCCTGTATCTCTCCAGTTTATTTGCCTAGTCTTTTTGCCAGCACTTTCTTGAATTTCTGAAATAGTAAGTTGGGATTCTGCATCTTGCCTTCTTCTTCCATCTCCTATTCTACATTCTTCTCTTTTGGCTGCATTAACATACTCTGGATGTGCCAACATTCTGCTACTACTTCTGTGCTCTGGCAAGAATTGGGGCAAATTAATGTTTTTTTAAATTGAATGGATGGCTTTCTGGGAAATGATGGCAATTTTATTTAATGGAGCTGCTTAAGCTATGAAAAGGAGGGGGGGGGAAGAGGAAAGACGTGATGAAAGATTTTTACCCCGTGGAAGGCAAAGAACATCAAGAAAGAATTAGCTGATGAGGCAATGTTTTCTTAATGTGGGAACAGAATGATCAACAATCAATAGGCAAGCAAGTATATTCCAGTGAAAGAGGAAATGAGTAAATAATGGAAAGGAACTTTGGTGACCTCATTTACAGTTCATATTTTGCTACTGATTAGGGATGTAGGACAAAAAACTGTATCTGCTTTTATATACTTAATAACAAAAAAAAAAAAAAGGAAAAAAAAACCATGCATACTATAACACTAGTTCCTGGTTGCATATAACACAAATTTTGTGAGAATAAGTCACATTGTGTAATTGAATTAGAAAGATTTCTTATAAATCCTGAAGGGTGTCAAACTTGCGATAAGTAGGTGAGATGAATAGATTTTAAAATTTCTTAGAAACTCAAGATTTCTAAGATTCTTTAAGGTCCGTGTGTGTGTGTGTGCACGCATATACATGTGAGTATATGACAAAGTGGACCATTGTCATGTAAGGAATTTACATAATACACAGAAAGATTTTATTAGCCAAAAGTCTAAAGCAGTGATAGCTTCAAATTCCTCTCCAATGAATGGAGGCAACCATCCAGGATGGAAGGCTTATTCTTTGGTGAATCCGAACAAAAGTAGTTCTGGCCATGGGACATGAGGCACAGTGGGTAACAAGGCTTATACACTGGACTGAACACAAGAAGAACAAGTCAGATTTTGCATTATAAATGGTGAAATTTCCCAGTCTTCTTTTTCCCATGCTCTGATCTCAAAGGTCTGGCAACCAGATATATAAAGTAGGTTGGAGTTTTGGCTTTTCTTCTAGGTAAACCCAAAAGCATAGAAGAATAGATCTACATAAACTAACATTATGGGGTAATTCAATGAAAAAGTTGGTTACCTGCCTACGACCCTACAATGCAGTCCACAGGTTAACAAGTGGAGTTTCCTTTTAGGTTTTTGGTGCTTAAAATTCGTACACATAAAAGCACAGCTAAGATACTTGGTGGAAGTATCAAGCATTCTAGGCGGTCACAAACAACAAACAAAGATAAGAGAGATAATATGAAAACTGCAGGAAAAATGAAATCATAGAAATTTGAAAACTCCAATCAAAGCCAAATGAAAGAAAACAATAACAAAGATACTGAATTACACTGTCCTCACCACTGCCAAAGAAAGAGAAAATAATGATAGAAAAAGAGAACAAATATGGGCACCTATGTGGCTCAGACAGTTGAGCAGCTGCCTTCAGCTCAGGTCATGATTCCAGCACCCAGGGATCAAACCCTGCATTGGGTTCCCTGCTCAAGTAGGGAGTCTGCTTCTCCCTCTCCCTCTGCCTGCTGCTCTCCTTGCTTGTGCTCTGTTTCTCTGTCAAATAAATAAATAAATAAAAATCTACAAAAAAAAAAAAAAAAAGAAAGAAAGAAAAAAAGAACAAATAGAGAAGAAAGAATTCATGGAAAATAAGAATATGACAGCCCAGAGAAGGATGAGAAGGTAAAATTAAAAAACAGAACACTGCAACATGGGAGTCTCTACTTGTGGTCCTGAGAACTCCCCAAGGATTGGGATACAGAGGACGAAGTACCACTTCAGAAATTTCTCAAATACAATTAAATTTTTGTGTTGAGCTCTATCTATCTTCTTTCTTTAAAAAATATTTATTGGGAAGTAATACCCTTGTGTACGAGCTAATAATATCATAGATGTCACTATGTTAGACAATCTAATAATTTCTAATTACAGCTACTCCCTACCTTAATAATCTAGATAATTGTTCCAGTTAACATTTCATTTTATCTGACACATTTATTAATTTGTTATTATTTTCTAATTTTTAATAGTTTCTTAAAAATTTTCAGCAGTAGATCACTGTTGACTAAATATATGGTACACTAGTAATTATATATACTCACAAATTTTCTTACACAAAGTCTCAAAACATAATGCTTAAGCAATAAAATGGTTTCTTTTGAACATATTAAGCACAGATGAGTAACTGCTTCTTTTGCATAGCTTCATGGTGTATACTTAAATGTTCTGTTTGAGTACTTGGTTTAAATTGTTTGAATGTATAATCGATTGCTTTTCAGTTTAGTTATCTCCTAAATATTTTGTCCAAAAAAATCTCTAATAAAGTGTCACATTGTACTGGATATTTATTTGCATATCTGCCACCTAGGAACCACTCAAGGATGAGGAAATTGTTTTATCCAATTTTCTCAGTCCCTAGGAGGGTATTTTAGCCCAAAAATGCATGCAACGCACTGATAAATAAAAGTCATCTCTCAGACACTATGGACTTGGCAACTATATCAAACTAAACAGAGTATAGAAGAGTGTCACAAAATAACAGTAGTGTAAATATACTCTGCTGGGACTCTAGATATTTAAAAAAACTCAGAGATCTGATAGTTTTTTTAATTTAGATTCAACTGAGCAGAAAATGAGAAAGAAGAAATGAAGTCTAAAATGAAGTAGAGATTCTATGACAGATGAAGTGAATCTTAATTGTTGGGTGAACTGCAATTTTCAGAGTAATTGTGGTTGCATATCTGAGATTCTAGTATTCACAACTTTTCCAGTTTTTAAAGTTATTTTATGTGGGATTAGGAGCAAAAAGTAAAGTTGGGGCAAAAGTGAAGTATTTACCTCTTTTCTTGGAAATTGCAAGAAAATTTGCAATTACTCATAGGAGTTTAGCTTCTTTTTATAGAAAAAGACTCAAATAGAATTTCTCCACACAAGCTGTGGTTTCATGTTCTTTGGATAATTTGTCAAAACTATCCTTCCTTATTGAAGAATTATAAACCAGAACCCTACCCATTGTTCTTATTTTCTTTATTCATTGTGTTTCTAAATTTAAAAATGGGCCAATACAACTCACCTATGACATGAAAAGAATTTTTCATCTTTGGGATTTTTGACCCCACTAAAAAGAAGACAATTCCTCTCACCCCCAAAGCACTCTCTCACACACAAACAGCACAAAGCATTACCTTGAGCTATGTAAGGTGTGGTTTCCTCTTTCGGAGGGATATTTGTGGGTCGAGGTGTAGGGGCAGGAGGTCTGTTTATAATGAAAGACCGACTCCCCACTTTTTTCTTTGTACTCATATTGGCCAGTATCATGTCATAGTCACTGTCTTCAATCTCAACAATTGTGTAGGGGTCTTCCTCCTTCTCCTGCTCCTTTTCATCTTCTTTCTTTAGTTCTTTGGGTTCACCTCCTGTTTCTTGTCTTGCTCCAAGATCACACCAATTTTGACTTCTTTCCATTTGGCCTTCCACCATTTTCCCTGCTTATGAAATATTTAGATGGTGGTTACTCTTCTATTATATGCAATATTGTTGATGTCTGTCTGTCACTTCCTTGAAACTCCCCCCAAATAATTTATACTGTCTCATATATCTAAAAATGAAAAGTACACCATATAATTTACTAACATACCCTCCCACAGTTTGTAATTGTTAACTTTGTTTAAAAAAAAAAAAAGTTTGTAACTGGCTGACTCAATCAGTAGAGTACATGACTCTTCATCTCAGGGCTCTGTTTGAGCCCCATGTTGGCAACAGGGTTTACTTAAAAATACAAGAAAAAAAAAAGTTTGCTTAAAACATAATCTTCTTTGAAAACCTATAAATAACCAGGTAAGTATTTTCCAGATAGTTTATAAGGAATTTAATATCAGAAAATCAAGTGATAAAACTAGTCTCAAATTCCAAATGCTTCTGAAAACTTTTTCTCAAGCACAATATGCTAAGGTTTTTTTTTTTTTTTTTCCACTTGAAGTCATTTCACCTTTCATAGGGCCTGCACTGGGTGTTTTGCCTAACATTCAATTTCTCTGAAAATGACAGGGGGAATAGCCAAACATGCCATTACTTAGTTTCTTACAGGAAGTCTCACTGTGATTTCACAAACTCAGATTCCAAAATGCAACTCTTGATGTCTATAAACCAGCATGAACCTCATTCTTAGATAAAGAACACTGAAAAGAGGGTTTGTGACAAGGTGGCATGGATAATCAATGACTTAAAGATTAATTCATATGAAAAGAATGACCTTTTATGGTTTTAGTTAGTAAAATCTTTATATATTTTTTAAAGAATGTACTAAAATATTGTAGTAGCAGTTATTTAGAAGACAAAGGTATATGAGTAAGTTGGAAAAAAATTTTAATGGATCCCTGCCACATCAATGAGAATTTTATTAAAAATTAGACTTTTAAGGGGCACCTGGGTGGCTCAGTGGGTTAAGCCTCTGCCTTAGGCTCAGGTCATGATCTCAGAGTCCTGGGATTGAGCCCCACATCGGGCTCTCTGCTCAGCAGGGAGTCTGCTTCTCCCTCTTTCTCTGCCTGCCTCTCTGCCTACTTGTGATCTCTCTCTCTGTCAAATAAATAAATAAAATCTTTAAAAAAAATTAGACATTTGGGGTGCCTGGATGGCATAGTCAGTTAAGTGTCTGACTCTTGCTTTTGGCTCAGGTTATGATCTCAGGGTCTTGGGATCGAGCCCCCTGTTAGGATCCTCACTCATCTTGGAGTCTGGTTTGGGACTCTCTTTCCCTCTCCTTCTGCCCCTCCCCACCCGCTTTCTCTCTCTCTCTCTCTCAAATAAACAATTAAAATCTTTAAAAAATTAGACTTTTGATATTTTGCTTAAAGCATTAATGGAAACAATAAAATGCAAAGAATTTCAATTATTGACTGAAAAAATCATTGCTTTTCTGGGTTATTCTGAGATATTTATGCATGTGACCTAAGAAAGAATATTCTCCTTCCTCTTTGGTGAAAATCTGACCAAAAAAGTCTAAGTTATTTATGGATATTTTAGTGGAAAAATGTAGAAGTTAAGGAGAAAGACAAGTTGTAGAGCAGAATCAAATATTTTAAGTACTTCAGCAATTGTTTTGGGTAGATTCATGAAGAGAGGCTGAGATCCTCCCCCAAAGGAGTCTTAGATCTGATGGTTTCAGTTAGTTTAAGCCAAGAAGTATTAATGCCTACATGCCTAGCACTAACTTCCAAATCAGCATGACTTGCCTTTCTCCCTAGGAATAATATGGTACTGAGATTTTGACTTCATGACTTCTGTTTCACTGACAGCATAACAGGTGAAACCAGATTAAGTGTGTGGGAAACATTTTTACAGTGTTTCATTTTTAGCAGAATGTGTCAACTATCTTACTTTTATCAACCCATTTCCTGAGCTGTTAACTCCCTTTGTTTCTCCACCCACCTTCCTTCTTTCTAAAGTTGGGCTTGCACCAGAAATAACACATTTTACTTTTTTATTTCCCAGTGTATCAGATTCCACTTTCCATGTCAGAGTGGGGCCTGAGCATTCTTAATTCAAGTTGTACATTAGTAAATAAAGATGAAACTAAATCACTCCTATCTTCCTAACTTTTGGGAAAAAAAAAAAAAAAGAGGGAGCCTATGTAACAAAGAGAAGAATCTTAAAAGCCGAGGAAGCCTGTTTATAGAAGTATTTGATACATTCTAATTACAGGCTCTAAAGTCTTGGGTCTGAGTCAAAGAGGGATCATAGTGATTGTTGCTTTGCAAGAGTGTTGTGAAGATAAAAAGGGACAATGTGTTCTTTATAAACTAAAAAGTGTTCTACACTGTTTTATATTCTTGTTTTCTCCAGTGAATGTGCCCATAAATCCACTATGGGGAATCGGATGCTCTGGACATGAAGAGGCGGACTTTCTTTTTTGGCAATTTGAGGGTATATGGAAACTAATCTTAGAAGACAATTCTGAAGGTATCACCAGCTAAAGTCAAAGATCCCAATACAAAGTCTCTGGCTGAAAGAAAAAAAAAGTGGTAGATTCTTGTCTTACTTTCAAAGACCTTAGTCAAAGAATTTTAAGAAAAAAATATTGATGTTTTATTTTGCATTTACACTATCACCAATATTAACCCAATGAAAAGATGAGATCAAAAGTAAAATGTGAAAATGTGAAAGTATAGTTTTAAAATAAAAAGTGGGGATTTTTTGTTTCATCTTGCTTTTTCTGTTTGGTATTTTTCAGAAGCTATATTAGCCGATGTTACACTTCTGCTTTTAGATGCCTGGTGAATGTTCTCTATAGAGTAGTTTTAGACCTCCTAATATACTATGTATAAAAATTTACATTTGGGAAAATATGATTTATTATTAGTCCCTTTAAGAGATTTAACCTGATAATAGACAACTTTGCCTTCTTAACAATTTATTTTAATAATTATATAAAATTATTCACATCTGTAAAAAGTGAGAAACTATACCAGAATTTTATTGTCAGTGTGCTGCTTATCTATGTCTCTCTTCCCAGCCCCGGTATTGATACACTTATCTCACTGATTTATCGCAATGGTCTATAAGATCTTGGCTCATTGTAGGTAGTCAGTAAATATTTGTTGAATGAATGAAAGAATCAGAGGAGTGCCCATGAGATTTTCCATACTTTCTTTTAAGGAGGACTTTTCAACTCTAAATACAGTGTATAACTTTAGTAAAGGTTTATGTTCATCAAGTTGAACCTTTATAGAAACAGGCCCTTCAATATGCAAATGCTAAATTTCATGGTTTCAAAATTCACTTTTTTTGCAATGCTGTTTATATACTTTGTAGCCCTCTAGGACTCAAAAGCTAAAAAGTATAATGACAAGCAGAGTTTTAATAATATGTCTTTCATCTTTCTTATTAAAACTTCATTATAAGAACCACTTTTTGAATTTGTAAAGTAGGCATAAAATAGTGATCAATAAAGTGGGTGATAGTTAGTGACTGCCGAGTGAACCTGGAGCTGGGAGTCTGTTAGGCTATTGACTGCTCTGGCCAGATCAGCCCAATATGCAAGCTCCTCTTGATAGTACCTGCCTTCCCCAATGACCCACCCATCATGGAATTACACAGGTCATTCTTGCATTTGGGAACAACCATGATCAGAGCCATTTAACTGTTCTTCCACTTCAGCAATATACTGAGTGTTCTCAGGCTTGGTCTCAAGGTAGTGTGTGATAAACCTTTTACCAATTGCTTCCCCTACAGCTACCAGGGAGCGAGTGAAAGTCCCCAAGGTCAATTTCAAATCTGTAAAACATTAGCCTTTTCCTTTTGCCGGAACACTAAGAGTACTTTTTAAAAGGAAAGTTGTCATTAACTTTTCCACGTGATGCTTGAGGTTCATTTTATGTGAAGGGCTACAAACTCCTTCAAAGTTTTATTGCTTTACTTACTTAAAGCAAGTTGTAATGAGACTGTTCTAGAAGAAAGAGAGGGAGGGGAGGGGGAAGGGAAGGAGGGAAGGAAGGTGGGAGGAAAGAGAGTGAGGGGAGGGAGAGAAAAGGAAAGAAAGAAAGAGAGAGAGAAAGGGCGAGAAAGAGGGAGGGACGGAGGGAAGGAGGGTGGGTGAGTTAGTGGCAAGTATCTCTTGTTAAGGAACAGCAGGAAAGCTGCTCTTGGTTTTAAAAGCTCATCTTCCCTGCAACAGATCTGTCACTGCACGGTATCCTAGGGAAGCCTGTCAAACTTCTGTTGTTGCTGTTTTAACCTTAAACCTACCCTGTAGTGTGCCGTGAGGTTTTTCCAGTTGGGAGTCAGCAGGGACAGGTCGCGGTGGGGGGAGAGGCGGTCTGCTGCTCACGAGCGCCTCTGCTGAATTCTGTTCTGGACTGTCTCCAGGAATGAACACATACAAGTCCTCATCGTACTCGTTCACAGAACTCCCACTGCCAGCCTCTGCCGGGCTCTGCTCTGCCTTGGTGGCGGAGGCGTTCTCTTTCTCTTCCTTTGCCAGTTCGTCGGCCTCAGCTCCTTCCGCACGCTGCCTGTATGATGTCTGCCCGCTTGCCTGACCAAACGCTGGTTTCTGTGCGGCTGTTTATGATGAAGATGGTAAATTTCATTTAAACACACCATCTGGAGGCATTTCATATTTTCCGATTTTACACAGAAGTAGTAGTACTGCTAATAAAGCTTTTATGAGTTGATACAGTCCAAAGCTGACAAGTGCATAATTTTAGTGAATAGTCATTCTTGGGCTTTTAAAGTATTTACCAAATGAACAGTTAAAGCTTCATCATACCTTGCTACCTCACTATAAGACACATACATACAATAACATTCTGGTTCTCTAGAGTTATTGTTTGAGCAGATTCATATATATGTCTGTATTATTGCATTTTTATTAGAAAACAGAATAACTGACCCAACCAGTAATAAGTGAGTAATGGAAAAGGTAAATGCAAGGAAAAAAGTAAACCTTAACTTGCTTGTAAATAATGCAATAATTATCATTATTATCATAATAATGTGATCTTATTATTATTTTAATATATAACACCAGATTGTATCTTAATTCTTGAAAACATTACTTGGGGGTGTAAGGACCTATTTTATATTTTTATTTTAGCCAGAGGCTTCCAATTGAGGTTAAACAATAACTTTGTTGTTTAACCCTTAAACTGTTCCTGCTCCCCTTCCCCCAGGGAACCTACTTAAAAACAAGTTCCGGAAACCAGTCTCAGGTAACAAAGCAAAGATACAAGGATGGGTCAGGCCAGGTGGAGGCATCTGATCAGTGGGGGTTGCATACTGTCAGCTACCAAGGAGTATGGGCCCCACCCTTTGGGAGCCTTTTGGGTGCCAATCTTAACCAAGGTGAAATGGTAATTCAATTGGTCACCTAGCAACACTGTGCAGTTTTCTCTGTGTGTTACAGTTTCATTGGCCACCTGTGCATGGCCAAGCCCAACCGCATGGCCTTTGCCCTTAAAAGCCAGTCCGTAAAGGAGCATGGGGTCGCCCTCTCTCTATAAGAGGTGCAGCCCTGGCCGGCCAGTTTGATTCTTGATGCTTGGCACGAAATAAAGCTTTGCTTGACCTTCGCTTTGTATCAGTCTTGCTCCTTTAATCACGGACCAATTATTTGGGCATAACAGGGAGGAGTGTTAATATTTTTTGGTGGAGAAGGCATCAAATCACCGATAGTAGGTAAATCTTTCTGAGACTCAGTTCTGTCACCCATAAAATATACCCTAGTCTGAAGCTTAACCAAGTAATCCAAATTCCCTCCATCTTAAGAATCATGATTTCATCATTTGTTTTCATAGTGTACACAGTAGATACCCTCTAACCACTCAAGAAGAACTGAAAAAAGATATGCAATAACTTTAAATCTTAAAATTTGTTGTTTAAATTTTCTTTATAAAAATTCTGCTTTAAATAAAGGATTCACAAAATTTTAAAACAATCTTGGAATCTCTAAATTGGAGGGAATATGTGAATTGTTGTCATTGCCAGTGCAACAAAGAAGCAGAAGATTTTTGTTTTACAGTGTTGCTAAGCTAAAGTTTGGCTAAAGAAGCAAACTGGCAGAGTATGGAGAAAAAGGGCTTTTTTTTTTTTTTTTAACAATGAACAGCTAATCTGTAGAAACTTTTCAGTTATGGGAGAAAATTAGTGATGAGGAAAAATCGTACCCATGATGATATCCATATTTCTACATGGAATTTTATTTTTTATTGTTTTTTCCTTTCATGTGAAAAAGAAGAAAGATATAGTTTCAGTACTAAAACTGCGGACCAAGATTCTTTAATTAGGAGCCTGAGAAGAGCAATCTACAGAATGAGATCTCTTATACAAATCTCATTCATCTTTGTTCCTCTAAATCCAAACATCGAGCCTGCAATAAAGTAGTCTTCAGAAATGTTGATGGAGTCAATGATGCAGTGACTGAAAAGGAATTATGGCTCAGGCTAGCAAAGGAACTTCACTAGTTCTGTCTGGGCAAATCGATCAACTAAGAATTACACTCATGCTATAGGAAATTATTTATAGCCATCTTATGTTTATGGCTTCAGTGTTTATGTTTTATGTACACACTGTCTAAGCCACAGAGCCTCCTTGGTCTTTGTCAAAAATGTCCAAACCTGGGATCCAGCTCTGGAGAGTTGGATGTAGTGGGTCAGTGAGTTTTAGCAAGCCTCATAGTGATGGTCATACCAGTGAAAATCTGCCAGCTAAGGTGTGTTATGCTTCACCCACTAACCCATTAGGGAGCCTGAGGCCCGAGTCCAGTCACACAGAATTTCAAACACAAGACAATTCCAGGTCCTAATGGTCTAGGGAAATGAGGTTGTTCTCTATAAACAATTGAAATAACATTTCCCTCTGTACAGGCAGTTCTTCTGAGGATTGAATGTCATGATAAATAAGTGGTCATGATCTTCAGTTTTATTATTATTAAAATGAAAATAAAATGTATAAATTTAAAAATCAGTGCATTAATCCATTGCTTACATACATAGCATGATTTTGTGTTATGCCATAACTCTTGAAGGTGTTTATTGATTTGCCAAAATATGCTAGTTAGACATTGTATTTAATTGTATTTGATTTGCAGGTCCATTTGCCTATATTTGAGAAACCAGTGGTCAGTAGTGGTTAGCTGAATATCAACTATGCAGCATTAAAAGGGCAATGCCCTGTGGCCAGAGAATGCTTGATATGTGAGATATCACCATGCTGTGAATAAACAAATAGAGTGGTCAGAGATGGGACTGGAAAAGGTTATCTAGAGCTTTTTAGATGATGAGGAGGATGAGTATGATGGGAAGGTACTGGGAAATTTGGAAGAGAAAAATGACTAGTTCCTTCAGGAGCACAGAGCATTAGGGCTGGCAAATGTGGAAGCTGCTTACACTGGGTTTCTTAATAACAATACTGATGACATTTTGGATCCTGTATCCTGTGGGGTATGTCTTGTGCATCCTAGGATATTTCGCAGAATTTCTGGTGTCCACCCACTGACTGCCAGTTGTAAACCTCCCTTCTCAAGTCATGATAATAAGACGAGTTCTGTTTATTGACAAGAATCCTCTTGTGGGTGGGAAACAGTCCCTCAGTGACAACCACTGTGCTACTGCAATAACCCAGGGGAGAGCTGATGGCACCTGGACTAGGAGAAATCTTGGCAGAGTGAGGAATAGCTGAATGCTGGCTATGCTGTGAAGGTAGAGTCAACAGAACTGTCTGATCTTATTGGATACGGGGTGAGAGAGGAAGTAAAAAGCCCAGGGAGACTCCCAGGTCTTTGGACAAAATTAAACAAGGAAAGAATCTTCCCTTACTGAGATGGGAAAGTCAGCAGGTAGTGTAGGTTTGAAAAGGTCAGGCATTAGGGTTTTTGGATTTGAAAACAGTGAGTGGGAGAAGCCTATCAGGCATGCTGGTGAAGATTCTGACTGAGCAAGCTATTGTATACCAGGGGAATCTGGAATAATGGGTAGACATATGGGTAACATACACGTGGGAAGACTGAATTAGTCTTTGGACATTAGAATATAGAATTACATCCTATTACAGCCAGTAAGGATCTTAGAGAGAGTTGTAGTCCAAGCTTCTCATTGCCTAGCAGAGAACACTAATGATGAGGGAGCAGGAGGCTGGCTGAGGACAAAGCAAAAGCTGGCACCTTGCACCCCCTCTCCACCCACTCCCCTCAGTAATATGTGTGACATTCCTCAGGCACCTCTGGCTGCCCTAAAAGAAAAACAAAGAGTTAACTTGCAGAGATCACAGTCCTGCAAGACAGGAGTCTCCCTTGGTTTACCAATGTCCTAGAGATTTACAACAAAGAAGCTATCTAACAATAGCACAATTTCCAGAGGCAAATAACTCAGTTCCTCAAGCCCTAAATAAAGTTAAATTTCTTCTAAACCCAAATCTCACTAACAAGGACATTTGATAGGAGAAATGTGAAACTTTATCTCTAGATCTCCAAGATAGTGTCGAGAATCATTCCCAAGCATATGGCCCACTGATATACATCTAAAGGGTCTCACAAGAAGATTTTTACTACTAGTAATGAATAACCTTTCTCCCAACAATAGCTAGCCCCTCAAGGTCCTGGAGACCTTGCTTCCAAAATTCCTTAGAGACTAACATCACCCTCTTTGTCCTCACTTACCCAACTCCTGTGTATATAATCAGCCACTCCTCAGGATAAAGGCGCAGCATCTCCGTCTGCCCACGTGTCCTGTCCCCGTGCTCTAATAAACCACCTTTTTGCACCAAAGACGTCTTAAGAATTCTTTCTTAGCCATCGGCTCCGAACCTCACCCCACCGAACCTCACTAGGTTCAAGAACTTCATCACTAAGGTCTGAAAAGAATGTGACTTTGTTTTTAAAAAACTGAAAAAACAGAGTTGTCAAATAGAATATTTGTATCAACTTGACTTGTGTATTCTCTCTGGGTAGGAAAGACTGGTTTTTGATTATTTAACACAAACTTAATAGAAGTATGTAAATTAGCAAGATAATGTAGTAACATCTCTACCATATTATAAATTAAAAGTAATTCAGTCAATTAAATGCTTTCCATGCTCTCTTGTGCTCTCTTCAGTCTTGTTTTATCAGTTACATGTACCTTAATACAGATACTACATATATACATATATTTCTAACATCCAGGAACACTTACTAGGAGAAGATATAAGTAATGAGGTAATATCATCTTCATAGTCATTTTCTTGCTCATCATTTCTGCTAACTTCCGGGATCTGAAAGAAATGAATGTAATTTTTAATAATATCCATTAATCTTAATATATCTGCATCTACAGACACCAAAAGGAAAGTTAATACCTATGGAAATTATGGTTTTAGTTTTTATTTAAATACCTTGATTATACTACGTATCTTAGCTATTGTATTTTTGCCATCTACAAGAGTTCAGTGACAAAAAGTATTAAAAGTATAACTGTGGCAATAAAACATTTAGAATAGACAACAAATTAACTTAAAAATGAAACTATTAGCAACTACTTTAAGATTCAAAACAATAGTCATGAAATCCGTTGGTTAAGTGTCTGCCTTGGGGTCAGGTCATGATACTCGGGATGGAGTCTGGCATCTGGCTCCCTGCTCAGTGGGGAGTCTGTTTCTCCCTCTGCCCTGTTCATGCTCTCTTTTTCAAATAAATAAATAAAATTTAAAAGCAAAATAAAATAAAAGCTTTCTTTCATTTTAACATTTCTGTATCTTTTATCAGTTCAAAAGACATTCTTAATTACATCAAGTATTATAATACAATGAAAGACAGTGGAATTGTAAAATGGTTTATTTTCTGTCTTTAAAAAGAAAAAAGAAACAGACTAAGGGTATTTATGTTTGTTTTTCTGAAGTCAGTTCCACTAAGAAGGAAGAATTACTGAGAAAAAAAAAGAAATCTGTCATCTCTGAATTGCTACTCTTTGTTTATAATCTCTGAAGGAGACATGGGGTCTACAGTAGGGGAACATACTTGTGCTCCTAGAGTAAGGTAAGTAATACCAGTGACAACTCTGTGCCAAAGCATCTAGAGAACGAGGTGGAGGTCGGTTGCATTAACATAGGTCACATTTTGTTACCATGAACTGCAAGTGATTCTTCAAATGATTTATTCTTTTGTTTTTATTAAAGCTGAAATGATTAGTCCATTTGCTCTGCATTGGGAATGTCCCTTTAAAAATTAGAAGCTTTCATATTGAAGCATTATTAAATTTATAATAGCTTTGGTATGCAAAGTATTTGACCTGCATATTGACCTCATCAATTTGGTTGGTCACTCACTTTGGCCAGTGGGACCCCAGTGAAACTAACTAACTTCCTTCCTTCTTTCCCTCCTCCCTTCCTTTCTTTTTAACTAAACATCATGGTCTTTGATTTCCAGTAGAATCTTAAAAATAAAAATCTTTTTAGTATTTTTTGTAGTGAGCTTGATTCAGAAGCTCATTTTATATTTAAGTCATATTTTCCCCTTGGTGGACTCAATCAAATGCTAATATGAAAAATCGCAACTTTACAAGGGAGATTGACATGTTGATTGATATTTGCATGCTTTGGTATTAAATGCATTGTTTAATGTAGCCATTTTTTGTTTCCAATTAGACTGACCTCTTTACTTCATAAGATAGATCAAGAATACATTAAAAAAATCCATAAAACTCTTACAATCATATCAAGGAAGTTTTTACAGATTGGAAAACAGGGATGGTTTTCAAAGATTTCAGAAATTATGTGAAAATTTCCCATCTACTATTCATAAGCCTAGACATTATGAGCTCAAAATCAGTGTGAATTAATAAAGAGACTATGGGCAAGGGTGTGGGTGTATGTGTGTGCACTGAGGTTACAATCTAATGCACTCATTTTTGTGTCCTAACTTAAGCTATATGACATTTGTATTAATAAACAAAAAGCAAGCCCAAAAAGGTATTGAAGGAAGAAGCTTTCCAAATTTAAAAAGTAGCTGAGTTTGACAGATTTGAGCTGGCTCATAAATATTATGTAAAACTGACATTTTTTATATCAGGCTATGCAGAGACTGTTTTCTCAGGAGTGAGAGGATTTTTAGAAATATCCAACTAAAAAGCAAAGGTTTCTTACTTGAGTTCCTTACACTTAAAATCAGATTTGGCTTAAAAAATATGTTAGATTCATGACGTATTAATATTTGTTGAATGAAATCAATGATGGCTTCAAAGACAGCAAGAGTGGTGGTACCTTGACATATAATGACTTTAGCACTTGGCTGTGTGGGGCAGTGGGCAGAGCATGGATGGTGCAGTCAATCAAATCACAGCTCTATTATCTCTATTAGTGATTAGCTGCATGATATCAAGCAAGATATTTAGCTCTAAATCTTAATATTCTATCCCATCAAATGTGAATAGTAATATGTATGCCATCAGTTTGCTTAGAGGGTTAAATAAGAATAATGTAAGCGAAACACATATTATCTCCACCACACAGTGAGTGCTTAATAAATGTAACCTGCACATGTTAGGTTTTCCTTCATCCTACAAAATATAGATATGCATTTAATAAGCAGAGTGATCACATCGATTTGATGGGAGAATCTTCAATAATCAATAATTATTTAACCTTTTTTTTTTCTCAACTGTGTGCCTCTAGAAGTTCTACTGATAGAAAAAGACCTGAAATATAAACTTTCCATCTGATTGAAGTGTGGCATTGTGGCTGTGTTAATAAAAATGCTTAGATAATTTATAAGATAATAGAGTTAAGAATGAAAAAAGGGTAATTTTCTAATAAGTTCCTTTTTCTAAGGCTAGAGTCTAACATCATTCAGTTGTTAAATATTTATGCAGGCCTAATATGTGCTAACTAATCTGTTAGCAATTTGGGAAAATAAGTTAAAAATAAGAGACATAGTATTTCCATCCCCACAACTATCATCTTTTTATAGGGAGAGAAGACAAAATAATAAGATGATTAGAATATAATATTTTAGTTCAGTACACAAATCCAGTTCTTAGAAGTGAAACGGAGAATTAAGAAATAATCAGATAATTGGGGCAAAATTTTATTAGTTTGCTTTTTTTGTGAGGAGATTGTGTTAAAAAGATATCTTGATACGTGCCTTGAGTCCCACTTCTCTAAATGAAAAATCCAGCTTAAATAATAAAATCTATCCCCTGAATATGCTCAATTTAATATTCCAGCCCACAGATACTCCTTGCAGCACACAATGTTTAATGAAATTAAAATCATTCATTATCAAAGATAAACTAAAAAGAGAACTTCTTGTTGACTGAGATTTATAAAGCTCCACATGGCTTTGGCATCTAGCGCTATACAAAGTGATCATCATTTTCTGATTTTGAGGGAGTGAATAAAAACAATCTTCACATGGCAGTTGGTTTCCAAATCTTGTTATGAGATTCTGAAGATATTATAATTAGCTTAACTCTTGCCCAACTTTCCATAGTGTTGATTATAAATGATTTTGCCACCTGTAAAGCACATGGCAGTCTGTGGAATGAGAATAAGAAGACACATACATGTTTGAAGAGTAGCAAACAGGCCCTGGATCTTATATTTTACCCTAAATGAATAAACTAAGCTGCAGAATCTAAGATAATATTCCAATGGAAGTAATAAAGATTATAGTTCCTAAATGTGAGGAATAATGAACAATGTTTTACTAAAGCCACGAATAATAATATCAGGGCCTTAAATATTTTTTTCAAAGGTGCATAGAAGGACTATATTATTTTAGCTCTCATTACATCTTTTAAGAGAATTATTTTCTCCTTAGGCCTCTAGGAATATGGTATAAAAGCAGAATCATATGATTTTTAATGAAGTTCTCTTTAGATAATAGGAATTGAAATCTTCAGTGTAAAAATTAAATAGGAAGTCCTTCTACGATTGGGAAAAGAATAAAGAAGAATAAGAGATGAGCTGCGAGGAGGGGGAAAGTGGACATTTTCCTTACAGTGGACTAAAGTTTTGTTAGAATAACCTGAGGATCCATTTTTTCAGACAGGCTTTTGGTCTTGATGTCTGCCCATGGTGCAGCTCTAACAATAAGCTATGAACTTCACCTTGGCACGTGACCTTGTAATCACACTCTCACCCTGTTTGTTTCAAACCCACCGCAGTTGTGCCTTCATGAGGTACCTGCACCTTTCCTGTACCATACACTTGGTTTGATTTCAGCCATCTCTCTCACAAAAGTGGGAATGACAAAATTTAAATTCGTTCTTTTGTTAGGATTGTAGCTGTAAATGTGAAAAAATAGTTATTTTCATTTAAAATTATTGGGGTGCCTGGGTGGCTCAGTGGGTTGGGGCCTCTGCCTTCGGCTCAGGTCATGGTCTCAGGGTCCTGGGATTGAGCCCCGCATCGGGTTCTCTGCTCAGCAGGGAGCCTGCTTCCTCCTCTCTCTCTGCCTGCCTCTCTGCCTACTTGTGATCTCTGTCTGTCAAATAAATAAATAAAATCTTTAAAAAAAATAAATAAAAAATAAATAAAATTATGGAATCCCAAAATCTGAAAGGAACCTGTGGATAACTGGTTCATTCTCTTGTTCACACACTGATATAATACTAAAACAATGTATCACAAGAAAAATGTAGGATTTAGATATTTTTTCCAAGCAAAATTTGTTTTTATATGTGGTCTATAGTCTGTACTGCCCAACCCTCTTTACAAGTTGGCTTTTCTTGGGTCCTATACTTGTCACAGAATGAATTTTCTCTAGGTGATCTTATTCACTCCATTTTCTTTAATTTATATCTATATCATGATGATTCCTGGATATAACATTTGCTTCAAACTTTTCTGATTTTTGTATTCTAGTATGCAGCAAAGGATATTAGAATAAACAGTCAAAAGCAAAGGAGAAAGCCTGGAGGGAAAGATATCAGAAAAATCAGGAAAGAGAATGCTTAAATTGAATGAGTCTACCCCAAAATTCATATGTTGAAATTCTAACTCTCAAGGTGATGGTATTAGCAGCTGGGGCCCTTGGGAGGTGATTAGGTCATTAGAAAGGGCCCTCCTGAACAGGATTAGTGATTATGCTATTTAGATAAATTATGCTAATTAATTACGCTAATGCTGATTAGATTAATTAACATTATAAAAGTAACCCTCAGAGATCCCTTACCCCTCTGCAGTATGAGGATACAGTGAAAAGATGGCTATCTATGAACAGTGCCTATCTAGGAACAGTGCCATCACCAGACACTGAATCTGCTGGGACCATATTTTGGGAATTACCATTCTCAGAATGGTGAAAAATAAGTGTTATTTATAAGCATCAGTTTATGGAATTTTTCTTATGGCAACCTGAATTGACTAAGACAGAGGGTTTCAAGTAAATCCCAATATTAAATGATTCACCGGCAATGAAAAAGAAAAGCTCTGAAAACAGGTCACAGTATTTTTCAATCAGGGTCACTGGTTACCCTGGTGAGGGGAATTATAACAGACTTGTATGAATTCATGCTGGATTGAAGAATCTTAAAATGGAAGTGAAGAATGAAAGGCAACATGTATGGAATTTTAAGAACCATGATATGAATAGGGCAACTGTGCTTAAAATTTTTCAAAAAATGAATTAGAAATGTCAGTGAAAGTGTTTTATTGCAGGCAAGGGCTGTGAAGATGGTAATAACATCTAAAGCACACATGCACAAAACACGGTAGTAGACAGAGTGGGATATACATGGGAAAATTTCATGATCCCAAACCTCAAGTGTTTTACAACTGTGGAGAACAAAAGGAATATAGATAAGGCAAAATGAAAAAAGCTTTTAAAATATACATATACTTGAGAGAGGTTATAAGGTAGAGAGAAACCTATAATCATCTCCATTAGGTGGATAGAACAGAGGACAGTTCAGGGTAGGTGGTATTCAAGCTGAGTCTTAGAGGGTGAGTATGGTTTTAATCTGCAAAAAAGAAAAAAGGGAGGAAGCAAGTTCTTGGCTAATGGGCAAACATGACTGAACCAATAGGAAGACCTGGTAAGTGGTTCCTAGTTGGTTTGGTAGGTTGCATGGAAGGATATATTTGAATGTCAAGATGTGGTGGTATATTATGATTTTATTTTATAAACTTTTAAAGGTTCTTGAGTTTGTTATTATTTCCCAAGAAGTGTGAAGTAGCATGTTCCTGCCTATATTTTAGAAAAATAATTCTGATAATAGTGGGTAAGAGGGAGAGGAGGCTATTTCAATAGTCAAGGCAAAGGATATTAAGGACTATTGAAAGAAAAATATTTATTTATTTATAAGATTTTATTTATTTATTTAAGAGAGAGAGTGAGCAAGAGAGAAAGTACATGAGCAGATACAGAGGAAGAAACAAACCCCGCTGCTAAGCAGGGAGCCTGACATGGGGCCGGATCCCAGGACACTGGGATCATGACCTGAGCAAAAGGCAGAAGCTTAACCAGCTGAGCCACTCAGGCGCCCCGGAAAGAAAATATTTAATGAAGAAGGAATACTTAATAAATATCAAGGAGATGAGATAAACAAGATTTTTTACAGTTTTGATGCCAAAGGCTAGAGGAAAATGGTCAAATATGGTTATGCAAATTTCTGTTCAGCACAATGCTATAATGCTCTAGAGAACTTTTGTCATTTAGAGATGAGAACATCGATTAAAAATGTCTTTTCTATGAAACTGGAGGTCAGAATCTAATGTCAAGATATAATATCAGCATCTTAGATATCCTTTGAGTTGTTTCATGTAACACTTGAAAAATACATTTAGAATGGGTATATGACTATCAAATGGTGATTCTTCCCATTTCTTTATGAAGTTAAGAAGTTTACCAGTTTGGAAAAAGAGAAATCAGTTAATTATATGGTTGTCAAATAAACTTTTTTAAAAAAAATATTTCATTTATTTATTTGAGAGAGGGAGAAAGAGCACAAGAGTGGGGTGAGGGGCAAAGGGAGAAGCAGACTCCCCACTAAGCAGGGACCCCCCCCAACACAGGGCTTGATCCCAGGACTCCGGGATCATGACCTGAGCCAACTGCAGCTGCTTAACCAACTGAGCCACCCAGGTGCCCCTCAAATAAACTTTTAAGTCAACAAGACACTTAACTACGAAACAGACTGATAGCATTGAATTGAAGAATAAGTACAAAATCCCAATTAGGTTATAAAGATACCAAAAGAGTGCTTAGATACAAACAATTGGACAATGAACTATAAATTACATTTAATCAAATCCTACTATATTTCTTTACTAGAAATGAAAAAAAATTTTTAAATGTTGCCATGAAATTACATGGGTTGATTGGGTATTAGATGCTTTTGAACAATACACTGAAAACAAAAGCCAGATAGTTGTGTCCATCATTTAGAAATGATGTTAAATGGAATGGAGACAGCAGCAAGAAGGGGTTTGTTAAAAGAGAGAACACAGAGAGAAAAATGTCAGAGATAGAAGGAGGATGTAATCACACAGATCAAAGGTCAAAGCGAAGAGAATCATTCTTAAGGAACTTTTTCTGATTTCAGAATGGTAATTCAGAATGCAACTAAAGCATCTTGAAGAGGAAGGAGTTTCTGGTACAGGCAAATTTACAAAAACATGCAGAACTCAGGGAAATTCTTAGTATGTATCTATATATGCCATCCAGCATTTTTGAGGATGACAATTCTTACCAGCCTTGGTCAATTAGTCAATAAATATTTATTGAATGTTTGCTGTATGTGTAATATTATAACACTAGGAGTGTAATATTATAACACTAGGAGAAACACTAATTTCCAGGGGCTATGCAAAATATGTTATATATAATATATTATATATAATATATATTATATTTATATGTTATATAAGTATAAAATATGTTATATATATAAATATAAAATATGTTATATATAATATATTCCCAGGATGCACATATTTAGCTAGGAAAATAAAAGTGAAATGCATAAAATAATTGTAGTCCCTTGAGCATTTGGTTTAAGTAAAGACTGCAATAGAAGATAAGAAAAATGAAATTATCCTAGGTTGGAATAATTAGAGTTGGAATTTGAAAAATGGTTAAAACTTGAGAGCTAAATCTTGACTCTAGTCCCAGGAACTAATGCATGATTGCTGAGTTAATGGATGAATAAACAATAGATGAATTGGTGGAAGAAGAAAGAACGTGGTATTCTTAGCAAGGAGAATTGGTGCAAGCAAAAGCTAGGTTGAGCAGGCCATATGCAGAGGGCAAAGAGCAAAGCTACCCAATCAAAAAGGCAGGTGAATTTTTGGGAGAACATGTGAATTTCGATGCAAAGAGTAGAGTCGAGTCAACATTTGCTTATTATACCCCAATTGTGGAATATTATAAATATTTGTAGGTGACACTAATGATGATGATTGGTATTGCTATTAAACATCCCATCTATAAACACATGTAAGTTATTTAAAAGTTTGAGTCCAGAAGTATTGTCAGAAAAATCTGGATTCAAATCTCATCTTCTATTTATTACCCACATGAGCTTCAACAATTTCTCACTCTTGACCACTCTGGAAGTAAAAATGACTATATATATACCTAATGTCAGAGGGTTATTGTGAATGTTAAATAAGAAAATATCAAGTACTTAGCACAGAGCTTGCCACATAGAAAGCACTAAACAACTGTTATCTCTATTATCTTCATGAAAAACATTATTTTATGACAGAATGACCTTTTATGTTGCCCTATTGTTTTCATATTACTAAGCTATGTTTATGTAAAAATTTATATTCAGTTATAAGATTGAGTAAAGATCAATTCTATTCAAGTTGGAATATAGAGAATAAAAATAAAGACCTCCAAGTGGTAGGGATATTTTTATAGCTTACAATAAAAAATGTTTACTTTGAAGTGTGAGGAGTTATAAGACAGATGTGATGGTGATCAATATTGGGCCAATTAAGTTAATGGAAATTAAGTGGGGCTCTTGGGTAATGCTTATGTGGGGTGTACATGTATTTTCTCCTGGAGCACCATTTCCACGGACTCTGATATACAGAGCATCCTAAGAGCTGGATGTCAGCAGGATTGTTGAGGAAATGGGTTTCTCAAGTGATTCTACAGTGATTCTACATTTCCCCAAATGGTTTATATTTGGTTTTACAATGTTGCTATTGCAACAAGGACTTGTTCAGGCTAATATAAAACTTAGATTGCCTTCTTCCAGGATGAAATGATGTAAGGGAACACAGGTGTTAACTCAGAAGGGTATATCTTACTAGGTTCGCCAAGAGTAGGGAAGAGTAAATTGGCCACGGATGAGACTCAAAGTACACAGATGAGTAGTTAAGAAGGGATTAACGAATTTGATTTTAATAAACCATGAACCTGTGATTGCTGCATTCATTACCTTAACTCTGTTTTCCTATTCCTATAAGAAGAACAAAGGCACATACATGACAGCAGCATAAAGCTTTGCTATTCACAATTCTAAACTCTTGAAATAAGTTTTAATTTCAAAATCATAAGTTAAAAAAAGGTAAAGGTCTGTTGAGGAAACACAAAATACCATTAGGTCAAAAGTATAAATCATTACGCTGTTTTGAATGCTCCAATAAAATCAAATTAAAAAAACATGCTTTCATTTGGAGGAAAACGAAACAGACACTAAATAATGGATGGGTTTCCCTGTTTCCAAGTTGGCAGACTGGAGTTAGTAAAGAGGTGGCCAGGTTTACATTTATGTTGATTATTGCTAGAAGTCGCTTTTTCGTCTTTTTTTTCTAAGCCTTCGATAATCTGAGGGTCAAAGAGAACCAATGGAAAAAACCAAGCTGAATAATAAAAGGCTGGAATTGTCATCGTCACAGCTGTTGGACATTTCATTTAGCTAAAACTGGAGGAGTGAATATTTTCTGAAATTCAAGCCAAAAACAAACATAAAATACCACTTAGAGACAACAGTCTCCACCAAAGAGTATACTCTTCAGTTGTTAGATAACATGTATTACTTGACAAATGAAACAAAAGATCCTTTAAGTTTATATTATTACTGTTAAAAAATAAGTGTTTTTGACAAATTAAACCAAACGATTCTTAAACTTATATTGTTGCAAGTGTATTCCCAGTAGGTGTTTATATGGCTGGAATAATCCCTCACTTCCAAATAAAGAATTAGAAGAGTCAATTCTTATTGATTAGAGCATTTAAAACATGAAAGATAAACAGTTAGAAAAGGAGAATTATCAATTAATGAAGACATGGTGGGATAGTAACTAGAATTTCTATCCTCCAACTTCAGTTTGAAGGCAGGTAACAATTCAGAAGCTATTCCCATGGAAAAAAGTCACTACAAATAAAAATATACAAAAGACACATATTCTATATATGTGGATTCAATTTTTTTATACTGAAACACATCGTAATACTCTATGTATTTCCTCTCATTTTACAATTTTATATTTAAATTGTGGAGTTTAACTAGTAACACTATCAAAATCATTCAGTAGCAAAACAGTAAGTTCAGAAATTATGATAAATTTTCTCAATTTTCTCATAACCAGAAAAACCTGGGAGATACATATGTACCCTCAATGAATAATTCTCCTTACTAAAAGCCGCCATTTTCACCCTATCTCAATTGATCAGATTCCATTCAAATTAGTTATCAGAAGGGCTTTACCATTCTGTTTTTTTTTTAAGATTTTATTTATTTATTTGAGAGAGAGAGAGAGAGAGTGAGGGAGAGCATGAGTTGGCAAGTGGGATTAGGCAGAGGAAAAGGGAGAAGCAGACTCCCGGCTGAGCAGGGAGCCTGATATGGGGCTTAATCCCAGGACCCTGAGATCATGACCTGAGCTGAAGGCAGATGCTTCACCAACTAAACCACCCAGGCACCCCAGACCTTTACCATTCTACTTAACTTCCTAAGTACATTGGCAGGATGTACACTTTTAGATCTTAGGTAAATATGAATTTATTTAAGAAAAATTACAAAAAATGCGTTTTTATGTACCTTAAACAACAAAAATGGCAGTAGAATAAATTTGATAAGTTGATAATAGGACCTGTTGAAACTAAATTTTCAGTTCAGGTAGGGTAAAATAAAATGAAAAACTTTTGTGATAGAGGAAACAGCATTGCTATGTATTAAAGAAATATACTTCCCATCCACCCACATGTAAAATCAAAATAGAGGAGAATCAATAAAACCAATAAGTTCGCTTTGGAAGAAAATCCCCATTTTCTTTAGCCCAGAAATCTGAAAGCTTTTAACTTGTAATGATGAAATATATTTTGTCTTGTGGGGGAGGAGTCACCAAAACACTCAGGGTGCTGTTGTTCATAGTCTACCGTTACTGTACAATGAGCCTCATCCCACTTCATTCTGTCACTGAGAACTACAAACCTGCTTCTTGGGAGGTGGTAGCTTAGCGTTTTTAAACTTCACATGATTTATTTAGTAGATCTCACTTGTTAAATTAATTCTTAATCTTCACATTTATAGCCTAAAAGAAATTGGGACTACTATCATGGAAATCAAGGTGTGTCTAATATGCATTTTCATCTGGAAGTAACTCCATGAGTACGTAACCTTATATGACGTTTAAATAAATTTGCCCAATGCAGTTCACCTTTGATTTTACCTTTGCATATCTTTTGAGAGGGACTTTTCTGGTTTTAAATGTAGACAGCTAGTTATTTTCAAATGGCCAGCCATGGCAGTTGACTGAAAAATGGCTTCACGATAGGATATATGTACTTTAAAGTAGTCTCTTTAAATTAAAAAGAAGTTTCCCTATAAGTACAATGAATTCATCTTTGACAAAGCAACAAAGGCAATATAGTGGAGCAAAGATAGTGTCTTCAACAAACGGTTCTGGAACAAATGGACATCCACATGCAAACAATGAATCTAGACATAGACCTCAAACCCTTCACAAAATGGATCAGACACCCAGGTGTAAGATGCAAAACTAAGACTCCTAGAAGATAGCGTATGAAAAGCCCAGGTGACCTTGGGTATGGTGATGCCTTTTTAGATATGCGAACAAAAACAATCCATGAAAGAAAGAATTACTAAGCTGGACTTCATTAAAATCAAAGACTTCTGCTCTGTAGAAGACAGCATCAAGAAAATTAGAAGATAAGCCACAAGCTGAGGGAATATATTTTCAAAAGATACATTTCATAATGGATTGTTAGCCAAAATACACAAAGAACTCTTAAGACTCAACAGGAAGAAAACAAATGACAAGTGAACCAAGACCCTGAGAGTTCATCAAAGAATATATACAAATTGTCGGCAAATAAATATAAAAAAAGATACTGCTAATCATAGGTGATCAAGGGAAATGCAAATTAAAAAATAAGATATTACTCTATACCTATGGCCAAAACTCCGTACATTGACAACACCAGAAGCGGGTGAGAATGTGGAGTGACAGGAACTCTCACCTACTGTTGTGTGTAAGTGAAACAGTATAGCTACTTTGGAAGACAAGTTGGCAGTTTTTTACAAAATTAAGCATATACTGTTAACATATGGCAAAGCAATCTCACTTCTTGGTATTTACCCAAAGGAGTTAAAAATCTAGGTATACATAAAACCTGTGCATGGATGTTTATAGCAGCTTTATTCATAATTACAAAAACTTACAAGCAACTGAGATGTTCTGTAGTACATGAATGGATAAATTGTGGTACCTCCAGATAACAGAGTACTATGAAATGCTAAAAACAAAAACCAAAAACCAAAAAACCCATAAGTAATCAAGCTATTAAAAACATGGAAGAATCATAAATGCATATTACTAAGTGATAAAAGCTAATCTGAAAAGGCTACATACTATACAATTCTGACTATCTGACTTTCCAGAAAAGGCAAAACTATAGAGATAGTAAAAAGATCAGTGGTTCCCAGGGGTGGGGTGGGGGGAGATATGAATAGGCAGAGTACAGAATATTTGTAGGGCGGTAAAATATTCTGTATGCTATTATAATGTTGGATATATGTCATTATACTTTTGTCCAAACCCACAGAATGTACAGCACCAGGAGTGAACTTGAAGGTATACTATGGACTTTGGGTGATTATGACGCATCAGTGTAGGTTCATCTTTGGGGAAAAAAAAAAAAAAGTACCATTCTGGTGAGTGATATTGATGGTGGGAGAGGCTATGCATGTGTAGGGGCAAGAAGTATTTGGGAAATCTCTATAGCTTCCTTTCAATTTTGTTGTAGGTCTAAAAGTTCTTTTAAAAAATACAATATATAAAAACTTAAAAAGAAATTCACATGCCACTAGATTTTTAATATTCTTCATTTTGTCTGAAAGTATCTCTGAAACTGTTTGGGATGAAATTCTATAGAAACCAACAATGGCATAACACAGAAATATGATTATTGAATCACTAAGTCATCTAGCTTTCTAACATTACATAATTAACATTCTGTCTAGACATTTGAGCCACTTCACATTGTTATGGATCATGAAATTAAAACAGTAAGATAAGGACTAAATTACTTTACCTGAGATTTGCATTTATTAACAGTTGAGTTAGTGAATGAATAAAAAATTAAATATTATGCCCTATGTTTGAGGGCATTTTGAAGTTTTACAAAGAAATGCGCCTTGCTAAAAAGTTGATTTGCTCATCAAATTAAGCAGTATCTTTAGGAAAAAGTTCAGTCTGAGACTGTGGACTCTGAGAAACAAACTGAGGGTTTTGGAGGCAGGGACTGGAGGGATGGGTGAGCCTGGTGGTGGGTATTAAGGGGGGCACGAATTGCATGGAGCACTGGGTGTGGTGCATAAACAGTGAACTTTGGAACATTGGAAAAATAATATAAAATTTTAAAAAAAAAGGAAAAGTTCAATCTCGAAAGAATTACAACAATAGACTCAGGAGCTTTATTTTTTTATTTACTTATTTAAAAACATTTATTTGTAACCCGATAAATAGAGGAAAATATATTAGGAAATGGGACTATAAGGAAGCATAAATTTCTCTGAAAAAAAAAAAAACACTGACATCCATATACACGTTTATAATATACATGATACGTGTAACAATGTTATTGCAAAAACTAATAACTTACATCATATTACTGTGTGCCAGACATAGGTCTAAGTTTTGTACTCACATTAACTTATTTAATCCTCAAAACAATTTTGCTATTGTAATCTTCATATAATGAGTGAAAAAAATAGGCACAGTGGGCTCAAATAACTTGTCCAAGCTTATATAGCTAATGAGTCTTATTAGAGGGCCCAAATAATAAGGGAAAAAAGTAAATGAGCATATATCAAGAAGAATGTGTGAAGTCACCTAAGGGTACTATGAGTCAAGAGTTGTAGAGATTCACAGGAGAGAGAGCTGACAAAAATTTGCACGAAGCACTCCAGTCTCAGAGTGATGGCTGGCATTTGACACATCTTCAAAAGATGAGAAAGTATTTAAAAGTAGGGATAGAGGTGGGAACTGGGCATCCTGGGCAGTCAGAGCAAAATAATCAAATGTGGACATGGAAAAGTTAGGGCTGTGTTCGGGAAACAATGGGCTGTGTTAGGGACAATGGGTTGTCCAGCTTGACCAGAGGGTAGGGACAACAGATGTCTGGGGTGCAGGCAAACCCTAGTTGCTCGGTGCTTCCTGTCTCCCCTGTACTTCCAGCCCTGGGGTCAGGTGGCTGGGAGCCAACTGTTCATCGATTCCGTCCATAGAACACAGGTTGAGAGGAGTATTGTCTTGGGTATTATCTGAGTTAGGAAGAAATGGAAGGCGCACTCTCAGTCCCCAAAGAAGAGATGGGCAAAACAGCGGTAATGGCATTTGAAAGCACAGCAAGACATCGTAAAACCATATCACAGCTGTACCGTTGCCAGTGGAGGAGAGCTAATGGAGGCAATGGGGTCAGAGGCCAGAGAAAACAGGTGACATTCAGTGGACTCCACACATCCCTGTTCATTTTCCTCTGCTACCTCTGCTTGCAAATCAGCTAGCCATTTTTTGAGAAGCAGAGACAGCTACATTTTTACATTTGGCTTGGTATAAATACAGGGAAAAGTCTCTCATAAATGTTTTTTGTGTTCTGAGAAATAAAAAAAAATGGGATGAATGGACATATGTTATAATCAGAGAATCTTGCTTTGGCCCAATTTTTCAGGAAAGAAAGAACTGTTGTAAGATGAAAATGTTACAAGTAAGAACATATGGGTTTCACAGTAATATCGTTTGATAACTTAATGGGCTGTATCTCCTTGGTAGCACAGAACTAAAGTATGTGTGGCTCTTATTCCTTCTAAACCTACTTCAAGCAATATACACAATTACCTGTTACTATACTCACACCGCAAATGGGGTAACAGAGGCGGAGGAGTTTTTAATGATTTGTTCATGATCACCAGATACAGTGAGTTTCTCCTAATCAGGGTTTTATCCACAGTTCTTTTCTGAGATATATGTGATATGTGGCTACGGGCACTCCCCTTCATCTTGCTGCCAAATAATAGGGAGATGAAGATCCCATGATTTAGAAAGGTTGTCGTGACAGTTCTCTGCATTTATCAAGCAATTAATGATTTTCAAAGCTGTTTCACATATGTTGCCATCCTTCTATCCATCCTGCCACACAGGATTGTGTGTCCAGCAGAAGAAAAATGTAGAGATGGTAGCTAGTACACGGTTTTCGGTATTTAAAGCAGAGATTCAAATCCCAGATAACCCAGGGCTTTGGGGTATGTGCAGCCAAGTCCAGTGCCTCTTACACTATAAGATGACATTGTCTGTCAAAACAATCTGTCCCATGTATAGATGAAATTAAGAGTCTAGTGAAAATAATAGATACTAAGAAAAGAAACCTTTTACTCAATCAAGAAATCATGTCTGACTACAGATCAAAGTTCTGTTCTACAAACGACCATGAAGGTTTAAAAATTTATGTTGGTGGTAAAAATGAATTTGTAATTCATATCTTCTATCTTTGATCAATGTACTTTCTAGAGAATGTGACTAAGAGAAAAGTGTGGAGTTAATCCAACAAAATCTGGTAATCAATTAAAATCCTGAGATACAGTTTAGGATGAAAGATGGCTACTATGCCTTTAAAGTCATTAAAAAGATGACTCTGAATATTCCTGATGATAGAAGAGTCTGTATTTTATTGTCTAATTACAGGCAATTGACTTTTTTAGAAAGTGTTGTCCTTTTCGGAGAAACATTTTTACCAGGTTGTCTTCATCTGTCTTTTTTTTTTTTTTTAAAGGATTTTATTTATTTATTTGACAGACAGTGATCCCAAGTAGGCGGAGAGTCAGGCGGGGGGTGGGATGGGGGGAAGCAGGCTCCCTGCCGAGCAGAGAGCCCAATGCGGAGCTCCATCCCAGGACCCTGGGATCATGACCGGAGCAGAAGGCAGAGGCTTTAACCCACTGAGCCACCCAGGCGCCCCTTCATCTGTCTTTTGATAGGTGTAGTAAAAGGAATAGTAAAAGTAAAATTCCGCACCTTATAGTTACATTTAAGTTTTGTGACAAGCAGATTAATATTAATTTTAAATTGTGGTTTCCCTGGCCCCCATTACCACAGTGAATCTTATATCCATGTTTGCTTTCTTATTTCCTGAATCTTAAGTTAGTATTTCAAAGACAGGCCAAAGCATTTAGCCTTTTGGCACTGATTTGTCTCTGGAACCCAATACCTACTTCTGTTTGACAGCCTCTGTAATGACTACCAACATTTCCAGCTCAGAGACCACAGACATGTCATTTGCTAAAAGAGATGTTGGGTTTGTGCTTGTTTCTTTTAATTATTTTTATTTGGCTAAATAATGGCTGTCCAGCTATGCATTTCCAGTTTATCAAATACTTAACACGCGATAATCTAGACATTAGATATTATCTCTTATGGACAAGGTTTCTTCACCCTTAAACTAACTTGTTCTTTTTCAGACCTGACCATTAGCTCAATGTTTTCTTTTCTTTTTCACTTTTAAAGAGAAATAAACACAAACCACAGAAAGATGGGCTTTTACACAGTGAGTTGCCATTTTCAATCATAGTTGGATAAGACACTTTCTTTTGCCAAATATAGTGCGGTATGAATCAGGTGACCCTTATGTTATCCTTTTGTGAATCAGAACTGCACTACCTAAAAATGTGTGGGCCAGGTATACTGAAGATAAAAATACAGCAAGAAGGAAATTTAAATAGATCATATGTTTATAATCATATGTTCATAATCATATGACATTATCCGAAAGATCAGAAAAAAATTAAATTTAAATTGTAACATCCTACTCAGAATCACCTAGTTAGTTACTTGTTACTGGATAAAGAAATCCATTTCAAACCTAATGTCAATGCTTTATATAACAAAAACCATATAAGAAAGCACTGGAGATTGCCAATCACTTGTTTCCTGTTCGTACTTTACCTCACCAGGGCAAGAATAAGGTAGCTTATTGACTTATAGGGCATTTAAGACCAAAGATAATTTTAAGATGAGGAACAGTATCAGATAGTGTAGTGATCCTGGTCTTTGGTGCCATTAAATTCACAAGGGGAACTTTTATAAACTACTTATTCCCAGGCCGCACCAACTAAGACCAATTAAATTAGAATCTCTGGAAGTGACACCCAACCATTTACATTTATTAATGAGTCTGCCGAGGATTCTACTGTGCATTCAGGAGGGGAAACACATAGACAGTGATTACAAGCACAGATTTGTGGTAAGAAGACCTAAGAGTCTAAGTGGCTTCTGGCTACTGACTGTGAACAAGTCACTTAATTTAGTACTAGATTTCATCTGTAAATCAAGTACTCGTTTCTTTGGCTTATTTCAAGAGTGAGATGAGCTAGTTCTTGGCATAAATTAAGTACTATTACTATTATGCAGGGGGGGAAAATCCACTTCATGTGCAGGTAAAGTGTGACAGCATGTGTCAAGTTCCGAAACAGTATTTTAGTGCCTATACTCCAATATCTGACGGAATTCCAGATTTTCATGATCGCATCACTTCCTGAATTAGGACTTCAAATTTTTCTTCAGAAGCAATGCTGTGCCTTCCTGAAGCAACAAAGCAACCTGGTTAAGAGCATAAACTCGGGAGCTAATAGTCAGGTTTGAATCTTGACTGCGCCTTCTGTTAGCTTTGTGACACTGACCAAACATTTAACTTGTCTGTCCCTCAGTTTGCTCATCTGTAAAACTGTCTACTAACAGTATCTGTTCCAGAGAGATGTTGTGAGGAGTAAATGCATTAATAAGTGCAATATATAAAGCCATTAGTGTTAGTGTGTTCCAGTACATTATAAAGTAGTAAAAAATGTTACCTATGAAAAAAAAATGTTACCTATGATAATTATGATAGTGATAATGATGATGGTAGTAAAAGAACTCCTTTACCGATGTTTCAAACAAAAGAGTCTATTTTCCTTGAGTGGAAAAACCAAATATTGTGTCAAATAGATCTTTCCATTTTTAACTATTCCCCCACACCATTTCCAATAGAATGCCACACCATATCTACCATGCATGAAGAATCAAGTTTTCAAGGGCAAGGTTCAGATCTTCCTTATTTATCTAATGATTCAAATCTGTATCCACTTCTTGAAAATGGTATGAAAGGTCATGTTCTATTAATGGGTAATATGTAGCATCTTCTTTATATATGCATTTATTTTATAAATATGTCTTGGTCATATGTCATATGGTTATATGTGATCACATATTGATATTGGTATTAAGGGAAAAAAATTAAAGAGAGTCCATAAATTATGTTGCTATAATATGTTGTAGTTTTCATATAAAAGCTTCTTTGGGGGGCTTTAATACAAATATTCTTTTTTATTCTTAATATTTTTTAAATATTCTTTTTTAATACAAATATTTTTAAAATATTTTTAATTTTTTTACGTTATGTTAGTCACATACAGTATGTCATTATAATACAGATATTCTTAATGACATCTTCAGAGATCTTGAGTAAAGAGATACTTGGCTTTCCCCAAATTGTGTTGAATATCACGTTTTAGAATTTTATATTACTTTTTGTATCTTTTAACAAAATTTCGTATTTAAAAAATGCTTTACCAGAGAAACATTATGTAATTCATAAATTCACTGTTTGCTTTTTCCTCACTGTGGTTATTAGTGCTTTTCATTACAACCAAAATGTCTATAGAGGAGGCCACATTATAGGGTCAAGGATCCTATTAGGTATCACAATTAGCAGCTGCTATAAGTGTTTACAACTACAGCTGTGAAGGTACTTGTCATAGGGATTCATTATAATGTATCTCATATCTGACAAAAGGCACACAATAATCTTTTATTGCTTTTCATGCTTTTAGGGCTTTAATTTTTCTAAAGCCAAACAAGGTCATTTCACATCATTTTTACTTGATCCTTAATGTGACAGAAGATACGCTTTCTGAAATAAATACTATTATGAGCTACTGAAAACACCTTAAGGCAAAGTGGGCAACTTATTAACTATGCCTTTATGAGGCATCTTGTGGAAGGCAAATAAAATCCTTATTTCTGCCACTGCCTTTTTAATACTTCACAGCTACCATCCAAAAAATCCCTCTGCTGAAGCGTCTAGTGATGGCTGGTCTATGAAAGAGAAATAAAATGCAGATGAAGAAGAGGTTTTAGAGTTATAATTTCCATGGAGTTTGAAAATGCAGATATCAGGAGCTTCAACAACATTCTCTCTTTGTCATGTACCAAGTTTGTTAATTATGGAAGATAGTGTCACTAATTCTTTTAACTGATGTCTCACAGTCTAGCCCGAGAGCCAGCATCTACACTGGTGAATTTGTGGCCCTATATATTGGAGGCAGTATTTATTTATGCATGTGTGAATTCACTTATTCAACAAATAAATTGAGCGCCTACTATGTGTCAGGCAGTGTTCTGGGTAATAATGATATGGTAATAAGTAAAATAACAATACATTTTCTGCCTCTGTGGCACTTCATTCTAGTGGAGGGCAGACGGATGAAAAACAAATAAATATATGATATGCCAGGTGATTATAATTACTAGGAAAAAATAAAGGAATAAAAAATCAGACTGGGATTGATATTTTATATAGCTTAAATATTCATATATGGGACTATGAATATGTACATTTGAATATGAAATATATTCATCTATATTTTTCATATTTCCCATCCCTTATATTTCCTACTCCACATGCTTTTCCAGAACCTTGCCATTCCCCACTAGGAGTGGATGTTAATGTTCTCTTTCCTTGAAAAGGGGTGGGTCATTGTGATTGCCTTGAATGAAAAGTAGAGCAGAAATGGCTCTATGTGACTTCTGAAATTGGTCATGAAAGTGATAGAACTCTCTCAGGAAATTCACTCCTAAAACCCAGCCACTAGGCTACCAAGCACTCTAGAAGTATGGAGATCTTCATCTACATGGAGGGAAACAGAAGCTCCCAGCTCCAGCTCAGCTCTCAGACCAGAACTCCAATGTCCAGACATGCAAATGATCCAATTTTGATAGTGTAGACTCCAACCCTATTTTCAACTGTCCCAACCAAAGTCATCTGGAGCAGATGAACTTCCCCTAATCCCTACCCAAATTGCACATTTATGAGCAAGTCAATCATCATTATGGTCTTGGTCTACTGTTTTGGGGTGGTTTGTTATACAACAATGTGTAGCCAGGATAATACAGACATACATATGCATGCTTGATTCAGTTAAAGCTCGACTGAGTGTGTTCCTTTTAATTTTAAGGATTAGATGGCAAATAAAACAACTTAGGTGACTTGAGAAAGGGACCACTGTGCTACCCACCATAGCTACTAAAAGCAAGAGCATGGCTATTTTAGTAGGATTATACCCTTGGCTGGCTCTGTCAGGTTGAATCTTGACAGAAGGTCTGGACATTTTTCCCGGAATTGCTTTCAGTGCTGTGTCCAGGTTTACCTAGTAAGGCACTGAGCCTGAGGTCTAAACTTGTGTAATGAAGCTCTGTAAATTGGAGATGTATAACCTTGAACCAGTTATTTAAACTTTAAGAGTCTCTTTGGATGTATGTATGTGCGTGTGTGTGTACTTATATCATTAAAAAAATATGTTTTGTATTAATGTTGTCTACCACATAAGTTTTCAGTTTAACAAGAGTCATAATAATTGCTAATATTTTTTAGTGCATATTCTGTGGTAGGCAATGTTCTATGTGCTTTTCATACATCATCATTTTAAGTCTTAAAACCATTCAATTTCTTGGGTTACCTCCCCTTTCACAGAGGAAGAAACCAAATTCCTAAGGGATTAAGTAATTTGTCCCAGATTGAATGTTAGCCATCAGAGTGGGATTAAAAAAGTCTTTTGGAGAGCAGAGTCAGGTCTCTTCATCACTATGTTGTGTATCAAGTAAATCAAATGTGTGAAAGATGCAACGTGCTGAAAACAGGAGAACAAAGAGAGCAGGATAGGCTTAGACATAGGGAGGGAGTAGGGATGCTACAGGAAATGAATGAGAGAGAACTCTGGAAAGGCTGGATGCTGCTGACACTGCCCAGACTACATTTTTATGGTGGAAAGTTAAAAAAAAAAAATTGTGAATTTGGTGGACAGGCAGCCTAAATGCTGTGTTCCTGCTCTGATGGGTAGGGCTTCAGAGAGACAGGTTTGAGAACAAACAAGGGAATGAAGCAAGGGTCTCCTTTGTTGGGTTTGGTACCTTGTATTGATTATTCAGATAATATCGCTGAGCTTCTAGATTTTGTTTCCAGGGCTGGATTCAGCCTGTGCCACCCTGTGACTTATTCTGACATTATGATGAATGCTGCCCAATTTTCATCTGGGCTGGGTTCTATTTTACTCTGGCCACAATTCTTCTGTTTCTGCTCTGCCCCAACCTTACTGGAGGCTCACAGTGATCATCTATAATGGACTGCCATCCGCATTCTGAACTTTAATTCTTTCCTATTCCTATGATATCTTGAAGCTGGCTCTCCCGTCTTGTATACCTCTGTAAAATCAAAACCCTTTAAGAGAAAAAGAGGTGACAAAAGAAGAGACTTTGGGTTTCCTCAAGGGACCTCAGTACACATTGTGCAAGATCTCACTCAGATTATGTGACCTCTCATTTGTCCGTGCCTGGGAATGGAAAGGTTTGCCTTTATCCACAGAGACTTAGTGTTGCTTCTTTGATATTCTAGAAACCAGTCTGTGATCACACACTCCTGTGCTCCTCCCAGCCCTTGCTTTGGTGTTCTTTATGCACTTTGTACTCCACCCACTTCACAGGCTTTGTATTCCATCAACTGTCCTTTGTATTTCTGTTGTAGCATCAGCTGCAGTCATTCAGTGGGACAGCTCAGATCATTTAGGACTTAGTCCAACACTTTAGAACACCACCACCAACAAAAAAACCCCAGTTACACTGGCCCACAAAAATTCATTCACAAAACACAGTGCAGGTCCTTAAAAACAACATCTTCAGTGGCTGTTCCCTTGTGTGACGGATCCTTCAGCTCATCAATCAGTGGGCCCAGGGAAGACACAGGAATACTGTACTTTGTGATTCCAACTTCCTCTTTCTCTATTAAATCCTTAAAACACTCCATCAGCAAATCTTGTTGATTTTATTTCCCAAATAGCTACAAAATTAATCAGGCTTTTACCATTTCCATTACTTCTACGTTGCTAAACCAGAGGCAATCCCATTGCTTACTTGAATTAGTGCAATACATGTATCTCTTACCTTTTCTCTATTTCTCTTCTCTCTCTCTTTTTTAAAGATTTTATTTTTTTATTTGACAGACAGAGATCACAAGTAGACAGAGAGGCAGGCAGAGAGAGAGGGGAAGCAGGCTCCCTGCTGAGAGGAGAGCTCAATGCAGGGCTTGATCCCAGGACCCTGAGATCATGACCTGAGCTGAAGGCAGAGGCTTTAACCCACTGAGCCACCCAGGTGCCCCATTTTTCTTCCTTTTGTATACCACTGCTTCCCTAACCCATAACTAGTCCACACTATAGCTAAAGCAATCTTTGCCAGATGAATATCTAAATATGTCACATTCCTACCCTCTTACTTAAGATCCATCAAGAGTTCCTCAATAGATCCAGGATAAAGAGGAGAATTTGTTGTGATTTCCAGTTTATTTATTTATAGCATAGTTATTAGTATCATCTCTTTAACTTCCCAAAATGTACAGGTTTGGATAATACCTATTATAATTACTCAGTTTATAGGGTCACTCATGATTTTGTCCCTCCAGACTCATCTCTCTTTTTATTTAAGCTTCAGATTACATGAGTAATTTTTCTAGAAATACCATTCCTTCTTTCACTTCTGGGTCTTTGCACATTCTATTTCTCTATATAAATGGCTCTTCTGACTTTTTGTCTAGGTGATTCCTATTTATATTTTAGGTGTCCCAGGAAAATTAAAAAACCTTTTCTTCTTTTCCAAAACTAAGATACTGAATCTTCTTCAGGTTCCTATAGCATTCCACATTCATTCTACCATAGCACAAGTTCTGTATGGTAATTGTTTATATATTTGTTTGTTTCATTCTACTGAACTGTAAATAGCTTCAAGTTCAGATAAAATCATGTACACTCTTATATCCAAGTGCCTCTGTAGCCCCTAGTACATAGTAGATTCCCAAAAAATATTTCCCAAATGACTGAATGATAAATAAATAAATGAATAGGGATGCCCGGGTGGGTCAACCGGTTAAGTGTCGGCTTTTGGCTCAAGTCATGATCCCAGGGTCCTGGGATAAAGTCCAACATTGGGCTCCCTGCTTAGCGGGGAGTCTGCTTCTTCTGCCTACCATTCCCCCTTGCTAGTGCACTCTCTTTCTGATAAAATAAATAATTAAAATCTTAAAAAAATGAATAAATCTGAACTCTAGTAAAAAAGAAGTACTTAGGAAGAGTAGATATAGATCTGGGGAGTTTAAAAATTGTTGAAATATCCATGCTTAAACAATATCCATCCTCTCTGAATGAGGAAGAGCTCACTTGAATTAGATAAGAATTTCTTCCTTTCTAAATCTGGAAAACAATATATTAACAATATTTTCTGTTAACTTCATTAATTCAGGAAACTTCAGTCTTGGCAGGCCACTGCTATGAAATTCTAAACGGGAACCAAAGAATTCCAAGATTCTTTCATGGTGCAGTTCTTTTCAGTTGGTAAATGGAGTAAGGATATTATTAAAAATTGTTATTTTCTGTTGTTAATGGTAAACTTGGTTAACCAATCCATTCTGAAGCTCACTTTAAACTAGGGAGGATATTTAGTGACTGACTCATATAATTCTTGGAAGACTATGATTTAAGACAAATTATATACACTTCAAGATATATGTGTAAGTAAGATATCAAGAGCACAGGTAAATTTATTTATCAAAATGTAAACATTTGTTTCTATATCTCAAATAAATTTAATTATAAAAGAAACACTATTATTTAATAATTTAGGAATAGAAATGGTTATTAACTGATTAAAGATATCTATAGCAAACATCATAGTTAATGTTGAAATGCAATGGCACAAAAGAAGGATTCTTGTTATCACTGCTTCTTTTTTTTTTTTTTTAAGGCTTATTTATTTATTTGAGATAGAGAGAGAGGGAGACAGCACACGTGCATGAGCTGGGGGAGGGTCATGGGAAGAGGGTAAGGCAGAGAATCACTAAGTGCAGAGCCCAATGTAGGGCTCAATCTCAGAACCCATGATTATGACATATGAGATCATAACCTGAGCTAAAATCAAGAGCCGGCTGCTTAAATGACTGAGCCACCCAGGCACCCCTTTTACTCATTCTGTTCAAGATTGTTCTGCTGATCTCAGTTAGCAAAAGAAGGCAAATAAACAAAAAAATGTGTTTGATTAATAGGAATGCTTAGAAAATTACTGGATACAAAATTGATATAAAAACAAACCATATCTATATGCCATCAATAAAGAATTAGAAAATGAAAAACATTAAATATACCATTTAAATACCATCAAAATATTGAGTATTTAGGAATAAATCTAACAAAAATGTGCAAGAACTTTATGGTGAAAATGATAAATCTTTATTTAAATATATTATAAAAGATATAAATAAATGTATACATGATGATGTATGCCATTGATTTATTATGCTAGTGGCTCCATTCTTTCACTCCATGCTGGATTGATGCCTTTTGCCATTTTACTCTGTAATGTCTCTCACCATAGAGCTGATGTCTATTTCAGAGCCAGTTGGTAGTGAGTTTAGGGATGTGATTTGTTACAGGCAATGGTATGTGTCATAAGTTGATTAATTGCTTCCCAGTGATCTCCATGTCCTAATCCCTAGAACTTGTGAAGATGTTATCTTTTACAATAAAAAGCACTTTGCAGATGTGATTAAGGATCCTGAGATGAGCAGATCGTCCTAGGACCTGAAATAATCACAAAGGTCCTTATAGGACGGAAGGTGGTATGAAGAGGGAAGGGGAGAGAGATTTGAAGATGCTACACCACTGGCTTAAAGATGGAGAAAGAAACCCTAAGCCAAGAAATGGAAGATGGAGGCAGCCTTTCAAAGCTGGAAAAGGCAAGGAACCGATTCTTCTCTAAAGCCTATAAAAAACCCCAGCCATGCCATAATCTTGATTTTAGCCCAGTGAAACTTATTTCAGACTTTCAACCTCCAGGACTGTAAGAAAATAAATCTGTATTGTTTTAAGCCATCAAGATCGTGGTTAAGTTGTTACAGCATTTACAGAAGTTAATTTATTGTATAAGCAGACTGATACATGAAGAAAGTACATGTATGCCAACATTGTGAGATCAAGTTCTAGTTGGTGAGTTAGAGAACTTTGCAAAAAATAATTTATCAAGATACCTACAAACTGGAGATCGAGAGTTCTGATATTGAGAGTGTCCCACTAAGTGTCCAGTCAAAGTGATGAATAAAGATCCAAATCATGGCATATCACATGAAATTTGAAACAACCCTGGAAGCTAGAAGACAATGGGGTAATGCCTCAAAATTTCAAGGAGAAAATGATTTCCAAACTAGATTTTTATATTCAGCCAAATTATTAAAGCAAGAGGGAGCTCAGAGAATATAGATATTTTCAGCCCTATGACTGTGAAATATTTTATGTTCCATGCACCTTTCCTCTTAAAACACAGAAGCAATGAAACAAGGAAATAATTCAAATGTGAGAGAGCTAATGAGTAACCAAAGGATAATGAAGTTGAGAATGCTAGCAGGCCCAGAAGGCTATCAGTGTATATTGCAATGGAATGGCTCAGGAGAAGATAAAATTGATGGACACCTGATGATTTTGAATGTACTGAGTTGAAATTTACGCTGGTATCAGAGGACTTGTGTGTGAATTACTGAGAACGATGCGGGTTATTAAGTGAGCGAGCAAACAACAGCAATAAAAACCAGGTCATACCAACTCCAGAGAGGAAAAAGGTTGAACAAGATAGGAAATGTAATAATTATCTCTGAATGGCTCAGCTGTGGATGTTATTTAAATAATTATAAGATGCAAACATGAATATAATCTAACCAAAATGAATGTTTTGACTATATTTAGAAGATGGGGGTGGTGAAGTGCAAGGAAAGGTACGCTTGCAAGGAGGTGGGCATGAGAAGAGTCAATCTCATATTCTATAGCAGGAAATCTACAGATAGTACCTAAAAGTAACAATCGAGGGATAATAGGATAAAATATTTCTTTAGAAATGTGAAAGCAAATATAAAAAAGAACAGCCCAAAGAAATGAATGTGTTGCCTCTCAGGCATCACAACTGCACACGGAAAGAGCAGAATAGACAACATCCATTTTTTTGTCACAAACCTTGTACATCTATTTGACTTTTCAATGGTGTCCACAGAAAACTTCAAAGTAATTTTTAAAAATTTGTATCTTCTAGTTAAACTCTTATAAAACCTAAGTAATTTTAAAAAATCAGAAGAAAGATATTGCTGAGAATGAGAAAGACGTGATTTGCTGGTGATATAATGAAAAAAAGGGCATCGGGAGATACTGGTTCTCTGCTTTGTCAACAATGAGCTGGATATGTTTCTCATCTACAAAATGAGGAAGTTGGACTAATTGATCTCTAAGGCCTCACTCAGCTCTGACATGCTGTTTCTTTGATTTCATTTTCATGCACTGTGCACAACAGTATGTAGCCCACATCCTTTTGCCATTTTGAAATTGACATGAAGCACTTAAAAATATCATCAATTCTAACAATTAATTAAGGAAACAATTGCTAACAGATGGAGAAACACAAAGTACAAAGTGTAGCAGGTGGGGTAATGTACAACCCATCCAAAATCAGAAGGGTCCCCTTTTATGAGTGAATTCCAGCTTTTACAGAAATCCTCCAGATGTTTCCTTCTGTCAGGCATAGTACATGAACTGCAATAATCATTTCTGAAGCATACAGCAAAGGAGTCCCTAGGCTCTGCATACTCTACCCGGCAAACTGAAACCAAATAATTCAATCTTTAACTGGAATTTAACACAATATCTATATATTATTTTTTAAAAGGAATTTTCTTTCATATTTATTTATCCCCAACTTTGAATCCGAACATGAACCATAAAATACTAAAGCTGTAAGGGACCTTAGTCCTGCCTTTCCATTTCATAGATAAAGGAACCATGGTGATGAAGTGTTGAGCCCAAGGTCACACACGCAGTGACGAGTAGCGCGGCCAGGACCAGGGCCCAGGTCTCTGTCTCTGCAGCACTGTGTTGGTAAAGACATAGCTACCTAACATTGCCAGTGTGAGTTTGTTATTAAAGTAAACATGAATTGGGGAAACCGGGTAAATATAAAAATGGTAGGAAAAGCTAAAGTTTAAACTACAAGTTCTTGGTTCATCTGTTAGAAAACAGAATCCAGAAGGCATGAACCAAAAGCTTTACCTCATCTCCTGGGTTGTGCCAGCTTTTTAATTTGGCAGAAATAAAGAATGTCCCCTGTAATCGAACACCCTGCTAGGATTCTGGGCTATAATAAATTAATGATGTGAGTTTCTCCTCTCTATTAGATTATCAGTGGCTACCATTTTTCCAAGACAGAGATAATAAAACACTGTACCATAAAATGTTCTATCAGCAAGTGTTTCTTTAGTGCCAAGTAATTATGAATGCTGGGAAGAAAATATGCTGAATCGGCTTTGGCAATGCATTTAAAAACCTCAGACCCTGAAAATCTCTAGAGCCCCACGGCCCCAATTCACCACACTTATTCCCTCAGCTGCTCTTCTCTCTTCCTATTGTGTTCTGTGACAGAGAATTCTAGAATCGAAAAACTGGAAGGGTCTTACCGGGATTTGCTCGGCTAATAATTCAAGAGAGAATAAAGTAAATTACTTGAAAGAAACCATGCTTTCTACTGCTGGTGAAACACTAACCAGAAAGTATTAGAACACTATATAAAACTTTTCCCAATTGTTTTAGGGCTCCTGTCTGTCCTGTTTAATAGTTACTTTCACATTCTTTCAAACCCAGAATATGCAGATATACCTATTTTTAACCATTTATTTGGGCAGATCCTTTGCAGAATGAATGACTAGATTCACATATAATAGATTCTTTAAAATTTGTGATCTAGAAAGATGGAAAATAATCTGTAGACTCCATGAGAACTGACTGTGACTCTTCGAGTGGCCCAGATGAGCCATCTGGGGGATAAGCAAAACTTCCTCAGGGGACTGTGGACCAACATCTCCATACAGATGTTGGTGGACTGCATGGTAATCAATCTGAGACTGCTGAGATTTTAGCACTGAAAATCCTGAATCCCAGGAAACTCCTCATTTCTGAGCAAACCAGGATAGTTGGTTCTCCATTGTACAAAGTGTTGTTTTACACTTAAATACCATTTTTTAGATCCCCAAGTACTTGGGGGAAATCATAGGATTATATTTTGTTATAAAAGGAAAATGTATTCCTGAATCAATAATAGGCATTTATGTACATAATTTTTCTCTATATGATTTTAATCATAAACATGTTTAGTTTTTCAAAACACCTTTTATCATTCCAAAAGTATATGGGCTCATTTAAAAGAGTAGAAAATACAGAGAATTATAAGGAAGACAATTTGCCTATAATCTTACTAACTAGGGAATAGTCATTGATTATCTATTTATAGCCATCCAGACTGTTTTCTTTTACTTTTTTCTCTTCCCCATATGGGTATAGCTTTTTGATGTCCAGCAGATCATGCATATGTTTTGAACTTTGGGAACTGCATCTTCTTGTTCTTTATCAATTTGCAATTTAAATGTTTTACCAGAAGCCAGGTGGGGAGGAGTGAGGTGTAGAAATAGCTATCTTCAAAAGAGATGTGTAAAAAGAAAAACAAATTCTCAGTAATGCTGCTATGGCCTTTTCTAACACAGTTTTTACAAATTGCTACATCCATCATATTAAGTCTTTAAACACAAGGCCTATAAAAAGAGTCATGAGATAATAGTTACATTTTAAATTTAAAGTCATGAAATCTAAGATATTCTTGGTTGAATAAAAGAAATACTTATGCCCATATTTTCTATGATTTTCTATGTCCCCATTTGTGATTTTAGAGGAGGGAGGATTTCCTAACAAATATCTACATTATTTTTTAGTCCTTCTTTTTAAGTTATAGTTGGTTTGTTTCGAGAAAGCCCTTTGCATGTGGTCATCCACAATATGTGGTCATTACCAACACGTGATGACCAAAACTTTCCTGTTTCCTTATGGCTTTTTGTCATTGTTGTTTGTTTTTCCCATTGAACTAAAAAGGCAACATGGTTCAGTAAGAAAGGCATGTGACTGGAGTAAGACCTGAGCTCCATTCTTCACTTGACCATCTAGGCAACATACGATTTTTAAACAGCCCCTAGACATCCCCAAGACCCCAATTTTTTATCTGTACAACTGAAGCATTTAAAAAATATGGGTTTAAAGCATTGTTTATATCCTATACACGTACAGAAGCCAAGAAGCAGTCCTAAAAGTCCTCATTCATTTGCTTTTAGACTTCAGAGGGAATTTTGCACACTCACAGATGTTGGTGTGAATTCTATGGCAACCTATTCTCTACTCATCCTTCAAAGACTGAGGCTGCTCAAAGGGAAGCATTGAGCTGACTAGACACTCCTACTGCAGTGCATAGTCTTTGTTCATGCTTGAAAAGCCTCACTACGTGTTTGTTTGTTTTCTTTCTTCTAGATGTCCATGGAACTGGTTTGTGTAAAGCATGTGTGGAATGCTTGGAAAATCTCATGAGGCCTTACAGTGTGACAGAACTTGTATGAATTAGAGTTCCACATGGTCACTTGTCCATGGGCCAATAAAGCTATTCCCTGGGCTCATTTTTAAAGACAAGTGTGTCAACAATGTGACACTCCTGTGGGATATAGTGGAAGACATTTTCAGCTTTTCTCTCTGTCTTTAACCCCCAGACAATGAGATCGATACATGTGCAAAAGTGAAAAAGCAAAAGACAAAACAACCACCACAACAAACAATTTACCCACCTAGGAAATAAAGAGTTTCATCTGAGACACTGTATGTGGGCATGCCTGCAATCCGGTCTTAGAAGTCATTACCATTTTCAACTGTAAGCAACCATAGTTGCAAAAACTATTGAAATCACTCTAGATTTGTTTTCTTTCAAGAGGCAAATGGGAATTTTCTCACAAGTACAAACTTAAGGAAGCTAGGATAGCAAAGGATCTAATAAGACGGGCTCTGGACCCTGTACGCCAGGATTCTAATCCCAGCTCCCTGGCCCTCTGGTAGGCTTTGGCCAGTAACATGACTCATATACAATGTTTCCTCATATACAATGGGGATACTATTATTTATATAAAGCCTGTAACAAAGATTAACAGACTAACATATTTAAAAAAAAAAAATCCCAGCATGGTACCCTGTACTGAGTAAGTATTTCATGTCTGAAAGCTGTTATTAAGAAAATACTTTTTGTCAATTTTATTGAACACTTACTACCTGCCAAGTGTTGTTCAAAACACTTTACATAATTTACATATCTTCACAAGAACCTTTTGAATTAAATGCCATTATCATCTCGGTTTTTCAAATGAGAAAATGGGGTGTAGGATAGAAAAATTAAACATCTTGTCCAAATTTTCTTGCATAAATAATTTGTATTTTTATGATCTTCAATATTTTGAAGTATATTGTAATCTGTGACCTATTTTGTAAAACCTAACAGAGATGTAACCACACTTTGTAGGTAGCGAAGCTAGGATTCAAACATGTGACTTTTGGATATAGATATTCTTTGCTTAATCACTATGCATGCTGTTTCTGGAGATCCTGTGATTCTCCTAAAGATTTGGATAGAAAATGTATTCCATCTTTCACATGTCAAAACAGTTTGCAAATGACAGTGCTTTTTCTGGAAAGTTTGCAAATGACAATGCTTGTTCTGTGAAAATCCCATTGCAGTAAGTGTTAACATAAACATGGTGACAATTAAGGGAAGTGTCTCAGAACTCATGCGAAAGGCTACACAATTACTAGATTTTGCAGAGTATCCGCAGAATGCAATATATTTTGAAACACTGAAGGACCTCAAGTTAGAAATTCTTTACGTGAGAAAAATTTCTAATTGTTAAATCATTCATGCTAATTCTCAGTGCCAAGAAATACCTCTTTGGTTTATTGTTCTGCTTGTTTTTGTTTTTGTTTTTTTAATGAACTGAACAAGAAAAATAATTGAATTTCTCTTGTAATTCCAAGCAATGCCTAGGATGCTTTCTGATTATATGCCAAAATCCTCTAAAGTCATAGACAAACATTTTGTTTTTTGAGTAATGTGGTTATTAATTATTATAGTCAGGACCTGAAGAGTATATGGATATGCTTCCCGAAGCTTTCCAGAGGATGTGTAATCAGGTAATCATACAGCTAGAACTCCGGTAAAGTGGTAGATAGTGATGTCATGTTTTTGAATGCTCTGCTGGCTTTGCCATTTAAAGCAACCACTCTGCAGACAGGAATAGTTTGGAAATGGCAGGGTGGGGATGGGCTGCTCGGTCAATAACCACATTATACTAAAATTCTGATAATAATTTGGTTAACCATGTCTGTTCTACCCATCTCTGCCCATATTCTCCACTCTTATTCTTCATCTTAAACTCTGAGGTCCCATTTTCAAACCATATCCTCCTACCTTCTTTTAACTCTCTTTTTAAAAAATAGATAGTTTTTTATAGCAGTTTGAGGTTCACAGCAATATTGAGAAGGTATAAGATTTCCCAATAACTCCTTGTCTCATACATGCATAGCCTGCTCCATTATCAACAACCCCCACCAGAGTGGTATACTTGTTACGGCTGATGAACCTACCCTGACACATCATTATCACCCGGAGTCCATAATTTACATTAAGGTTCACTCTTGGGGTTTTACATTCTATAGATTTGGACAAATGCATGATGACATGCAACCACTGTTCTGTGTCCTAGAGAATGGTGTCACTTCCCGAAAAATCCTCTGTGTTCCACCTATTCCTCCCTCCCTCCAAACCCTTGGCAACCTATTTTTCCGTATCCATAGATTTGAACATTTTGTCTTGCCTGCATTTTAATCTCATTTAAACATTGAAACCCTCAATTTCTCTTGATTTTTCATCCATTTTATTAGTATTACGATGGCTTAAATTGCAACCACCAAATGATCTGGACATCATGGTCAGTCACTTTGTCTTTTTCTGCACCCTCAAAGCCAGATTTCCTTGTTCTTCTTTGTTTCTTTTTTGCTTCAACCACTAAGCAATTTAGTGCCAATCTGATCATTTGCCTATCTTTGCCAATTTCAGAGGACCATGACTTTACTATTCATGGAGGTGAGCCTCCAGGGATAACCCTAGAGATGGAGCTCCTCCCAAATGGGTTATGTTCCAGTGAAGTCATCTGGATGGGCTGGGTACCTGCTTCAGTTTCCAAAGTTGGCCTATCCACATCAGACTCAGATTGTTTGTCTTACTCAACTTGAAATGTTTATAAGATTAGATTGGACATCTCCTTCCGAACTAACCTAGTTAATGAATCTAGCAACCACACATACTTTAAACCCAATTTTGTTTTCCAGGTTAACTTTTTGTATCCTACTCATGGGCTCGCAGAAGCTGACCTTAGCCTACCTATGGTTTTTGCTTCTTTCTCATCTTGATTCACAGCTTAAAGTCATCTAGTCCCATCTAGTCAAAATAGGATAGCCTTGCACAGATTGATTGGCACTCAAAGGAAAACTGCATAATCCTGAGATTTGGCAAGATGAATTGTGAGATGAACTAGCCTACAGGAACTAGTATTTCCAACCTCCATTGAGTTAGAGAAAAACTTCAGTGATAAAATATATGAGAAAATCCTGATAAGCTTTATTTTTCCTGATACCAATTACTTTTTGGTTATGTCATCTGTTGCAAGCAGATGCATTCTTTCCATGACCAGCTTCTTCAACTTTAAAATGGGGAAGAACTTAAGTCACATGGGTGCTATGAGGATCAAGCAAGATATTAAGTATGAAAGCAATATATAAGATATTAAACATGAAGTGAATATCATTTATTACTGCTTTAAAATATTTAAATCAAAACTTTTAAGTTTTAGCACTTTTTTTAAAGCTCCAATAATATATTAAGACATAACTCACTTAAATAGAATTATTTATAGGAGCAAGGTAGTCACTTTTTAGTTACTATGCTCAAAATCTACTGACTGGTTTTTCTTCTTATTAATTAGGCAGAGGGAATTCCAGGCTCAGCATCTCATGTGCCATCTGACAGTCCGTGACTCTGCAATCCATCTCCTGCTTCTTGCCTAGAATGCTGACTGCAAGAAAGTGTTCTAGCCCATTCTGGTCCTTATGCACATTCTTCGACATCACTTTCATAGCTGCAAAGCATGCAGCTTTTTCTCTTCTCAGGCTGTATTCCGGTTGCAGTCAGCCCAAGGTCCATTAATTGCCCATTTTCTGAGAGGTGTGAGGTCACTGCTCTGGCCTCCGTGCACCTTGGATTGAGCTCAGTCATATTCAAGTTATCCAAGTAGAAAGTCTGGATCCTTCCTCTGCACTGCCAAATGTATATTGGATTCTAAGTGATTCCGCTTTCAAGGTACTTTCCTTAAATTATTCACAAATTGTAGAGTGGGTTGAGACCAAGCATGAGCAGCTTTAATAGAAAAAGAAAACCAGGGGGAAGGGTTACCTAAGCAAATACAGGGAATTTATGATGGATTTCTATGCTGCACAGCATGCAATTTTCTTTAATTATTTTTTTGTTAATGAAATAGCTAGAAAGACATATAATTCCAGTTTTATTTTGAAAGCTTTACATTCTAGAATGAAGCAGAATGTAGTTCATTTTTTTCTCTCACTCCCCCATATGGCTGCTGCTAGGATGGAGGTAGATTTATTTATTTATTTGTTTACCTATTTATTTATTATTTTTTAAAGATTTTATTTATTTATTTGACAGAGAGAGAGAGATTGAGGGACAGAGCACATACAAGCAGGGGAAATGCAGGCAGAGGGAAAAGCAAACTCCCTGCTGAGCAGAGAGCCCCCTGTGGGGCTCCATCCTAGGACCCCAGGATCAACTTGTAGAAGGCCACTTTGGCATAAAACTGAATCTTTCGCTTAGAATAATTCACCATTTTTTATTATTATGTTCAGCTAGTCAACATATAGTACATCATTCACTATCTAAAAATATATAGAATAGGCAGGGGAAATAATACCAGGAATCCACGAGCTTAATTGGGGGCTCTCACATTTTCCATATCGTCACTTCATATCATATTTAGGAAGAGAAGAAAGGAGGGAGAGAGGGCACGTACCATCATTTAAAATTGTTTCTTTGTTGAAAAAAAGAGCAACTTTAGAGTGGAGAAATCTGGCAGACATCACTTTGTTCGACTGATCAAAGTTATTATCAACACTAATGAGAATAAGCAGCATCATGTCTCTTGATATGACTCCCTAAAAAAGACACAATGTCACTGCTCTGGCATTCTTACCAAAAATAAATAACCTAAATTTAATCATGAAAAAAAAAAAAGACCCAAATGGACAGATTTTTTTTTTTTATAAAATAACAGTACTTTTCAAAAGTGTCAGTCATAAAAGAAAAAGAAAAAACTGTCTGAGATTAAAAGAGCCTCAAGGGACATGACAGTTAAATATACTCTGTGATTCCAGATGGGATCCTGGCCCAGAAAAACTCTATCAGTAGCAATCGACAAGAATGGAATAAGTTTCTTTAATTTAATTAATAGTATTGTATCAATAGGACTTGTCTGGTTTTGAAAACTGTAATGTTGTTTGTAAAGTGTTAACATTTTGGGAAGCTGGGTGAGGATCTGGGAATTTTTTTGTACTATTTTTGTAACATTTTATAAGTCTGAAATGATTTCAAATTGAAATTTTTTTAAAAATATAAACCTCAAATCTAAAACCACAGGCAATTCGATGTGTCCCAGATAACATAATGATAAGTGGTGCCCCATTCAAAGTTCTACCCCAAGCCTTTTATCCCAAAGCCATGCTGCTGAGAACACTGGAAAACGCAATTGCAGTGTGTTTGAAACTCAAATTTTTATACTATATTGCTATGCCTGAACACTAGGTTTATCATTTTATAGAAAAGCCATCTTTAGTTAGTAAGAAATAGTTACTAACCATTTATTTGAAATGACTCCTAAATTCAGCCCTATAATTTTATATGTAGGGATATAGACTAAATAGTCCATACTGAATTTCCATAAATAAAAACATCAGAATTGGAAATATTACTTATTATTTTTCTTCTAAATCTATACCATTTTTTTGCAATGTGGAGGAAAACCATTCTTAATGAGTCATAGTCCCTTTGACATTCTTCTGTGATTTTCATGAAAATTGCAACCCCAACCCTTGATGGCCTCCAGAATTGACTTCTTTCAGCCCGCAGGTTAGAAATAACAAGGTGATTTACAATGCTGGGTTTTGTGTTTTTGAGCAAACAAACAATAACAATGCTCTGTTTGGTAACAAAATGAGTAATGTAAAAACTTTATAAAACAGATTTTGAATGGCCTCTAGAGTTTTCTTTAACCTGGAATATATATTGATCTATGTCCATAGATAGGGAAGCATTACTCTATAAGATGGAAAACCATTCCCCCCCCGCCCCCGCCAAATCTTGTAATGTAAAAAGCTCTGTTGCATGCTAGCTATGCTGTGATGAAAAACTGAGCATTAAAACTCACAAGCTCAAACAGGAAAAACTGTACCACATCAGAACTGTCGTGTCCATTCAACTACTGAAACTCAAACTTTTAACACTAGTTCATGCAAACATTTATGTCCCAAGAGAAGACTTGACAGTGACCTAACAGTGACTCTTCACAAACTTTTGTGTTCCAAAAATAAGACCACTGACTGTTTCAGCAACTCCCTAATTTTCACATGCTGACCAATACTTGCCAAGATTGTCCCCTAAACCTATAAGTATCTCTTTCCTAAGTTATCCCTTCTGCGACACCTTCTCCACCAGTACCCACGGGGTGCAGTCTCCCTTGCTGCAGCAAGTTATAAACCCAACTTGGTTGACCACAGATGTCTTTCTGAAGGTCTCTGGCTGAGACAAATGTTATTTTAGAGAGCAATATTAATAAATAGAATTTTATTTTCTTATTTTATTTTGTAATGTTAGGAGCTTTACACAGCAGTTTCCTCATTGCTTCAATGCCTTTGGAAAAGTTAAGCACAAAGATAAGAGGAAAATGAGTACCTCACACAAGAAAAGTATATCACACAAGAAATAGGATAAAAATTCACCAGTCCAAAAAATAAAAAATAAAAAAAAAACAACAACAACAACAATACTACAGAAGTGTGAGGAATGTAGTGCAATTCTCTCTAAGCAATGGCTCTTAACCTTAGCTTCACATAGGATTATCAATGGGGCTTTTTAAAACACTGGTTTTCCAGGGACCACTTTAGACCAACTTGATTAGAAGCTCTAGAAATGGGGTCCAGGAATTAAAAGTTTCCCACATGATTCAAATGTGTTGCCGAAGTTGACGATCACTACCTAAGGTGTTTACATAATATTCCACTGTAAAATTTGTTATAATGTTTATTAAATACCAATCCATTCAACTACCCATCTGTTTAAAAAACACCTATTGTGAACTTGGCATAAAACACCATAGTTTCAAAAAAGAGAAAGAGAGTTGAACATTTAAGGAGTTGCATGACTCAGGAAAAATTTGACAGAAATACAATAAAACCTGAGAGCAAAATCTGAATTAAAAATGACTTTTTCCTGGCACAGAGGATGTTTTGCAGAGCTGGAAAGGCTAATTTTTCCAGTATATTCAGCTTCTGGATAGATGTATATAGAACAGAGGCAGAGGAATCAGATACCTATTTAATAAACATATCAACTCTGGAGGTAAAATAAGGTGGTAAATGTCAGGGGCAGATGGCCCTTCCCTCCTCCGGAACCCTGCTGGGTTCTGCCTCCATGCTCGCTTAATAGATGTCCAGGGAAGGCCAGGAGCTACAAAATTGGGGTGATAAAGATGTTGCTTTCAAAAAATGTTATACAATGATCTCCAGGGCCAAATAGTAATGGCTTTTGGATCAGTTCTGCTTTTGAATGTCTGTGTAGTGCTGCTTCCTTCCATGAGTTTGAATAATCAAGGGCTTGACCATTAGAAAAATGAAGTTCCAGAATGATCCAAGCTGGAATGAGTCAATGACTGAGCAGTCCCTGGAAGGGCCTCTAAAGATTTGTCAGAATCAGTCCTTGGAGGCTGTGATGGACACGGACACTCTGTGTGCAGCTCAGATAAAGAGCGGGTGGACTTGTGGGAAGGAAACCTTGTAGTCGAAAACTTAATCAAGCTGTATTAAAACAATCTGAAAATACTTTGTTGGAGCACCATATGTCCAGAAGTCTGCAAATAAGAAGGAGAGCGAACAAAATATTCATAGCCACTCAAAACCAACAATAAACACAAACACTGAACATTCAAGACACAGTCGTACGTATAATTATGAATAACTTCCTATCTCAGGAAACATCCCTGGAAGTGAAAGCATAAGCTCTTTTGGTGCTGATTTGACCTTTGAAAGCTGTCTTAATACCTAGGAAATGTTTTAATGGCTTACATTTGTAGAATACATATGTTGCAAAAACTCAAAAAGCATAAAAGTTGAGTCAAAGGATGCCATGTATTTTACTAACTATTCTAAACTAAACAGTTTTAGATAAATAAACAAACCATATAAACTATTTCTCATGATAATTTATCCTCAAAAGAGACAGGATAAACTGGTTTGGGTAGTAGCCATAAACATCTCAGGAGTTAACTTAAGAAATGTTTGTTGTTCAGTCTCTGTGCTCTGTTTTGCATGGTTATTCTGGGACTCGGGCTTTATCTTAATCCCTGTGTCTACGATCATCTCCGCAATGGGAAAGGAATGTAAAAATTTTGCACTGGCATTTCATGTTTTCTCTCATAGGCAATGCACGTCACCGCCCCTCACATTTCGTTGACCAGTGGAGCCTAGAGTCCATACCTGACTTCAAGAGGACAGTCTAACAACAACAACAACAACAACAGAAAAAACAGGAAACAAAAAAACCACACTATCATATGTCCAGAAGGAGAACTGGAAATATTTGGAAAAGAGGTCTAATGACAACCCCAAACCTGTATAATATGGAAATTAAAGTAAGGGCAGTCAGAGTAGCATATAATTTCTGCTCTGTTTTTAATATTTGTAGTGAACAGAAAGGCTTCTTTGCACTTAGAAAGTTCCAAAAATTACTAGGAAAAGTAACAGGGACTCATCATACAAAGACCCTCCCCCCTGCCCCATCACTAAGACAAAATAATTCACAAGAGATAAGCTTTACTGGTATGAAATATTTTAGTAATTGTATGCTTTTAAAAATTTTTTATTCTTTAAAAATATTATATTGATTCATTTGAGAGAGAAAGAGAGCACAAGCAGGGGGAGAAGCAGAGGGAGAGGTAGAAACAGACTCCCATCTGAGCAGGGAGACTGACATGGGGCTTGATCCCAGAACCTGGAGATTATGACCTGAGTCAAAGGCAGATGCTTCACTGACTGAGCCACCCAGATGCCCCTGCAATTATACACTTTTAAATGAGTATGTAAGGACAAAAAACGAGAGTCGGTACACTCAGTGGTTTAAGAGCATAGAGGCTGAGTTTGAATCCTGACTCTGCTGCTCACCAGCAGCATGACCTTGAGGAAGGAACTTATCCTCTCTGTGACTCAGTTTCCTCATTTATAAGTGGGGGCATAATATGAATGCCCTTGTCACAGGATTTTATGAGGACTAAGTGTATGTATCTACATATTTATCAGTCAGTAAATATTAGTAAATGTGTTTGCTACAATTCAGTGGACTGATTATTCATTTGACTGATTCCTTATAAGGACTGGATAAGTGAAGAGCTGAGAATAAATTTGGTCTGCGAAGATAAATCGTCATGCTCTCTAAGAGACAGTGTCATTAAGACTGAGCATCAGGCAGCCTGATGGCTCCAGCCCCACTTCTGCCCCTAACTAGTTGTGTGACTTTTAATATATCACTTAACATTTTCTTGGCATCTCCTTTCTTTTCTTTCTTTTGTTCTTTCTAGGCTAGGTGAACTTTATCCAACTCAAAATATATTCATTAGACATCTTACAGTATATACAATGTAAAAACCTAACTATGTAATAAGGGACTAACCACATTGGAAGAATGAGTAAGTTAAAAGTAAGTTCTACATGAAATAAAGAGCTTTAGAGTCAGAATTTTGTCAGGGTGGATGGTGATAAGCCATTCAGTACAGAGAGTACAGCATGACAAAATCTTAATAATAATAGTAACTATCATTTATTAAATGCTTACAAAATATCAAATACACTTACTTTTATTATTTCTTGTCATCAAGAAACTCAGAGAGGTGAATTCATCATCTATATTAAATAAGGATATAAGGAAACTGAGGCTCAGTTTAAAAATAAGGAAACTGAATCCTGATTTGTCTAAGCCTAGAAAGCCAGTGACTTTCTTCACTGATGTTATTCCATGAGGAGGGGTAAGGGGAGAAAGTAAGGGGGCATGTCAGAGAACAGTGAGCAATCTGGGCCATTTGGTTTATCTAGGGAGTTGGCAGGAATGTAATTTTAAAAGGTCCATTCTGTGTATTAAAATAATCTGTCTGTATTGTCTAAAACTTACGCTCAATTATAATATGTATATCTTAATTGAAAAATCCGCCTCAGGTGTCCTTTAGCACTTTACGCATATATTTATTTGAGCCCTTTTCCCATACCTTGGCTTTTATAGATGTATTTGTTGGAGCATTTGAAGTGATTGTTTATGGGTCTGTAAAACAGAATTTTGAGTTTCTTGAAGGGAAGGACCAACCATGCGTTATTGACCTTCATGTCCCTGAGCTCCCACCTCTGATTGGTAGACATTACGTAAATAAATTTGTTGAAGGAATGCATGAGTGAAGGAATAAGTGAACAAATGCTTTTAAATACACTATTTGATGCCTGAATATTTCTTTGACTCTTAGCAAGCTGTCTCAAGCCCTTTGAAATCAAGATAAAAATCTTGAGCAAAAGCATAAAATAGACAAAAAATGATTTCCCTCGAGATAAATTTTGTTTATAACTAATGATAGGACCCTTGGATCTTCTACTACTTGTTGAATAGTTTTTTACTTTTAAAAATCACTTCATTTCATTTTCATGTTGGAAGATACTTTGTACTGATAATACATAGTAATGAAAACACATGAGTTAATGGGACAGTATCTCACATGCACCATTTAAAACATGTTTCTGAGGCATAAAGCAAAATCAACTAAAATACCGCTGTGACAAAAACAGTGACATTTGCAAGTAACACTCATTGTCAGCCACAAGTTAAAATTTAACATCCTTTCTTCAATATTATGAATTTCTGTTATGGAAATTCAAGAATATTAAGTGGTAATACATTTTGAAACTGAAGGAAAACATTGGATCACATATGTAGGTAAAGCTGGTCCTCCTCTCATGGTCAGATGGAGGACTAGCATAGGTGGCAGGATGTCACTTTAGGACACACTGAGGAGCATAACATCTCAAATCTCTTTAGATACTCAAAGGATCTTGTTTCACCCTCCCTTTTCTTATGCCAATAGATAGTTAAAATAACCTGGGAGAAGAGTTTTCTTTCTTCTTTTAAAGGTCCTGAATATGAAATGGCATTCATTCCTCCCCATAGAATCTCTTTTTCACGTTTATCATAGTGATAATCAGCAGGTTTGTTCTTAGTTCTAATTAAAATTATGTTTTCAATTAAGCTGGTTTCTTAAGAATTATGGTTATTTTATAAAACTATCAATGGAAGTAATATTAAGATCCCCTAGTTATATAGTACTTTTACTTCAACTTGCATGCGATGTGTATACAATTCTGAGAGGTGAGTGGTAAATGAAATACTATCCCTCTTTTCTGGATAGGGAAATTTCATTGAAGAGTTTCTTGATAAACTAGTGGTCTTGAGGTTGGGACCTGTTTTATAGACAGAGAACAATTGCTTTAGTGTCACTTTAATAAAATTCCATCACATTCTTAAAGAGAAGAAAATGTTGATTTTGACTTCTACTTTGTAGGCTCACTACTGTAACTTATAACTTTCTTTCTAGGACTTCTTTTCTAAAGATTTCTTAATTTTTCTTTATTCCTCATTTTCAAGCTAGCCTAGAGGTCTTGTACATCTTTTTGGAAGTTTGGCACCTTAAGTTTGACACAGTATTCAGGGAAATGATGACTAAAAACATTTAAGTTTCTTGTAATATAAATGAAATTCTCGGCTCACCTAGGCTTCATAACTGATATTCTGACATAGATATACTTTGCCCTTTTTTTATCTATTGTAAACACTAACTGTGATATAGTACACGGAAAACGTATTATGTTTGGCTATTTCTCACATACTGCAGGCTTTTATATTCTCCTCTGACTATCTTCCTTCTCTACTAGGTCTATGTCAAAATAATGATGTTCAATATGATATGTAGGTTACCTTTTGGCAAATAAAATAATATTGAAAATGAAGATAATTTGGGGGAGGCTTTTAGCACTGACAAATCTAATCCCTCAAGTTAGGTAATTCCCTCTGTGCTAAGTATCTGGAGCCATTGTACTCCCTTCTTCCAAAAATTCCTTTGTGGTGGGAAGTCTTTAATCAGATGCATCTATTTTCTTTCATCTCAAGGTTAGCTTTTAAATATCATAGTGAAGACTATGCTATCCTTCAAATAGATCAGTTATTCAAATTGTGTTCTTGCAACATTAGGAAGCCTCCTATGGTAAGAGCTACCACTCTGTGCCAGGCATTATTGTAAGTATTTTATATATATTAACTCTTTTTATCCTCCCAGCAATTTGCTTTGAACAAATTGTGGAAGGGAGTATTTAATGGATAAGGAAATTAAGGTAGAGAGATTTAATTATTTGCCTTAAGTCACAATAGCTCCTAATTGGTAAAGACAAGACTCAAATCCAGGCAGTACAGCTGCCAAGCCTGATTTTTTGAATACTAAATTGCCAATAACTTCTAAAAGATTTCCATGCATTTTATGTAGTTTTTCCCTAACATATAACATGGTTAAATGTAAATGCCATATTTGAGAGTAAGTGGTAAATGTGTATTTTAAAATGAAAAAAGCCAGTTCTACCTTCAGATTATCGATGAACTTGGCTTTTCATTTGATGTGAAGAAATTTTTTAAGATAAATCAGTGATATTTCCATTACTAGTTATTTCCAAATCACAATTTACTACAGAATATTTACAGTGTGCCTTGGAGGATAATAAAAGTAAAATAAAATCTTTAAAATTTGCCATCAGAAAACTATCCAATCCTGTTTTCATTATTTAAGGAGATCGATTTGGGGGGAAAACTTCTACATAATCTTGATGAGATTCCATGCATATGCATACAAATAATATCAGAATAAGATTATTGAATATATAAAATTTTCATTTGTTGCATTGATTGTGATTGGGTGATATTTTAAAATCACACTTCATGGCTCTATTTGTTAAGTATATTTGCCAGTTGAATAAAATATGATGCAGAGTAATGATGTATTCTTGAAATATTTTAAGTAAAACAGGCATGGTAAAACATTATAATCCAAATGTATAATAGTAGTTCTATATTTTATGAATATTATAAGTACTTTTGTTTAATGATGGATTGCTTTACAAAGTTATTGAGTACTCACAATTTGTCTTAAAGAGAATCCAGTATTTAAATAAGTCATATTTATTTACCACAAAGTAAATGTGCACCTATTTGGCTGAAGTGTTCCTAGATGTGATACACAGCACAACAAAAAGTCATTCGTTCCTAGACTTCACAATGGCAGGAATTTCAAGTAATGAAGAAGCCAAATAATTTTTATTTGTGAACGAATATTGGCCACTATCAGAATCACAGGCCATCAACATCAGTTTGCATAGGTTTTTTTAAAAGTCTTTTCTTTAAAAATACTCTTAGGTTTCTTGGTTCATGGCTATGTAACTCATCATTTTCTCTGTCTGCTCTAGAAAGCATACACAAGTAACAAGGAAAGGAAATAAAAATAGTAAATTCTATTGAAAACTAGAAGGAAGACACCAAAAATTTAAAGGTGGCTAACACCTATTGGGTTCTTAGACGAGCCATCAAAAGGAAGATGAGGAAAGTGAAGAGACCTTTTGGGGGGACTCCAGGTACAGCAGAGTACAGGGAGAATGGCACAAGTAAACTTCCTCAAACTGAGGGGTCTACCTGAAGGGACAAAAGCCTTTCCTGTAAAATGAGGATCATTGGGGCACTGAGTGGTGGAGGAACCACATTCCCCATCTTCACCCTACTATGCCTAGTTCACCTCCAAAAAGAAGTGGGCGTGGGGGACAATGGTACACCAAGAAATATACAGAGCAGCCCTAAGCTTCTTCTTCCAGAAAATACTTTGTTTTGTGGCAGCTGAAACTCGCCCTAGCCTCTAACACAACTGTGCTTCTTATGCAAGTAGGTAAATACTTATACGAAAATTTGACAACTGAAGGTCAAGTAATTATAAAAAGAAATATTGTGGTTAAGTCAGAGAAGATAGCAGAAGAAAAAATGATGAGGAAATCAGACTGTTTTAACAGGTATAAGAACTCTTATCAGAAACCTCCTGCCAGATATTAAGATAAATATTTAAAATTATAATTAATGTTACTAAAATAATACAGAGCATGTGAAAAAAAGAGACTATTTCCAAAATCTACTTAAACCATGAATACCAAAACTCAATGGCAATTACACAAAAACTGTACTAGAGAAATTTATATTCATGCATTGCAATGTCAAATAACATAATTAGATAAATAGAATTCATCAGTAACATATAAGAAAACATATCATGACCAAGGGGGATTTTTCCAGGAATACAGAAGTAGTTCAATGTTATTAAACCCAGTCACTTATTTTAGATTAATTAGTCCAAGTGGAAGAAGAATATTTTATTCATTGAAACTAAAAAGGTATTAACAAAATAAGAACTAATTGAACTCATATAAACAGAAAGTAGAATGGTGGTTTCTAGGGAATGGGGGATGGAAGGAAATGGGTAGAAGTTGGTAAAGGGGTCAAATGTTCAATTTTAAAATAAATAAGATCTGAAGGTCTAATGTATAACATGGTGACATGGTTGATAATACTGTGCTGTACAGTTAAAATTTGCTAGGAGAGTAGAACTAAAGGTCTCACACACACACATGAAAGGTAAATACATGAAGTGACAAAAGTGTTAATGTTATTGGGGGAACTCTTTTATGATGCTTGTGTATATCAAATCATCATGTTATATACTTTGAATATATTATAGTTTTATTTGTCAGTGTTTCCTCAATAAAGATAAGAAAATAGTAAGTTACTAAGGTACAAGGTACAAGAAGGTAAGCTTCTTAATCAATAGCTCCATTATATGTAAACGATAACTTGTTACAAGGTACAGAGACCTTATTTATAATTGCAACAAACAGCTGCTGAGGAGTGAATGTGATAAGAATTCACAAAACAGGGCACCTGGGTGGCTCAGTGGGTTAAGCCTCTGCCCTCGGCATAGGTCATGATTTCAGGGTCCTGGGATCGAGTCCCGAATCTGGCTCTCTGCTCGGCAGGGAGCCTGCTTCCTCCTCTCTCTCTCTGCCTACCTCTCTGCCTACTTGTGATCTCTGTCAAATAAATAAATAAAATCTTAAAAAAAAAGAATTCACAAAACAAAGAAAAAATATAAAACTATCCTTAAGGACATAAAAGAAAACATGAGGATAAAAATGGAATGACATACTGTGTTTTGGACAGGAAGATTAATATAAGGTGGTCAGCTGTGTCTTAGATTAGTTTATAAATAAAATAAAAGCAATCCCAATAAGATTTTATTTTTCTGAATTACACAAGATTTTTCTAAAGTTTGGAAGAAAAAAATAAATGACAGGATGAAACAAAATTCTATAAAAGAAAGACAATGGAATGAGACAGACCAGCCTTAATAGGTTAAAACACATTATAATGACTTATTCATGAATAGAAAGAGAGAGCAAAAGAACAGAACAACAAAAATTACAGAAACCAACCCAAATACACATGGACATTTATCATGTTAAATTATGACACAGGAATTAGTGGGGAAAAATGAACCAGGAATTGCTGGGACAATTAGATGTCTATCTGGAATTAAAAAAAAAAAAAAGTAGGTCCAAGCTTCACTCATTAAACCAAGATAAATTCCAAATGGAGAATGGTTTACATTTAAACAAAGTTATGAAAGAAACATGGCAGAGTTCTTTATACTCTCTTCAATGATCTCTCACTGACACAAAAATCTTTAAACCAAGAAAGAAGTAATTGATGAACTTGGCAACACAAAAATATTGTTTCTTCTTAGAAAAAATGAATGTATGCAAATTCAAATGACAAAGGAGAAACTAGAAAAACATTTACAATTTATATTATAGAACAGTGTTAGTCTCCCCTGGAAACTAGATAGCTCATCAAAATGGGAAAGGAAAAGACTAACAATCCAGCAATAACAACAACAACAAAAATGGGCACAGAATGTTAAGTGTTCACAGAAAATGTCATGCAAATTGTTTGAAAATATATGAAAAGATGTTTAATCTCATTCATAATAAGAGAAGAGAAATATTCCTTTGCCTTAATGAGAATGGTAAATTTCCAAAAGTTTCTAAGTCATAGCAAGGAAATCTGACACTCTTTTACATTGACTTAGGTATAAACTGGTTCACCAACCATGGAAGGTAATTTGGCAGTCCCCATCAAAACACACAGGTTTATTTACATATTTACATAAGTGTAGTTTTAATATATATACATACATGTGTAAAGATATAAATTGGAAGACCCTAAGAATGTGGCAATCAAAGTCATATAGACAGGTGAGACTTTGTTTTGATGACCTAACTGCAATAGCAAATTTCTCATCATGTATTAATCCTTTCTTCCTGCTTGCTCTCAGCTTATATGTTTTTCTGAAAACAGCTTATTACTTAAAAATGCTGATAATTGACTCTATGAAAGGAAACTTTTAAGAGCAGTGTGAGTCATTTGGAGCATTTCAATAAGAGCCAGGTAGTTTTCCTACTCAGAATAATAAAGGGTTGTTTACTGTTCTTTCTCTTTCTGGATTATATCCACGGCTTTATTGGTTTCCTTTGAAATCATTTATACAAATTAATTTTATATGGTCCAAAACCAATGCTATACAAATATATAAAGCTACCAGAGGCAGTCTTTTTTTTTTTTTCCTTAAAAAAGCCTCTGCTGCAGAGACATATAACGAATTCATTCTTCTCAAAGAATAGTTTTTTACATTGGTTTTTATTTTGCAAACATTTACTTACATTTATTTCTTCTTGTCTTATATTTTGCAGGTATTTTGGGTCTCTATTTTATAAAACTGTGCCTAATATTTGCATGAATGCTTTGTTTTGCAGGTACTATACTCTTTGATAATTCTTCAAGAAGATAATTAGATGAAAAAGGCATGTGTTATTCCAAACTCCCTGGCAAATGACATGGACCAAGTTTACATTTAAGTAGGAAAGCTAAGCCTTTATCATCACCCTGATAAAAATGAAAGTCACAATATCTCAATTTTTGAAATTTGGTGATTTCAGTTAGATGGGACATAAATTTTAGTGTTTCCAGTGAAAATACAGCATCTAAGTCTGTCTTTCAATAGGAAAATTATTTTAAGCAGAATTCTGAGTCATTATACAAGAAAAGTAACTGAATCTAATGATATTATCATTGCAGCCACACCATTATATCTTTTTATAATTAGAAGAAATAGAATAAACTGTGACAATTTATGGTCACTAATATCTAAGTTCTTTCAACACCTTTCAAAAATATAACCAAGAAAGCTTTCTAATTGCCTTGAAATCTCTATAGGTGTGAAAGTGTTTAATCAGGAGCTAAATGTTTATATGTCAGGTGTACTTGGGAATAAAATATTAAGGAATCACAATAATGTTGAGTACTTACTACATTGCAGACACATTGTACATATTATTAAATTTAATGGGTTGTAGAACTCCTAGCTTGGTATCTTCCCTTATTAAACTTAATATTAGGAAGGCAGGGATTTAGTCTATCCTATTTACCAGAATTTTTCTTGGTTCTCAGTTTCTTCATTTGTTAATGATTGGGCTGAGCTGTAGGGTCCCAGAGGAATCCTCTGCTTTAAATTGTTATGATTCTAGGGGTGCCTGACTGATTCAGTAGGTAGAGCACGTGATTCTTGATCTCGGGGTTGTGAGTTTGAGCCCCGTATTGGGTGCGGAAACTACTTATAAAAGTAAAATGTTGTGATTCTAAAAGTAAATTCCACAATTTTTTTGACCTGTAATTATAAAACTGAATAAATAGAATCACTACTTCCACTTTTGTTCAAAAGTATCTATTTTATTTTTTCTATTATAACTTTCAAAACTGTTTTAAAAATACTTCTTTAAAACTGATTTTTAATACACTGTATTTTTCACTTGGATTTGTTGAAATTCAGGAAAGAAATATTTGGTTTTTAGAAAGTGCATATTCATCTTTATGCATATTAAATAGATTCATCTATTTTTAAAATAGCAATTCTTATAATAGTTCCAACATTTTTCTTTAAGAACAATGGAGAAATAATAGAAGTGACTCATTTTTTGGCCAAGGATAAAATTTTTGGTGGAATGACCATGGGTCTGACTCAATATGGGAATTCATGTGATCCTGTTGATATAAGGTCAGGAAATACATGAAAGAAAGAAATAGAACTCAGCTATCATTAGTCTTAAAATCACTGAATTCTTACGAATTGCCATCCTGCTCCTCAAATTAATCAGGTAACCAATAAGATAGAATGGGGTCATATCACAGAAATCTCTCTCTTCTTTTAAAAGAAATACCTTGATTTTATAAGTAACAATGGGGTGTTTGACAAAAAAGGATGCAAATTGTAGCATTAATGACCACAGTGACAACAACACTTTTAGGGCTAATTTGTGTAATAAGTATTTTGTTGCTCCTCTTTTGGGGCACATCATAAAGTAAGATTATCTTTTTCTGTTCTCTTTGAGCTAGGCTTGGCCCTGTGGCTGCTTTGTCAGGAAGCTTTAAGAATCAGGATGTGATTCACTGGCATTGCCTTTCTCCTGGGGCAGGAAGTGTGGAAATGTGAGCTGTAATGGAGTCTGCCAGCCTGGGTTCCTTAGTGTCTTTGATGAGAGAGGCCTCCAGCTGAAATGCATTTGACACCAAGAGGGTGTGAGTGTGGTTTTAAGCCATTGAGAATTTGATGGTGTCTCCTGGCAGCTAGTCTATCCTGACTAAAACAGTAGTTTTTAAAATTCAAGGACTTTCTCCCCCTTCAACTATATGCATCAGTCTTGATTAAATTGGCAAAATTCTGATAATTTCCACAAGACTAAGTAAAATTTGACTTTCTGATTCACAATATCCTCTGATTTGTAATATGATCAATTTCATTGTTACCACTGAAATACACCGAATGTTGCAGTCTGTAAAATAATCCTACCCTGAATATTGCAATGCGCAAGATTCAGGTTGCATATAAAAACCCCTATACACAATCGCCTGGGTGGCTCAGTGGGTTAAAGCCTCTGCCTTCGGCTCAGGTCATGATCTCAGGGTCCTGGGATCGAGCCCCACATCGGGCTCTTTGCTCAGCAGGAGCCTGCTTCCTTCTCTCTCTCTGCCTGCCTCTCTAGAGCCTACTTGGAATTTCTGTCTGTCAAATAAATAAATAAATCTTAAAAAAAAAAACACACAAAAAACTCCCATACAGCTAAATCTTTAGAAAATTATAGCCATGAAAAATGCCTGTTTTGACCTAGCTTGCAGATAATTTACTTTATTAACACTGTTATTCTAAAGAGTAGGTTTTGCGAAAGTATTAGTTATAAAATTGAATAGAACTCAAGAGATAAAATTTTATGACATTCACATGAAGCATATGGCACTCTTTTGAGAATCAAATGAAATTTGTAATTGACAATTAAAATATGATGCTTCTTTGGCATGTGAAGGAAAGAAGCCTGGATTATTTCTTACTCAAATTTTCCATTTTAGAAATATTAACACTCAAAGGAGAAAATTGCCAAATCAACACTTTGCTCTGGCTAGAAAATTAAAGGAAATGAGAGGATGCCAAATCTACAAGGACTCACTCCATTAAATATTCCATTAAAATGACTAAAATAAAATATCTTTTTGTATATTATTTTTGTATATTCTTTGCCAGCATTTACCCAAATCCTGGATAGTTCAATATTTTCCCAGTTCACAGGGAAGTCTCAGACTAGAAGATTAGTTTAGAAAATGGAGAAACCATACCCCTACCCTCAGCATCTTGTGTTATTACTATCGATTTTCCCCGTGGCATTGCAGTATAGATCCAGAGACAGCCAAGCTGCACTTAGAATACTGAAGAGAGGCAGTGACAAGCAATACCTCTAATTCATTGTTTATAACCAAAGATACTTTAGCTCTTTGGACAAACTGAGTACCTGAGATGTTTCTTTAAATGCTTTTCAGTGCTAGTTTGTATACATAGCAGGTGCTGAAAATTATTTACTGAAAGAATTAATGTCTAAGAAGATTCTTTCCCTTGTTTGGGGGGGATATATTGTGTAAAAATGTCTTTGAGAGGAGATCTCATGAAAAGGTCTACAATACAGAATATCATATCTGAATAAGAAAATTGGCAGAGAAAAATGATGGAAGTTATCAAACATCATTAGTGGTTATAATTAGTCATTGGTTCCATTCTCATTATACCAAGGCTCGTGCATTCATTTACTCATTTAATAAATAGGGACTGATCATTTGCCACATCTAGACATGTGCTCATTACTAAGAATAAAGGGCAGAAAGAGAAATGATCTTTCTGGAACTTACAGCCTCTCAAAAAGCCCAAGAAAACAAATGATAACAATGGTATTTAACATTTGAGGGTCCCTGCCAGGTGCCAGTGAAAGGACTTGCAATGTGTTAACTCATTTAGTCTTCACAATAATTTTTGTGAAACACATTCTATTTGTAGGTCTGCCATTTTACAGATGAGAAAACGGTGACTGAGAGAAGAGAACTGCTTTGGGGCAAATAAGTAGCCAGAGGCAGATCAAAGTTTTGGATAATAGCATCTGCCTACACATCTCCAGAGTCTCCCTAATGAGCTGTACTGACTGCAATATCAGAGGAAACCCAGGGATGGGTGTGCCTTTACGGCAGCTGTAACTTCATCTAGACTTGCAGGAAGAACTTGTCTTTGATCTCAAATCTGAATGAATTAGCCTCATAAATATTTGATATCATTCATTCCCAAATTGAAAAATAGGGAACAATAATTAGCTAAACATGTTTAAAGACAATCTAAATGTTATCTCTAAAACCACTTATAGAATTTATTGAAAAATAATCTCAGATGAAAAATTCCGATCCTTAGAGAAATAAAGGTTTGTGAGGTTAGCATGTTCTTCTGTGTCTTTTGGAGAATTTTCCATAGGCATCCCTGAAAATGGGTTTAGAATGAAGCAGCAGCTCCCATCTCCCCCACCCCCCCACCATCCCTGCCCACCAGGGTCTCTCTCTTATGTTAAACGATTAGAGAGCCATGTTTATTCTTTCAGGCTTCTAGGCTACCAATAAGCATAGGTACCTGAATGTTTCAGCTTTTACAGAGCTATATTGTTAAGGTGAAGCCCTCATAATGAAAAAGTCAAGACTATGGGGGTTGACTGGAATCTCAATATGACGTAACAGGAGAGCTATAGTTTAAAGTATGTCAGATTTAGGGTCACATAACTACACTGGCAAGATCCTCTGCTGCCCAGCAAACTCTGAGACCACAAAATTCTTTGGTGCAGTGGAGGTTTGCTATGATCAGTCCATTGCTGGCGATCTTACTTTCAAGCTTTGAATCCAGTGATGAAATGAGATAAACTTACACTGTCTCTAGTGACTAAGCCAATGAGAAAAGTAGGAGATGTTATGGATACTGTAACGCATGGCCCTGGTTCCCATCCAGCATGTCAGAACTTTACTTTTGTTTGGGTAGGCAGTTTAGAAACATGTTTGTACTTTTAAGAGAGGGATGTTTAGGGGCATCTGGGTGGCTCACTGGGTTAAGCCTCTACCTTTGGCTCAGGTCATGATCTCAGGGTCCTGGGATCAAGCCCCGAATCAGGCTCTCTGCTCACAGGTAGCCTGCTTCCCCCTCTCTCTCTGCCTGCCTCTCTGCCTATTTGTGATCTCCGTCTGTCAAATAAATAAATAAAATCTTTTTTTAAAAAAATGAAGTGTTTAAAAAAAAAGAGAGAGAGGGATGTTTAGAGAGGAGTGGAAGGAGTTAACAGCTAATTCTGCTCCCATGACAGAGAAATAGAAGAGTAAACAAAGTTGGTTTCAGTTAAATTCTCCCCATTCAGTCAGATTTTTTGACATAAACCAAGATTATTACACGGAAAGAAAGAAAGATTTAAATGCTTATAAGTAGGAATATTTGCTATTTAATTTCACTTAATATATATATTCTTTCTCTAATTAAAGAGAAATTTAACTGCTCTTTAAATTAAAGAGGCACCAGGTTCAATTAGCAGGCAATATTCACTAATATGAAATGGTAAGTAAAGAGCTATGTTGTTAACACCCTTCACTGTTAAATAATTTAAAATATTGAAATATACCTCTGTAACAGAACAGTGAGCTTAAGTTGAATAGCTAGTTAGAATTAGGGAAATCAGTTAGCTTCCGTGTGACTTAGTTTTGTCTTTAAAACAGACCGAATACAATGATATTATCTTTCCCAAACTACAGGCTCTGTGAAAATGTTTTAGATACAAAAGATAACATTAATTTTGTTTTCTTTTATGAATATCAATAATATTAATAATATCAATCACCCCAAAACAAGCTAGATTATATGTAACCCTAGGGACTTCTACATAATATGAAAAAAGGAGCAACTCAAAATCTTTTGAAAATAATACATAATGACTATTTTCCACCACTAGAGGAGAACTGGGCATTTCCTGGAATTTCCACACCATGAACAGTCTATTTATTGATCATCTACTCTCATGAAAAATATCTCAGCCGGAGGAGTTTAGTGACTTAAGGCAGTAGATTTTAGTAGTTAATCAAGCCCTAGGTTCAGCCATGTCTAAATTTCAACTATGCAACTTACTAACTTAAAGCACATCGCTTAACATACACTGAGGCTTCCTATTCTGAAAAATGGAGATCATAATAAAATCTGCACTGTAGGGGCGCCTGGGTGGCTCAGTGGGTTAAAGCCTCTGCCTTCGGCTCAGGTCATGATCTCAGGGTCCTGGGATTGAGCCCCGCATCGGGCTCTCTGCTCAGCGGGGAGCCTGCTTCCCCCTCTCTCTCTGCCTGCCTCTCTGCCTACTTGTGATCTCCCTCTCTCTGCCAAATAAATAAAAATCTTTAAAAAAAAAATCTGCACTGTAAATTTTTTGAAGATTTTCATAAATAAAGTAAAAATGTAAGAGAACTTTAGATGAGAAGATACTAGCCAAGTTGTTCTTATTGTTTTAAAACACTGATTTTGGCTGATTCATGAGTTTTTATCATATATCTATTGCTACATCAGAATTTCTACCAAAAAGATCAGTGATTCTCAGTTTGTTTGTTTTTTTTTTTTCCTGTTTCTGACATACTTCGTTTAACAGAATATGTAGGGGCACAATTGCATCTTTTGTAAAAGATAAAAAATATTTCAGCGTCTCTGGAGTTTTAATTTACTTGATTGTCCTTCAATTTTACTTACTGCCCAAAGAGTGATCCCCTGGAAACTTTAAAAACTCAAGGTTTCTTGGGTAATACTTTGGAGTTATTCTATATTTCTTGTCCCTTCCTTTCTGTAGTGTATAGCACGTTCTACACCACATTGCAGGGACAGTTCACTCCAAAGTTCCATCTGCTCGTCCGTCATTTGGCAGCTTCACTGCACACCTGTGCCCTGGGCCATACGTGAGGCAAGCTGTGAACCAGTTACTTGGGGCTGAATGTTCAGAATCCTGCTACAGAAAACATTTAAAATAATCATAGGGAAAACAAAGGCTTAAGAAAGTCGTATTGCCTCCTCATATCTCACTCTGAGTTGAGTCTAAGAAAAGGAAAACCAGACTTCACTGATTTTCCCTTACCAGCTGTTTGGTTTTCTCTAAGCTAATATTATGCATCTGGGGAATATGGTGGGGTCGTGAGAGATTTCCCAAGTGAGGACTGTGGAGGCTGCCTGGAAGGCTATGTTCGGTGGAAATTAAATACAATGAATGAGCTGACGTTCACCTCTGCTTTTCCCATCATCTAATTAATTAAAATGCCAAGCTGCACAGGCCAAGATGACTTTCTTAAAGTGAATATTCAACTAAAATGAGGCAAACGGTGTTTCATGTCCAGCTTTGTTTGTTTAGTTGTTACTGTTTCTCCCACTTCAGAGACTGGGGTGGCCCCAGGACGACGATATAATAAAATGATAGTGGGGACCGCTCATGTCTGACACTTTTCCACAGCTAACTCATTTTAATTTTCCCAGTCCTGACTCTTACAGGTAATTCTTGAATTTTCTGAACAGATTTCACAACAGAACTGCCAAAAATCCCTTTCCTCAACTATTCTAGAACCTTCTCCATAACCCTAGAACTCTGCAACCCTAAAACTCCAGTTTCTCTAACTTGACTATAATAATGTCAAGGGTAACAGTAGCTACTGATTGAATTCCTAATGTGCGCCTGCTCCTCTCATCCTCACAACGGCCCTGCGGGATAGCAGTGCCAAGCCACAGCAGGGATTCAATAGAAAGTGCAGTCAGGTGGAACAGAAGGAGCTAAGGAGGAGGAAAGGGAGGCTTAGAGAGATGAAATAATTTCCCCAAGGTCACACAGCTAGTACAATCTTTTAAGAACTGAACACTCTCTGACTTAAAAGACGGGTTCACTACTCTTCCTCTTTAATAGAATACTACATTCTTGTACAACCCTCTTAAAATCATGCTTATCTGTTCCTATTTCCAGACTGACAGTAATACAAAAGCAACAGGTATCTTACTGAAGTTATTTTAGCATCTAGAACCATTCTATACAAAAACTGGCCCTAAGCACACAACCTTACATGATGGCTTAGTTGGAAGAAATGATGAATTTTTCTGACTTTTGATTATATGTTATTTTATTTGAAAATTAGCATGATAGGGGAAGTCTGAAATGGTCCTTACCTATGGTTTTCCTGATGTGCAGGAGGCGAACACCACCACACTTTCCCTCTTACTCTAGCTGCCAAGAAAGATGGTGTTCAGTCCATTGATAGTAACAGTGCAGCATATATTTCATTTAATAACATAATTCCCTAGAATCTATCTACATTCGTATACCTAGCCCAGATAAATTTGGACACCAAATTTAATGATAGGGATTGTTTTCAATTCAAATGGCTATCTGCCTCAGTAAAATGGGATTAAGAAAAAAACTTTTAGGAATTTGGAAATGTTTTACAGTATCTAGAATGGAACGTAGTGTGTTGTTATAAAATTGCTAACTTTTAATAACCTACTAGAATTTTCTTAGTTTGTGGAGTATTTATCAAGATACTGTTAGCTACTTACATAAGTCATATAATACCTGAAACTTCACTTTTATCAATATGCTTCTCATTATGCCAGCTTTTAAGTTAATTCATAGTTAGTTGCCTTGGCATTTTTAATAGCCAGAGAAACAATTTCATCCCAATTTCACTTACATTAGCAAATGATAGAATATAAACTCCATATTTATTTCAGACGACTTAACTTTTGGTTTGCTTTTTTTTTTTTTTTTTTCAGATTTTCCCATTTCTATTTTTTCAAGGTCAAGTATAGAGAAGGACATAGTTTAGGACCCTGGGCTGACCCTGTTCTCCGTATTTTTTTTTTTTAAAGATTTTATTTATTTATTTGACAGAGAGATCACAAGTAGGCAGAAAGGCAGGCAGAGGGAGAGGGAGAAGCAGGCTCCCTGCTGAGCAGAGAACCCGAGGTCCCAGACCCTGAGATCACGACCTGAACCCAAGGCAGAGGCTTAACCCACTGAGCCACCCAGGCACTCCCTGTTCTCTGTATTTTGATCCAATTCCTAAGGAGGCAGAGCATTCAATCTTCGTCAAACACAAGAAGCTTTAAGTCATACCTAAGTTTGCTGAGAACAGTCTGGTAATGGTAAGGGCGGCTCTCCTGATGAGCTCAAATCTCAGACATTATCTCACAACATCTTCCTTCGTCTGTTTTCAGAAATCTTCAACAATCACAAATGTCTGAGAAAGGGGCATGGTGTCTCATCTATTCTGTATTGCCACCATCACTTTTGGATGTTTCCATTCCCAATCAAATTTTAGCATCCCATCATTTTCAAAATATCCTTTCATTATTTTGCAGTCAAATTTTCTCTTGCTTTACCATGAGTAAGAGTTTTATCTATTGGGATTTTCCTCTCTCTGCCTTCTACAAGAGAAATTTTCTAGCATTTTCATGTTATATGAGGGAAGAATCCTTCCTGACTTTTATTTCTTTTCCATAGCATTAGGGTGCCATTTGTGCAGTCACATTGTTCTGTTCTTTACATTTTGTGCCTAAACCACATATACTGTTTTCATCCCGTGGTGTTTAATGTTTTCTCTGTAAATGCCTCCCAGAAATTCTGTGGCTTTTCTGTATATGCATTTTAACATTTGTCACGTATTATTCCATCCCAAAAGGTTAAATCAAATTATTTCTTGCAGGCAGTTTGAACTGCAGTAAATATCTCTTTTGACATAATTCTCAATGAATTATTGATACTCCCAGCCCTCCCCACATATTCTGTTGTGTGGGCATTCCTCCTTATCCTCTGTGCACCGTGCATGGACATGAAATTGTTGTTTCAAAGATTACGTGAATTTTTTCTTTTCTCTCTCAGAGACTCACGTGCTTCCCTGCTCACCAGCAGGCTGCTTGATTTTCACTTCACTTCTCCCCCAAATCCTCTTCCTTTTATTTCCCCAGTTAGCTTTCAGGCTTAACTGCTTCATGCCTGCTACTTTCAGGCTTCATGCTTGGGTCTTTCCTCATGAACAACTACAGAGCTGAGGTTGAAGCCGGAAGCAGCAGCACATAGGAGTGGAATTCAGACAGTCTGGGATGTGAAGCTTGCTTCTGTTATACATGAGCTGTGTGACTTTAAAACTCTCAGAGCAACAACATCTTTTTTCATTTCAGTAAGGCAACAAAATTAGGATAATTATAAAGACCTTGTGGGTTTACTGAATTTAATGTTACTTGCTCTGAATACTTTCCTCCACCCGCCTCCAGTTTGATTAAATCTACCACTCCCTCCTTGGTGCTGCTCTATGCCTCTTCGATTTTCTGTAACCACCCCTGGCACCACTGCACTGTAACTTCTTCTCTGGAGACCGTGAAATGATCCTGAGTGTGAATTCTGGAGCCGTAATCTTGGGCACGAATCCTGGTTCTACAGAGTTGAATACCCTTTGTAATTTCCTCCGGCTCTCTGTCTCTCAGTTTTCTCACCTATAAAATGGGGAACGTAATAGCACCTATATCATATGACTGTTTTAGAAATAAATAATTTAATGCATGTAAAGGACTTAACATAATGTCTGGCACATTGTACCTGCTTAGTAAACATTATGACTCTCATTCAACTGTAACCTCTTTGATGGCAACATTTTGGTCCCACTAATTTATTTCTCCCTAGCAGCAAGCATATTACCTATAATACAGCAAATGCTCAGTTAATGTTTAATGGATTGGACTAAATTGTGTAAAAGCACCTAGAATACTCCTGAATTCAGGTAAGGCCCTTGATGCATGTTTGTTTTCCTTATGACAAGTTTTACTAACTTCCCTGCAGGATGACTGAACATTGTTATCCTGATCTGAAGAAAGCTTGTCACAGAAAGCTGTATGTTTTCAGTAGCCCATTAACTGGCATTCAGGTATAATGAAACCCACGTGTTCCCAATGTCTGGCCAAGATACTGCTTCAGGAGCAGACTAGAGTCTTGAGTCCACACCCTCCAAGTCTCAAATCCTGGCTAATGATTAATACTTCTTATCTTTGAAGGTGTTTTCCTATGACTTTTTCTGGCTTTATTAGCCAGGACACAGGTGGGTGTATGTCTGTCACTTGAAGTTCCAATCTACTTCTAAATTAAAGACCAATGAAATACCATTGAATAAAAAATATAAGCCCTTAATATACAAAGGGCAAACTACTTGCTTTTCCTTCATCCATCCTTTCAGAAGCTTCGGAAAACTCAAGGAATTCCATTACTCAAAGTCCACATGAAGCACTCTCCATGATGTCTATTCAAGCCAGCTTAAATCATTTATTATAATTAGTTAACTTACACAGTCTCAGTCCAACTATTACTTTTTTAGATAACAAATTTTTGCCTTGCTTCCTTGCATTAAAAAGAAACCTAAAAAACATTCCTTAAACTAAAAAACCAAGTACTCATTTCAAAATCTTCCTTGTTTCACGACCTCTGTTTTGTGGGGGGAAAAAAGGAGAAGGAAGAGAAAAAGATTGTTAGAAAAAGGGAAAGGAGAGTAAACCATTCAGAGAATGGTTAAAGGTGCTGTGTTTGAACTGCCTCCTTGAAGTGGCTGACTAAAAATAAAATTGCTTCTTGATTGGTATCATAATTTTTGGGATATATGAATTTTAAGCTTACTGATACTCTACTTAGAAGAACAAATGGGTAAGAAAAATAAACTTCTGTTAGGAAAAAAAAACCCTCCAGGAAAACTCATCTCTTGGTATTTGCACTTATTATTTTGCTTGGGTTTGATGAAGCAGCAAGCCACAAAACAGACGGATGCTGACCTTTGGGATAAGAGGGCTACTGAAACTTCCGGAAGATCCCAGGCCTTTGAATTAGTCGGAAGTGCGTTATTCCAGCACATCTTACACTATTATAAAATTTAAAAATTTCTGAAGAAAGGTTATATCAGTACAGCAATTAGAAATTATTGGAACCTGCATGAAAACACTGGCAGAGAACCCGAAAACCCAGTGGGTGCTCAAGCATTTTTATCTGTCTCAGTGAGTGTCCAGGCAATGTGAGGAGCACAGTGTTTGCAGAGAAGCTCCTCAATGCTATGGTATTACATTATAGGAACCACTTGCTTGTACCTTAGGTTCCTGGACCATAAAGGTCGTGGCTTTACAGGTACTCTGTGCGGCTTCATAGAGAAACATGCCTAGTTTTTTCAGTATCTCAGCTGGGAGACTGTTTTAAATGAAGAATAGCTTGGCATATAAAACCAATCTGAAATTCTCTTTAGATCTCAAAGAAGCTGTACAGTTAATTAAGAAGAAACGGGCTTTACCACCACCCTGGCTTACAACACTGCTTGTCATATTTGCTTGAATTCAGATCTAGTTGTTTGTATGCTTTGTGGCACTGCTTTTTATTTAGGTGGTTATGCAATGTAAAAACATTGCAGTGGAGAGTGGCAAAAGCTATTTGGTGTCTTCTGGATTTCAAAGAGCCTGTTGTTTTGGACTGAAAATGCTTTCCCTATGTTTTTGAGTAAGAAAAGCAGATTAAAAGGCAGATGGCTTTCAAATACTATAAATAAAAATGGGTCAGTATTTTGTCTATTCCTTCTTTAGAATACTTATATTTATTTTAACGTAACCTCACCTCTAATGAAAAAAAAAATAGTTGAGCTCTCCATCCCTAAGGAAGAGGAAAAAATTATTTCAGTAAAGAAGTCATTTAATTCAGAACCTTTGTGAAAAAATGATACCCTGTTATAGCTTTTAATATAAAAGGATTCTGTAAGTTTCATAAGTGAACTCCAAGGTACATACTAGTTAAAATTGCAATATAAAATAACATTATGTACCTATAAGGTATAAAATTAAATTATAAAAATAAATGGACATGTTTTTTTCCAAAGTAGAACACTTCAATAGCCAGAAGAGAAAGCAATTAAAATTCTAGTTCTATAGATAGGTTAATATTTTTCAGACTTTTCTTGTTTCTATGGGGCTGTGTGATGGTGCATTTTTTAAGGCAAAGTGGAAGGACTATTCATCAGGAAGAAATCAAATAGCATTTTTTATGAGTATATAAGAAGACTGTGCTCTGTTGACCTCATCATCTAATTACCCATCAGTGATGGATGGCCATCCAAACTTTTGTCCACCCATGATTAATGGTATATCAGTGAGATGAAAAGAAAATGGACCCCCCCCCCCCCCGGCTAAGATTTAGATTCCAGACACTTGACATATTAGAGTGAATAAAAACATGTATATTGGGCTCTCTAACAACATACAAAAAAGTAGCAGTAGATGTTGCAGAAGAAATGATGATGACAAAAGATAGTCCCTGCCTCCAACTCATACACAGTCTAACAACTGATGTCAAATGACCTGTACAAGAAGTGCTATGGGAGCTATCAATGGAGGAAGAGACTTCAGAGAAGGAAAAACCAAAATGATATTAGGAAATATCAGGAAAGGGGACACCTGGGTGGCTCAGTAGTTTAACCATCTGCCTTTGGCTCGGGTGATGATCCCAAGGTCCTGGGATGGAGCTCCACATAGGGCTTCCTGCTCAGTGGGGAGTCTGCTTCTTCCTCTTCCTCTGCTGCTCCCCCTGTTTGTGCTTATGCTCTTTCTCTCTCTATTGAATAAACAAATAAAATCTTTTTTAAAAAGAATATCAGGAAAGGATTTATGAAAGAGAAACAAGGGTGGATAGATTTTTGGCAGACTGAAATGGAGAAAGGAGGGCAAGAGCACTGCAGGTAGATGGAAGGTTTGAATGTTAAGTCACCACAGAGTATGAGAACAGACCTCATTTAAATGGTGTGGTTGAAGATTCCTTTCTTCCAAAATGAAAATCATGGGTGGTGTGTTTATGGTTTCAGAAGTACTATATCTCATAAGAAGATAAAGTAATACTGAATCTTTTGATGAAAAATATGGAAGCCCAAGAGAATTAACAAATAAATAAGACAGGTTGAGTGGAAAATCCAAAATTAAACTAATGACATCAAAATCACCCTATAGATCAATAATATTCTGTTAGAAAAGATAATAAAAAGTGCATTTGTATAAACAACAATGTTCCTAAATATGAGACTAATAATAAGTGTCCAAGGCCTAAGTGGAGAAGATTATAAAACATTAATGAAGGATGGGGCACCTGGGGCACCTGGCTCAGTGGGTTAAAGCCTCTGCCTTCGGCTCAGGTCATGATCCCAGGGTCCTGGGATCGAGCCCCACACCGGGCTCTCTGCTCAGTGGGGAGCCTGCTTCCTCCTCTCTCTCTGCCTGCCTCTCTGCCTACTTGTGATCTCTGTCTGTCAAATAAATAAATAAATAAAATCTTTAAAAAAAAAAATTAATGAAGGATGTTAAGAAAAATCAAAATAATTGGGGCACCTGGGTGGCACAGTTGGTTAAGCATCTGACTCTTGGTTTGTGCTCAGGTCATGATCTCAGGGTGAGATCAAGCCCCACACTGGGCTTTGTGCTCAGCACAGGTCTGCCTGAGATTCTCTCTCCTTCTGCCTCTGCCTCTCCTGATTATGCTCATACTCTCTCTTCCTCCATCTCTCCCTCTCTCTAAAATAAATAAATCTTTAAAAAAAGAAAAATCAAATTATTGAGATATATATCTTACTTCTGAATTAAAAGGTTCAATATTATAAAGATCCAAATATGTATAAATTTAATACAGGTAAGTTAAAATATCAATTAATAGCTGTAAGTTCAGGAGGAGGCCTTATAAATTTTTACAAATGCTAAGCATTTACTGGGAGAACAGCCATGAAGATTTGAAAAGAAAGACTAATATGGAAAGGACCTGCCTAAGTAGATATGAAAATTTTATAAAATTAAATAGGATTGTATAATACTGGCATAAGTCTCAGTGAAGATCAATGGAAATATATTCTAAGCCCCAAAAAACAAATTAATGTATACACTGGAACACAAAATGGCATTACAGATCACTAGAAAAAGTATGGATAACAAATCCACTGTTAGAACAGGGTAAATCTGTACGTCTTGAGGAGGAATTTGACAGCATTCTCATAATTTAACTGTCTATACCTTTGGATGCAGCAATTCTACATATATGATGATTTCATTATAGTATTACTTACAATAAAAAAGAAGGATTGGGAATAATATAAACATATACCAACAAGTGATTAAAGAAACTACCATATACCAATACTTTGGAATACTATATATCTATTAGAAAGAAAATATTGGCAAGACAAATATAAATTGAAAAAGGCAAATTACAGATTGTTGTTTACAGTATGGTTTTAATTATTTGAGGCTGGTGGTAGGAAAAGCAAGAATCAAAGGCCGTTCAACAGTATCCAACAGTATCTAACTTCAGATGACTAGGAAAATGATGGTATCATTAAATGAAGGAGGGCAAGAGAAGTAAGGAATTGGTTTGGTGGAGATGGTAAACTAGTTTTTGAAATGTCAACATCTTCAGATTGATGAATTTATTCAGCAGGAAGTTGGAAGAGAAGGTCAGCAGAGTTTGTGAGCGACGAAAATTGGGGTCATCTACATGAAGATGAGAGTTAGATCATGGTGGACAGGCTTCCTGTGGTGATAGAGAAAGTAGAAAAAAATATCATCCAAAGACAAAACATTGGCAACACCTGTGTTTAAGCAATAAGAAAGGAGCAGGAAAGAGCACAGAGTAAGGGAACCAGAGACAATGGAGGAAAACTTGGTTTGTGTGATGCCATCGGCCTGACATAAGAGAGTTTATGGAGGGTGAACCATGTCATGGGCAATAGAAAGAAGTCCACCAGAAGCAAACCTGAACAAATGTAATTGACACTGGGGTTATTGATAACCCCTGAGAGAATAATCTAGGGAAATGAATGATAACAGAAGACAGATTGCACGGGAGTGGGTGATAGCAGCTCAATTATATATTTGACTTCTATCTCCACTTGCTTTGTAATCTTTTCAATTATTTCATCAGTGAGGTATCAGAAATAAATAGGAACTAAAAGAATGAAACAACAATGACAGCAAAATTATTCTTTGTGACTAAACTTACACAAAAAGGCACCTATAGGCCTTCCTATAAAATTTTCCAATTTGTTCACTGACACTTCAATATACCACTTAGCAGGGTAAATTGCTTCCCATTCTTCAGGGACCCAGTTGGAAGGAGCTGAGAGGTGGAGGGTAAGGCAGGGGATGACAATATTTTAAATTGCACTGCAGGGTCTGTATTTACTTTCTCTCTCTAGTAAAGAACATAAATGAAATGAGACACATTTCTCTAATCTATCTGAAACCTTTGGTTTCCTTTTTTCACCTAAAGCAAACTTACGTTTTAAAGAACCTTTTATTCGCTTTAGATTTTCCTCAAAATAATCTATTTCAAAATAATAGTTTGACAGTGAAATCAATGTGATCACAAAAAGGCAGGGAGATTGTGACCATGAAGAAGACTAAGGAGATTCTAAGAAGAGGAGAAATTTTCTTAGTTGAATAAAAGAAAAGTGACTAAAACAAATTATTTCACTCACCAGGGAAATCAATCTGTCAGTCCTCTCAGAGCTGGCAACTTAATGTTTTAATGTGTGTGGGAGACTCCTCCAATTGGCTGAATAAACTAATGAAACAGCCCTTATCATAACAGAGTAATCTGGCAACAAGAGAATCCAGACATGGCAATGCTAACTCTGTGTTCCAACAATAACCGTGGCACTGTCACCATTTTATTAAACATGTGTGTCTACCCAATCAAAGTTCATTAATTAACTATTGCATACTGACTATAGAATGCTCAATATACATTTGTCAATAATAAAAAATTATAATGTCATCTCTGGATATCTTCCACTCAATACTTTTTTTCCCACTCAATACTTTAATTTACATTTTTACATTTACTGGCAAATAATTTTTCCCCATGTAATCATAAGCAAGTGATGAAAACCGGGGAAGAGATTTAAACAAGGAGTATTTCTTTCCCCTCCATGTATTTTCGCATTTGACCACTATCATCTCCTCTTCTCTAGTGATCATCTAGTTAAATCTTTCCATCTTACAGATGAAGAAACTGAGTCTCTGAGAGGTGACTTGTCTGGCATAAAAGCTTGTTAGTAGAAGAGGCAGAGATAAACCTCCTGCCACTTTGTTCTCAGTCCTTGTTTCTTATGTGCACTATATATTGAACAGTTACTTAGCTTGTTAGTTGTTAATGGCACATAACTTTGCTTTAAAATTGCTCATAGATTATTTAATTCAGGAAGGTTTGGTATGTTTGAGCAAAGCTAGTTAGAGCAATAAAAAGGAAACTTAGAATCAGACTGTGAAGACAGACTCTCCTTGTCATCTCCATTTTCCTTCACCACAGGTGGAAATAATCTCTCTTTTCCACTGCTTGGCCCTGTTAATTTGGTCTGTGGCATCCTCAGAACTTTTCCAGTTCTCCACTGCCCACTAAGTAATCATCTACATAGTCACATGCCACACTGGTGACTTGTAAATGTGCACAACCATGGAATTCAATGTGACTGCCAAGACTATTAACCAAAAGACAAAAAGTTCTCAGTGACGAAAGCTGCTTATTGTTTTTGGCCTTAAAGCCCACTGTATCAATTTGTACTTGCTTGTGTATAGTTCTGTAAATTATCTACATGCATTCTTGAGTAGAAAGTAAGATCTCCAAGAAGGAATGTGGTGACCCAACTTTCTTTCATCCACTTTCCTTACAAGTCAGCATAGTGCAGTATGGTAAGGGACCCAGAAGCCCCTTAATAAGTTCCACTTGTATTCTTAGACTATGGTGACTTGGTTGATTTCTAGAGAAAAGCCCTTCTACTTTCCTTTATAAAAGAAACAATGAACGAGAATTAGAGGTTTTACTAGGAGATCTACCCATAATCATTCATCTGGGAATCATGCTTTTCATTTATAAAGTGAGGGTGTCTTGCCCATTTCTGAAGTCCTTTCTTCTTCTAACATATAATGAGTCAATGTCAGGACCCTGACTCATGATGATGAGATCAGAGAAGGTAATGACCACATTTTCTAAACATGACATTGCATGCTGCTATGGGAGGGACGATACTGAACTCCAAAATCTCTATGTCGCGATTTACTTATTGTTTTTAAAAAGTGTGCAGCAGGTTAGTCACATAAGATTTTTCTTGTCAGCCTGCCTCATGGTGGATGGATTTCTGCTCCTCTAGACTTAACCAAAGAAGCTGCATGGAAGCAAGCATCACCCCCATTCCAGTAGACTGACCATATTTGATTGTCCAACAAGACTACCTTTCCTGTTAACCCTAAAGGTGCTTGCAGATACCATGGGGGAATATACTGGAGAAACCCCTGTGATATCATTATGTTTTGATAGGTACTGTTATGACTCATATACTTTTAGTATTGATTGGCATTGTGGGCATTTTCATGCTATGTTAGATTTTTCAAATTCCAAGAAGATGCCCTATCTCAGTTTTCCTTGTCTGTATAAATCGGAACATCAGAAAGAAGATGCAGTGTGTATATATATGTATACACACACACACACACACACAACAGAATTTTATTCAGTCATAAAAAAGAATGAAATTTTGCCATTTGCACGGACATGGATGGAGCTAGACAGAATAATGCCAAGTGAAATAAATCAGTCAGAAATACTATATATTCACTCATATGTGGAATTTAAGAAACAAAACAGGAGAAAAAGAGAGACAAATGAAGAAACAGACTCCTAACTATAGAGCACAAACTGATGGTTACCAGAGGGGAGGTGGGTGGGGGAAAGGGGGAAACAGGTGATGGGGATTAAGGAGTGCACTTGTGACAAGCACCAGGTGTCATATGGAAGTCTTGAATCACTATACTCTACACCTGAAATTAATATAACACTGTGTGTTAAATCAAAACATTAGTAATTTACTTGCTAAGGAAGCAAAATAATAATAGCTTATAGTATTAGAAGTAAACATCTCTAACTGGACTTGAGGTTTCTCCTCTGTAGAGTGTGTGCCTTTAACTTTCTGTGGCCAATCATGAATCCACAGGAGAATGATGATTTTATAAGACAAGCCATGAGGTTTTATACATCAAAATGAAATTATCAACACATCACATAGTTCTCTCTTGATCAAGGACTCTTGATCATATACATTCTTAGCTAGTTGAGGTGTAAGAGTTTCTCAAAATACCTGCACTACCATTCAGTCTACCACTAGAGAGTTCTGGAATGCAGCCATGGTGCCAGCAGTGAACAGCGCTTGCTGCATCAGGACTCTGCCGAACTGAGCATGTGTAAAGGATGGATATCAGTATCCATTATCCACACAATTGCTTGGGATCTTGCTGACATCCTCAGGCCCACATGCTTAGCTCATCAGAATTCAGTTTGCAGCAAGGTGACCATGACAGAGGGACCATTGCAAAGTGAGAATAAGCAATGTTTTAAGGAAATTAATTTAAAGTATATCTTTGAATAAAAAGACAGCACTGTAAAATTCTGGGAAAATAGCATCAGATGGGCCAACCTGGCATACTACTATCAGAAACAACAAGAAATATTTTAAGCAAAAAGGCCATTGGGGCAGTCTGCAAAGCAAAAAGAAAAAGACAGTGAGTGTTGTTTTTTAATTTAATTTAATTTAATGTGTGTGTGTGTGTGTGTTCCAAAACTCATTGTTTATGCACCACACCCAGTGCTCCATGCAATACATGCTCTCCTTAAAACCCACCACCAGGCTCACCCAACCCCTCACCCCGTTTTCCTCCAAAACCCTCAGTTTGTTTCTCAGAGTCCAGAGGCTCTCATGCTTTATCTCCCCCTCCAATTTCCCCCCAACTCACTTCTCCTCTCCAACTCCCAATGTCCTCAGTGTTATTCCTTATGCTCCACAAGTAAGTGAAACCATATGATACTTGACTCTCTCTGCTTGACTTATTTCACTCAGCACAATCTCCTCTACTCCTGTCCATGTTGATACAGAAGTTGGGTATTCACCCTTTCTGATGGAGGCATAATACTCCATTGTATATATGGACCATATCTCCTTTATCCATTCATCTCTTGAAGGGCATCTTGGTTCTTTCCACAGTTTAGCAACTGTGGCCATTGCTGCTATGAACATTGGGGTACAGATGGCCCTTCTTTTCACTACATCTCTATCTTTACGGTAAATACCCAGTAGTGCAATTGCAGGGTCATAAGGTAAATCTATTTTTAATTTCTTAAGGAATCTCCACACTGTTTTCCAAAGTGGCTGCACCAACTTGCATTCCCACCAACAGTGTAAGAGGGTTCCCCTTTCTCCACATCCTCTCCAATACTTGTTTACTGTCTTGTTGATTTTGGTCATTCTCACTGGTGTAAGGTGATATCTCAATGTGGTTTTGATTTGAATCTCCCTGATCGCTAATGATGATGAACATTTGTTCATGTGTCTGTTAGCCATTTGTATGTCTTCTTTGGAGAAGTGTCTGTTCATGTCTTCTGCCCATTTTTTTTTTTTTATGTGATCATCTGTTTTGTGTGTGATGAGTTTGAGGAGTTCTTTATAGATCTTGGATATCTGCCCTTTGTCTGTAGTGTCATTTGTGAATATCTTCTCCCATTCCATGGGTTGCCTCTTTGCTTTGTTGACTGTTTCCTTTGCTGTGCAGAAACTTTTCATCTTATTGAAGTCCCAAAAGTTCATTTTCGCTTTTGTTTCCTTGGCCTTTGGGGACATGTCTTGAAAGAAGTTGCTGTGGCCAATGTCGAAGAGCTTATTGCCTATGCTCTCCTCTAGGATTTTGATATATTCCTGCCTCACATTGAGGTCTTTTATCCATTTTGAGTTTATCTTTTTGTATGGTGTAAGAGAATGGTCGAGTTTCATTCTTTTATACATAGCTGTCTAATTTTCCCAGCACCATTTATTGAAGAGACTGTCTTTTTTCCAATGTATATTTTTACTGCTTTGTCAAAGATTATTTGACCATAGTGTTGAGGGTCCATATCTGGGCTCTCTACTCTGTTCCATTTGTCTATGTGTCTGTTTTTGTGCTGGTACCATGCTGTTTTGGTGATCACAGCTTTGTAGTAAAGCTTGAAATCAGGCGACGTGATGCCCCCAGTTTTGTTTTTTTCTTTTTGTCTTTCTTTTTCAACACTTCCTTAGCAATTCAGGATCTCTTCTGGTTCCATACAAATTTTAGGATTGTTTGTTCCAGCTCTTTGAAAAATACCAGTGGAATTTTAATTGGGATGGCATTGAAAGTATAGATTGCTCTAGGCAATATAGACATTTTAACAATGTTTATTCTTCCGATCCATGAGCATGGAATGCTCTTCCATCTTTTTGTGTCTTCTTCAATTTCTTTCATGAGTGTTCTGTAGTTCCTTGAGTACAGATCCTTTACCTCTTTGGTTAGGTTTATTCCCAGGTAGCTTATGGTTCTTGGTGCTATAGTAAAGAATCGATTCTCTAATTTTCCTTTCTATATTTTCATTGTTAGTGTATAAGAAAGCAACTGATTTCTGTACATTGATTTTGTTTCCTGCCACATTACTGAATTGCTATATGAGTTCTAGTAGTTGGGGGTGGAATCTTTTGGGTTTTCTATATAAAGTATCATGTCATCTGTGAAGACAGAGTTTGACTTCTTCTTTGCCAATTTGAATACCTTTTATTTATTTATTTTTTTTTGTTATCTGATTGCTGTTGCTAGGACTTTTTTTTTTTACTATGTTGAACAACAGTTGTGATAGTGGACATCCTTGTCGTGTTCCTGATCTCAAAGGAAAGGCTGTCAGCTTTTCCCCATTGAGGATGATAGTTGCTGTGGACTTTTCATAGATAGATTTTATGAAGTTGAGGAATGTTCCCTCTAACCCTATACTTTGAATTGTTTTAATCAGGAATGGATGCTGTATCTTGTCAAATGCTTTTTCTGCATCAATTGAAAGGATCATGTGGTTCTTCTCTCTTCTCTTACTGATTTGTTCTATCAGATTGATTGATTTGCAAATGTTGAACCATCCTTGTAACCCAGGGATGAATCCCACCTGATCATGGTGGATAATCTTTTTAATGTCCTGTCAGATCCTATTAGCTAGGATCTTGTTGAGAATCTTGGCCCATATTCATCAGGGATATTGGTCTGAAATTCTTTCTGATGGGATCTTTGCCTGGTTTGGGGATCAAAGTAATGCTGGCTTCATAAAAAGAATCTGGAGGTTTCCCTGCTGTTTCTATTTTCTTGAAACAGCTTCAGGAGAATAGGTATTATTTCTTCTTTGAATGTTTGGTAGAATTCTCCAGAAAATCCGTCTGGTCCTGGGCTCTTGTTTTTTGGGAGGCTTTTGATCAGTGCCTCAATCTCGTTACTAGATATTGGTCTATTCAGGTTGTCAGTTTCCTCCTGATTCAGTTTTGGAAGTTTATAGGTTTCCAGGAATGCTTCAATTTCACCCAGGTTGCTTAACTTATTGGCATATAACTGTTGATCATAATTTCTGATGATTGTTTCTATTTCCTTGGTGTTAGTTGTAATCTCTCCCTTTTCATTCATAATTTCATTAATTTGGGTCCTCTCTTTTTTCTTTTGGATTAGTTTGGCCAGTGGTATATCAATCTTATTGATTCTTTCAAAAAACCAGCTTCTAGTTTTGTTGATGTGTTCTACTATATCTCTAGTTTCTATCTCATTGATCTCTGCTCTACTCTTGATTATTTCCCTTCTTGTGTGTGGAGTTGGCTTAATTTCTTGCTGATTTTCCAGTTCTTTAAGGTATAAAAAGAGCTGGTGTATTTGGATTTTTCAATTTTTTTGAGTGAGGCTTGGATGGCTATGTATTTCCCTCTTAAGACCAACTTTGCCATATCTCATAGGGTTTGTATTGATGTGTCTTCATTCTCATTGGTTTCCATGAATTGTTTAAGTTCTTCTTCGATTTCCTGGTTGATCCAAACATTTCTAAGTAGGGTGGTCTTTAGTGTCCAAGTGTTTGAATTCCTTCCATACTTTTTCTTGTGGTTGAGTTCAGTTTCAAAGCATTGTGGTCTGAGAATATGCAGGGAATAATTTCAGTCTTTTGGTACTGGTTGAGCCCTGATTTGTGACCAAGTATGTGGGCTATTCTGGAGATAGTTCCATGTGTGCTCAAGAAGAATGAGTATTCTGTTGTTTTAGAATAGAATGTTCTGTATATATCTATGAGGTCCATCTGGTCCAATGTGTCATTCAATGCTCTTGTTTCTTTATTGATTTTCTGCTTGGATGATCTGTCTATTACTGAGAGTGGCATGTTAAGAACCCCTACTGTTAATGTGTTCATATCAATATGACTCTTTATCTCAATTAACAGTTGGTTTATGTAGTTGGCTGCTCCCATATTGGGAGCATAAATATTTACAATTGTTAGATCTTCTTGGTGGATAGACCCTTTAAGAATGATGTCATGTCCTTTTTTATCTCCAACTACAGTCTTCAGTTAAAAATCTATTTTATCTGATATGAGATTAACTACCCCAGCTTTCTTTTGAGGCCCATTGGCATGAACCCCAGCTTTCTTTTGAGGCCCATTGGCATGAAAGATGCTTCTCCATCCCTTCACTTTCAGTCTGGATGTATTTTTAGGTTCTGAATGGGTCTCTTATAGACAGCATATGGACGGGTCCTGTTATTTTATCCAATCTGCAACCCTGTGTCATTTTATGGGAATGTTTAGGCCATTCAGACTGAGAGTAATTATTGAAAAATATGTTTTTATTGACATTATGTTGCCTGTAAAGTCCTTGATTCTATAGATTATCTCTGTAAATTTCTGTTCTATGTCCCTCTTGGGTTTTTCCTTCTTTTATAGAACCCCCCTTAATATTTCTTGTAGTGCCAGCTTCCTGGTCACATATTCTTTTAAACCTTGTGGGTTTTGGAAGCTCTTTATCTTACCATCCATTTTGAATGTCAACCTTGCTGGATAAAGTATTCTTGGGTGCATGTTCTTCTCATTTAATGTCCTGAATATGTCTTGCCAGCCCTTTCTGTCTTGCCAGGTTTCTGTGGACAGGTCTGATGTTATTCTGATGGACCTTCCTCTGTATGTAAAGAATCTCTTCCCCCTAGCTGCTCTCAAGAGATTCTGTCTAAAATTATGATTCATCAGTTTCACAATGAGGTGTCTCGAGGTCTTTCTAGATTCATTCATCTTGGGTGGTATTCTTTCTGCCTCTAGGACACGAACACTGGTTCCATTCCCCAGACTGGGAAAATTTTCATCGAGAATTTAGTCTTCTTTCTTTCTCCTCCCCTTCAGGGATCCCAATAATTCTGATGTTGGAACATTTCATGGTGTCATTTATTTCCCTAATTCTGTTTTCATGGCTTCTAAGCTGTTCATTCCAGGCATCCTCCTGATACTTTTTCTCTATCAGTTTCTCATCTAGATCACTAATTCCATCTTCTGCCTCGGTTATGCTGTTAGAGTATTTAGATTAGATTGGATCTCATTCATAGTGTTTTTAACTTCTTCCTGGGTGGCTTTCATTTCTGACCTTAGAGATTCCATGTTGTCATTAATGTTTTTCTCCAACCTAGCCATTGCCTGGATAATTGTTACCCTGAATTTCCTTTCTGACATACTGTTTATGTCCATATCCAATAGTTCTGATGGAGAGGGCACAGTCTCTGAATTTTTCCTCTGTTGGGTGTTCCTAATCCTAGTCATTTTGGTGAGAGGTGGTTGAGGGGATATGTAGCTGAATATATCAACTGTGATCCAGGCATGGTGCACCCTGGAACACTTCTGAGCAATTGGAAGTCACCACCAAAAAGAAAGAAAAAAGAAACAGAGAGAGAGAGAGAGAGAGAGAGAGAGAAAAGATCCAGGTGGAATGGGCCCCAAAGGCAAGATTGGTAAACAAACAAAAATGGACAAAAAGGCCAACAAACATAAACAACATGAAAAAAAAAAAAAAGAAGAACCCAGCCAAACTGAACCCCAAGGATAGGATATATATAATAACAGAACAAAAACAAATACACAGAAACACTGACAGAAGAAAAAGATGGGAGGGTGGTTACAAATCCTGGATGTGAGTGAGGAAAGTTATATTGATTCTTCCTGGGTGTATCTTGGTATCTTTGTTAAAGGACTCAACTTTCCAGAGATAAAGGGAGGTTAAAACTGGTTTATATATAGGGGTAGTATTGATTAGGGAAAGAAGATTACCTTGAAGCTTATATCTATATGTATATTAAAAAGAATAGAAAGAAAAGAAAAACACAGGTATATGTATGAAGAAAGTTCAAGTTAAAAGGTTATTATGGAATATGTTGTATTGAACCTCTAGTTGTAATGGTAAGTACATTAAAAAAATTAAAAAGAGTAAGAATAGTGAGAATGAATTAAAAACAAAAATTGTATCTATGAAATATACAGGTTTTAGGGTAATACTGGGAGCTTAATATCTTGTTTTCCCTGATATTGGGGATTTCCAGTTTTATGGGGATCCTGTGGTGGTTGTCCTCTTATTCTTTTGTCTGGCTTTCTGGGGGGGGGGGCCTGCTGTGTTGTTTTTCAGACAGTCTTGCCTGGGTTGAGTCCTTCTGCTCCCGAACAAGGGGTTGGGCTCTGTGGAAACCAGTTTTTCAGGCTTTTGTTCTTTGGAAGTTTTTGTTTTTTGGTGGCTTTTTGTGACGTTTTGGAGGTTTCATGGAAAGCAAACTGCACCCAGACCTCTGTCTCAGAGAAAAGCCTCAGTCTGCTTACCTCTGGGTGGTCCAGAACATACAGACTCCTCTCCCCGCAGACTCCGTTGAGCCGTGCAACCTCCCACAGGCAGTGCACGTCTCCAGCCACCGTCTCAGGGGACACCCAAAGTGACCGCTTTCTCTGCACCCCCGTGCCAAAACCGTGAGTGACAATGGTCCAGGGATCCTGCTTCTGGTGGCTGCCTTTGCCAGGACTGCTGTCTGGGGTCCATACCTCAGGGTTTAGCAGGTTGCTGCCAACTTTGAGATCCCAACTAGAGACAGTGGCGCTGAGTTTTTCAAGCCTAGGCTGGGAGTGTTCAGACATTCTGCCAGTCCTAGAGACCACCAGCTAGCATCCACACGGAGCTCTCTCAGGTGCGGGTGGGGAGTGTGGTTCAGACCTTGGTTGGGCAGTGCATGCAGAGCACAAAAGTCTGTGGTTCTAGAGAGCACTGGCTGGTGTCTACACGAGACTCCCTCATGCACGCTGGTGGGAGTGTACCCTGGCCCAGCGCTGGTACAAGCAGCAAAAAGCCAGGGGCTCCAGGACCACAGCCTGAAGGCTTCACCGCACTGTCTCTGACATGGGTGGTTGCCAGTGGCAGCCGTCCTGGGTCCGTGGGATTAGGTCTATTCCTATTCGTGACCGCCCTATTCCACCAGTTATCCCTTAAGATCTTTTGCTCTTTTTTGAGTGCTTTTAACCAGACTCCAAGTTAATGCTCATCCCCAATCACAGGACACTTTTGTATTGGGGTATTACTTTCCAATGGGTGGCTTCTGGTTGCTCCCTCTCCCTTCTGTTTATCCTCCAGTATCAGTCCAAGTGTTCCCACTCCACATTATCTTTCCACTAATGTTTTCTGCCCCTGCAGAGATCCAGAAGTGTATAATCTTACATATCAGGCTGATTTCATGGGTGTTCAAAGTGTTCTGGTAGATAATCAGCTCACTTTAGGGGACTGGTTGAAACAGGGTCTCCTACTTCTCCGCCATCTTGCCCCTCCTTGACAGTAAGTGTTTTTAACATCACTTAGGAAAAAGGGTATGATTGGTTTTAATCTCAGATTTGCTTTTAAATACCAGCTATTTAACTTACTCTAATCTATTTTATGAAACTACATAGCAACTATGAGTCTCAATTTAAAGAATGTACACAAAATGGGGATGGTAGTGTTTTTCTTACATCATTATTGTAAGGATTCAGTAAGTCAAATACATATCCCTGTGCCCAGCACATACCAGACAGTAAATAAATGGTAAATATAAACAGACATTGATGCCTATACAGCAAACTTGAAGGAGAGTTTTCATGTGTGCAAAATGGAAAAAGTAGTTTTGGCTTTAAGGTCTGTGTTTCCAGTTACACTTATAGCACCAAGATATTCAAGCAGAAGATTAATAAATTAGGTAAAATGCAAAAAAAAAAAATTCTATTAAGTGGAAAATTGAAACACTTTCAAATTTTCCACATAATCTTTAAATGTTCAGAAATTGGAAGGACAGTGTCCCAACTGTTTCCCTTCTATGTTTCCAGAGCGAGTTTAGCCAACAATTCCTTCATGATGTGTAAACTGTCCTCAAGCCAGTGAGTCACAGTAGAGTCACAGACCACAGCTCAATGGAGAAAGGGCTGTGCGTTGCCTAAATAGTGGCTTCCTTGGGGAAAAGATATCCATTCAGTGTCTGTTATGCCCTGAATAATCACCTAAGTGTAGCTACTTATTATTTATTAGAAGAATAAAACTGGTTTAATAATAGGTAACAGCACTCAGGATCCACAGGAATACAGCTAATGTCAATGCAAAGATGCTCCCAAATCAATGAATCCCTGAAAGAGTGGCTATGAGACTGGGGTGGGGGAGGATGAACATAATAGACCAAGGCAGTCATACTGCTTAACAAGAAAACTAAGATGCAGAGATACAGTTTAAAAGGTTAAGATCATCAAAGGCATTTGTGGCTTTGAGTAAAACAATACAGAACTAAAGGAGAGTCCATATTTATCTTCTTGTTAGTAGATATGGTTTCTGGAGAAATGGAGCTTATAACTGATGGGATGGAATGGACTCACTAGCTGTATCATTATAGGAAAAAGAAATTGCCATGGGACCTTTGGAAGGAGAAGATGGGCAATGCTCTTCTTGTATTCAACAGCAATGGGACCCAGGAAAGAGCAAGATGTCAGGAGAACTTGGTTGTCGCAAGACAGTACTCAAGGTACTATCTGACCTTGCGTAACTCCTGTGAATTGCCTGTAATTATCAACTTTTCATCTGCACTATGAGGACTCTGAGGTTTCTCTTTTCTACATAATGCTTCTCCCAAGGGGAAAAATATATATTGGGCGGTTTCTTTAAAATTTCAGGTGGGCAGATTTCATCCTTCTCTTCGTTTTATGTCAGCAGTAAGGCAGAGCAGGGCAGGGACTGGCTGAGCAGGAGTGATGAATCCTGCAATAGGCTTTGGTTTGCTCTCCAGATGAGCAGGGAGCTTCAAAGTTAGCCTGGTCTCATTATTATCTTCAAGTGCTAACTGTGAGATTGGGACCAACTTGATGCACTTTTAGTGGCTGGGGTATCACCAAGGGGATTGCCCAAACTGCCACAATAGCCAAACTGTGGAAGGAGCCAAGATGCCCTTCAACAGATGAATGGATAAAGATGTGGTCCAAACATACAATGGAATATAACTCAGCCATCAGAAAGGATGAATACCTGCCATTTGCATCAACATGAATGCAACTGGAGGGGATTATGCTAAGTGAAGTAAGTCAAGTAGAGAAAGACAATTTTTACACGGTTTCATTCATATGTGGAAAAGAAGCAATAGCATGGAGGACCATAAGGGAAGAGAGGGAAATCTGAAGGGGGAGAAATCAGAGAGGGAGAAGAACCATGAGAGACTATAGAGTCTGGGAAACAAACTGAGGGTTTCAGAGGGATGGGAGTGCGGGAGGGGGTATCATTGTGTTGGGTATTAAGGAGGGCACGTGTTGTGATGAGCACTGGGTTTTATACATAACTAATGAATCACTGAACACTACATCAAAAACTAATGATGTACTATACAGTGCCTAACTGAACATAATAAAAGAGAACACATTAAAAAAAAAAAGAAAAAAAGAAACAAGATGATAGTCGTAGTTTCCCTGGAATACAGGATAGTCACGAGGGGAAACGGGGCCATTTAGCCCTGCTTCTGTGCATAAGGGGGTTTCACACTAGCCTTTTCACTTTTGCTCAAACATTCCAGTCACAAGGAACATATTCCTTGCAAAGAAAACCATGTTGGGTTTTAAGTGTTTGATTGTTTGAACAGTCTTGCTTATCTTGAGCTCCCAAATTATACTTTCCTATATTCCCCACATATCTTATGGAAAATCATATTTTAAATATTTAATGTAATTTTAATTAAATGGGTAGATTTTTTAAAAACCCCATAAACTTATTTTGAATGTTTACTTTGGAAACATTTTATTTTTCTTTTTGTTTTAACAGTTATTAAGTCCTTACTATACAGACACTAGTACACATTGTACATCTACGATCTCATTTAACCTCCACAAGATATGAGATAGACACAATTATTTCTGTTTTACAGATTAAGATACATGAATGTTTTGTCTCAGGAAACACCTATAGTTAATTCATAGAACTGGAACACAAACACAGACTCTTAAGTATAAGGCTATTATTAAATAATTTTCTAGTTTATTTTGTTTTAAATATAGGTTAGTTTTCAGATGTTAACTAGATTTTTTGTGGCAGTCATTTTGCAACATACATATAAAAGTCAATTATTATGTTGTTGTATATACACACAAAATAATGAAGGGTTGATTTACTTCCTCTTCCTCACCATAATCATATAAATTCATCTGCAAAGAATTGGCACCAAAGCTAATTCAGCGAATCCACATAAATAGAGATTCTTACATGTCACTTCTAAGGCGAGAAATTTTACAATTCAAAACTGTGAGTGATCTTATATAACCTTAACCAAGAAAAGGACTAGGGAAGAGACACTTTTCTCCTCAATAAGACACGAAGTATCAAATTCCTGTTACATAATCATACTGCATTATCTTTCAAGAGGTTGATGGTAGAATAACACACAGGGTACCATTTTTCTTGTTTTGTGTGATGGAATAACAACTTGTGTGAAAATACATGACATGAAAGGAAAAGCAGCAATGGCTCTAGCTATGTGGTGGGATTACAGAAAGGAGGACAGCTGAAGTGCACTAGGAAATGAAAATCAAGTTTATGTCATTAACACCGAGACATAGGAAGAGACAGAGTCCTGGATGTGATAATTATTTGTCTTCTCTAATTCTAGAATGGACCTTTTGAACAACCTATTTAAATGTGCAGTCTGTCAGTAAATACAATGGCTACACCAGAAAGATGTATTCCTGTGTTAACTGTAGAGTCTCCCTCAGTAATGACGTTATTTTTGGCTGCTTATTTGGTCTAATGTGCTCCCCTGTGCTGCACCGTTATCCGCATAACTCATCCGTCAGCCTCCTTTCTAGAGCACCTGTCACTGTAGCGTTTATGAGCTATAAATGGGGCCTGCAAAGCCTATACCCACGGAGCTAATGTATTAACATAATGCCTCATTAAGAAAGATTTCTTTTTTCTTTTCATTAATTAATTCAGCTCATGCCTATGCATCACCGATCTTTACATTTCTGTTTGGCTTTACAACCCATACATCGCTTATCAAGGAAAACAAACAAAAACTTAGAAAATACTCTTTGTTGTGTTCAAAACTGCTTTTTCACCTAGCAGTGGGAGATTCCTTTTTGGTAAAATGCAAGATTTCCTCCCTTTGTGATTTTAACATGTGTGCCATTAAATACATTTTTCTATTATATTTCAAGTAATTGTGTGTAGTTTTAAAAAATTCTACTCAGAAAACTGATTGTGTATTTGGTGAACTGTGATGACAATCAGCTTAGAAAAATGCACAAAACTCAGGGGATTTAGGTTCATGCTCTCATCTTGGTGTTTCCTTTGTCAACGTGCCACGCCTCCAAGCCCTTGCTCTGTCAATCAGGTTACCTTACCAGCTGGCTGCTCGACAAAACAAAGTTCTTGGACATTGGAGTTTACCGCCACCTTTTCCAAGCACACCGATGTTTATCAGAAGCTTTGTCTGAACTTTCTCACCGTGTGCGGCGGTCAAAAGAACAGCAAGACATCACAAATGAGCCCTCCATTAGTGAGAATGTAAAATTCACCATTATTTCCTCAAAATGAGGCTTCATGAGGAGGGTGTTTTGAGTTGAACTGTTTCCAAAAGATACGTTGCAGTCTTAATTCCTGGCACCTGTGAATGAGACCTTGTTTGGCAATGGGATACAAACAAGTCAAGATGAGTTCACAGTGCAGCAGGTTGTGTCCAAGGTTCAATGACTGACTGATGGTCCTTTTAGAGGGCCATGTGAAGACAAAGGCACAGAGAGATACACACAAGGAGAATGCCATGTGTTGCCAAGGAACACCAAGCGTTACTAGCAAGCAATATCAGAAGCTCACAGAGAGGCATGGAGGAGTCTCCCTCAGGCCCTTGAGAAGGAATCAACCTTTCAGACACCTTGATTTCATACATCTAGCCTCCAACACTAGATGAGAGAATACATTCCTGTTGCCTTAAGCTATACAGTTTGTGGGAATTTGTTCCCAGAGCCCTAGGAAACAAATACAGAAGGCAAGAGGTACAAGATAGTAGAGAAATATTAGACTCAACATATGTACCATTTTGTTCACAAAATACAAGGCAACCTCTCCACTTTTTAAAGGTCACAACTTACAAATTTATATGAAAATGAATTATCATATATCCAGTATCTATAATCAAGGAGAGAAAGAGGGAAGTATAGGAAGAAAAAGGCAGTTGGCAGTACACGTCATCCACCCTATTTCAGACACTTGGCTTTTCTGTTAAACGGATCCAGAAAACAGAAAATGCATGACAACAGGTCTGCTGCAAAATTTCAACAGGCTATGACCTTTTGTTCTATATTGGTTCTATGAATCTCTTCTAATCAGTCTATTCTCACCATACAATCCTGCCATATTGGGATCTTGATATTTACTGAACAAGAACAGAGATGCCATAATTGTGGGCAGATTTCTCATTGTTCACTCTTTCAAGATTAAGTGCTCTGCACAAGGCATTTTCTATAAATATGACAAGAGATGGGGGAAAAACAGATGGGAACATTTTAATCCCAACCCACCTATTACGTATGCGACCTTTGTTCTCATCTAACTAACATCAACTTTATGGCTGAAAGAGCGCTATTGCATTACCCCTAGGGTTCTTATGCACAGTAAACCTTCAGGTAACAAAATTTCTTGTTTATATCATTTCTGTCATCTAAGCCTTCATGTAAGAATTAACCTTGACCCATCTCAACATAGCCATCTCACCTGTTTAAATAGGTGTGGGGTGCCCTCTATTGGTGCAGATATGGGTGAAAGGCCTTGCCTAGCTAGTGATCATTAACCATTAGGGGGAGAATTTTTGTTCTTTTTCTTTGGTTGTCAGTTCATTTAAAAAAAAAAAAAAAGCAGTTAGGAAGATCAAAAGTATTGACTTGATTTAATTCTATGTAAAGCTTACCTGGCATGAATGAGACATGGTGATGTAGTAATGTGGGGGGGCACACAGGTTTGAAATCATCAAGTCCTAGATTTGAAAATCTGGTTTAATTGAAAAGGTTCATTAACAGTTCTCATTTCACTTTTGCTAACATGTCCAACGTGAAACTCCCACTTCAATAAGTTGCTATAACCAAGACCTGGCATTCATTTATCCGACAAATATTGACTGAATACCTATTAGACGCCATTGTTTTTGATGATGCAGACACAACAATAACTGAAACAAATTTCTGTCTTCAGATTTTCAATAGAATGGATGTGTACTAAATTATAAGCATACACTAATAGTTGTTATTACATATACCAATAGTTATTTCTACTGTTATTACTATTTTCATTGTAACTACTATAGAATCCTAAACATAAATATCCTTTTTGTTAAAGCTTTATTTTCTATTTAGAGCAGTTTCTATGAATGTATTGTATACATTGGACAATTCTTGTGCTCAGAAAACTTCACTATGAAGATAAACACAGGTAATCATAGTAATCAGAATATTATTAGTATACATACAAGGGTCTGCATCCTTAAATATAAAGGACTCTAGCACGTTTATTTATTTCTGTAATACATAAAAGCCACAAATATATAGCCTACTAACTAGACTGTTATGAAAAAGCATCCATCAGGTATGCACTTTGTTCTAGAGGGAAATATACAAAAACAGCATGTGGCCATTCACTTGGTACAGCTGAGCTCTGAAATGATCACATGTTTCATATTTTTCTATTTATGAACATGCATTTATGATTCCTTTGTTTTATAAATGTGAAAGATCTCTGAGTATAAAAACTAAAAACTCAAATTTAAAAAATCATTTGTGTTGGTATTTATTTAATTTTAGCTAGACTGTTGAAGGAAAATCCCAGCAAATATATAGATTTGTTTCTCTTGTTTCCTATGCAATTTAATAATTTTTCTTAGTTTCTACATTGGCAGAGTGGAATAACAATTAGAGGTATCCTCTTGTACTTGAATTTATTATAGCAGGAATGATACTTTTAAAATGTCAAAACCAACATTTTTGTTTCTTCTATTTCTCTTTATAAATGTCTATAAATGTCTGTATAAATGAGTAAATCTAAGGACTTGTTTTTACAAAGGGGTAGTCTAAGAGATTTTGAATTACAAATTGTAAAAATAAAAATGTTTTAGATTTTGTTTAAGGAACTGTAGAATAATAATATAGTTATAAAATACTTCAACTTGAGATATGAACTGGTGAAGCAACTGCCTTTAATTATTTCTAACTTTTACCTATAAACTGATGTTTGGGCTAAAATTTATTTAAAAAACGTCCTTGGTAAATAGAAAAAAATGACATGATTATCTAATAAAAAGTAATCACATTTTTATAAAAACACATTTTTAATGTTTTTTTTAAAATTCTGAGTTCTTAATCATTTAGTAAGTTAGAATTAGTCTTTTAAAATAATCCTTTCAGGGTGCCTGGGTGGATAAGGTGGTTTAGGATCAGGCCCATGTTTTCCGGTCAGATCATGACCTCATGAGTCATGGGATAGAGCCCCTCATCTTGGCCTCTGGACTCATCAGGGAGTCTGCTTGATATTCTTTCCTTCTCCCTCTGTCCCTCCCCACATGCACCCACATGGGTGCACTTTCTTTCTCTAAAGTAAATAAATAAATCTTTAAAAAATAAAATAAAATAATCTTTTCATTTATGTGGAATCCAAAAGACAAAACAAGCAGACAAAAAGCCCAAACAAATTCTTAAAAACAGAAAACTGGTGGCTTCCAGAGCAGAGATGGGTGGGAAGGTGGGAACAATTGATGAAGAGGTTTAAGAGGTACGAACTTTCAGTTATAAAGTAAGTAAGTCACAGAGGTGAAAAGTACAGCACAGGGAATATCATCTACAATACTGGTAATAATATCATATGGTGACTACACTTTCATGGTGAGTATTGAAGAAAGTATAGCATTGTTGAATCAATATGTTGTAGACCTGAAACTAATATAAAATTGTGTCAATTATACTTCAATAATAAAAAAGGAATAAAAAATTTAAAATAAAATATTCCCTTTGTTTTTAAATCATTTTAGATTTAAAGAAAAATTGTGAAGACAGTAGAGCATTCCACACCCAGTTCCCCCTATTATTAGACTCTCAGCAGTATAGTACATTTGCTTGACTAGTGAACAATTTTGATACATTACTATTAACTAAAGTCCACATTTTATTTAGACTTCCTAAGTTTTTACCTAAAGTTGTTTGTTTTACCTCATTTGTTGTTATTGTTTCAGGATCCCAACCAGGATAGTATGTTGCATTTAGATGTCATGTATCCTAAGGCTCTAGAGGCTATAACTTCTTGTTTTTGATGACTTCTCAGTGTTAAGAATTACTGGGCAAGTGATGTGTAGAATTTTCCTCAAAAGGGGCTTGTCTGATGTTTTTCTCATGATTAGACAGAGATTATGTGTTTGAGTGAAGAAGGGGTGGGGAGTAAGTTTCATCACATGACATCACTTCACATCAATGGTACCAACTGTCAGCACCACTCATCACAGTTGGTGTAATCCTTCATCACCTGGTTGGGGTAATACTATGAAGGTACTACCCCTATTTCATACTCAGTTTTGGAAAGAAGTCTCTAAGCACAGATTTAGCATATTTTAAGCTTTAAATTTGATTGCATTTTTCTGAATATGAAGTGGTAATTAAGTACATTCAGAAATATTTGGTTTCCAAAGAAAGAGCAAGAATATTTATGCACAGAACAACTGTCTCTTCCCTTACTGAAGCACACAGCTGGGAGTGATGTTCTAAATGGGGACAGTTCTCACTGGGCTATTCCTCACCTAGAGAATTTTATTGGTTTAGGTCCCAGTTTCTCTTTAAATCTGCAGAATCCCAGAGATTCACATACAGTTTTATATGCATCTCATACATCTTACTCTACTCTTCAAGGATTTACCCGTAGTGCACATTGTAACAATCATCTTCCTTAAATCTTCTAGTCATTGCCTCTCTTGTGTGGCATATATATTTTGGAATTATTACTAAAAGAAACTGGGAATAGCATAACAATGGAAAATTTCCACCAGTGGCATCAACCAATCACATCTTTCACCACCTTCCTTCATCAGTCAGCTCCTCAAGAGGCAAGGAGCCCAGCAATCCCACCTTTCCTGGGAACATGATTGCTTAGGGTCTCACCCAGGCAGGCATGTGCATGTGCACATGCACGCACACACACACACACACACACACACACACACACACACACACACACCCTTTACCTTACCTCTTAAACAAAATTTAGTTTATACGTGTTCCTGCCCATGGTTAAATTAATAAGATGGTCTGGAGACAATTTGACCCTAGAACAGTCAAGGCTTCTCTCATTTGGCCCATTTTTGCTCTTTATTTTTCCCCAGAATTTTACTTTGATAGACCACGTATACTTCTTGGTGAAGAAACTCAGGCTCAGTTTCAAATAATATTGAGTGTTTGTGTATGAGAAGCATCTGATAGTCATTTTCATACATGCAGTACTTAAAAACCTACATACTGATCTTGTGTATTTATTGCTTCTATTATCTAAGTAAGAAAACAGAGCGTGCATTCTTTCCCCCATACCAAAGGATCGTCCTGTTCTCTGGTGTTCAAAATGTTAATTCAGAATGTAACACACATTCAAATACATAATGAAATCATAGCTGTTACTGAAAGCTTACCACATGCCAGGAACTATATCAAGAGATTTACTTGAAATGCTTCATTCAGTGTCCTCGACAATGTTAGGTAGTAGGTTCCACAGTATTCTTATTTTATATTTGTGGAAGTCAAGGTATAAAATATGTTAGATTGATTGCATCATGGTTCTAATTAATGGCCTTCCTGAATTCATGTCCTTTGCCTGTAACTTGCACTTCAACTTCGTAGTCCCCTCCTGCACAGACTTTGCCCTGGGGCCAGAGGCAAACTTGATAGAAGCAGAGACTTGAAAAAGAGCTTGCATGGCTCTGCTTTCTGACTCAGTTCTCGGTGTTCATCTAGAAAACACACCTACATTAGCCCGAGAATACAGCTGGTCTAACCTGCTGGGAAGACACAAGAGACACCTGCACTTGAGATTGCACAGAGCAGGGCCAAGCCATCCCCTAGTCAGGAGTATCCTAAATAAGCCGGCTCCTCGTTGACCTGTCAGCTGACCACAGACACGTAAGTAAAGCCAAGGCTCAGTGACAGGACCAAGACTAGAATGAGTTAACAGGGCATTTGCAGTATGTGCAAAATTTAAGGAGCACCCCCCAAAAAAAAATCAGAAATGGAAGTAAATAATATTTTAATGTAGTAGTTCAAAAAATCAAAAATAATGCAAAGAAATCCATGATGTACAAAATATCAACATTTTAAAAAAGAAAGGATCAATATTACTGATTTCCCCTCTTGCCTCAGTCACCAGTACAGCATGGCACAGCACTTCTTAGCAGAATTATCCAGCAAAACCAAGAAATCATGAAAAATAACAAATGATTATTATTATTATTATTATTATTATTATTATTATTATGTTCCATATACACCCTCCACTTTCAAGCCTAACCTTCTCTGAGGCCTATCCTAACAGGGCAAGTAAAGGTAAGGGCATGAAGGTTATTGTTTAGCCTTCATTTTCAGAGACGTATTTTAGCGAAATAGAAAAAAAAATTTTAAAATTCATTGACCCATATTATTATATCCGAAGCAGGCTGGTTGTTTAACCATGGAGTGTTACATAAATAAAATAGCATTAAGACTTAAAGAGAAATAGGAAAGCATGTTCTTTCAGACCTGGTAGATTATAGCAGGAAGGAAGATAGCTATCTTCCCTGCTCCTCTTGGAGCCACAACTCTTTGGAGGATTGGAGTAGCCCAAGAACATCAAGACCCCTGGGATAACCCCAACCTTATTTCTAGCACCATGATCATTGTGCCTTGGGTACAGTGCTGCATGGTTGGTGGTGAGGATTCTTGAGAGATGAGTCTGACATAGTCTCACTAAGGCCCTTTTAGACAGAAATAAGGGGCAAGGAGAAAAATATGAAGAGCAGTCATTCAGAGTAGAGTTTCCTAAAATGATTGCTTTGATTATTGAACTGTACTGAATTTACAAGATCACAACAAATGATTTCTGTCCTTACCTTTTAGGATGAAGGCACTGTGAAGAAGATAAATTCTAAATCAAATGTTTTAGTTGCACGTCTGAGTTTCAGCTGTGACACTGTGCAACCTGTTACATGATTTCATAACCTCTGGAGAAAAGAAGTTACCATTCATAAGGCAAATCTGCTGTGGGTGGTACACAGGCCAAGGAAACAGTATACGGGTGGTGGACCAATAGCATGAATTAGGTGTTCATCTAGACGTATTCCCCCAAATGACTACACTTTAACATGTTCATCGTCTTCCTCTTGTATAGGGCTCTGCTCATACTCTTTGCCTTGCAAAACACTAGTAACATGAAAACTTAAAAAATAAGTACACTGTATTTAAAATGGTGAGTAATACACATTCATTGTTCACTTAATGTACCAAATTGCAGTGTCAAATTAATAAAATTACAACAGTAATGATGATTTCTTGTGTCTAGCATATAGTAAGCATGTATTCATATTTACAAATGAATGAAAAATCCTGAGAAGGAAAGAACTCTTGCCTGGGAGAACAACTAACTATAAATTTACATCAGTCCCAGGGGATTTTCAGTGACTTACAGAAACAGAGAAATAAATTCTTCAAAAATATTTTATATCATTGGTTCTTTTGATGGAATGGAAGAGAATGATGAGCCAATAGGAGAAAACTTGAAATACTTGTGGCAATATGTTATTCAGTAGGGGTAAAAGAAAACGATTCGTGAGACCAAAGTTCAGCAGAATTATTCAGATGAATAGACATTAAGCATGATTATGTGTATTTCCTTGTGTATGCACGGATTTAATTTTATAATTTACATTTTCATGGTTTATGGGTAGAATTAATCATGAGGAATAAATCTGCAAACACCAAATCTAAAATGTACACGGAAAGAGAATACTAGAGAATTCTACCTGGAGCTTTCATGAATCAGACTTCCCGCATCTGTGCCTCTTCTTGAACCTCACAGACATCCTTGGTAAGTTCAATTCAATATACCCTTCAATTAAGTTTTCTATTTCCAGACTCTCATGGGCACCTAAGGGTTCACCTATTGATTGATCTCCTATATGATGGAGGGTGTCACTCCTGAGTTTGTTGAGGAATAGAGTATATAATACATATGTACAGCCTCTTCAACCACAAACCTGGTTCAGCTTCCCCTGGAACCAGCTTTTTGTTTTGTAGGTTTCACATTATTTATATTTGGCCTTATTGGCCTGATCACCTCTCTTCAATCTTCTTTACATGCTCTTTTTAAACATGAGAATATCAGAGAACTTACTGTAAAACTTTATGTCTTTAAAAATTTCTACTTTTCCTCTCTGTGTTTTCTTATTGTGACTGGAAAGTTAAACTGTCATCAGTTTGTCTTTATTATTGGATTGTGTTTATTATTTGCTTGCAATTATTGTTACCATGCGTATCCAAAATGGAGTTTGTTTATTATTGTTCTTCAACTTTCTGAGAGAGAAATTTTTCTGCAGAGGAAGGAAAGAATGTATCTTGTGTTACTTTTAAAGGAACAGGTTCCCATATTTGGATTAATGAAATCTCCTTTCACTAATGTATATTGTGTTTTTGCCAGTTTTATATACTCAGTAGGAAATCATATTCCACACTCTTCTGGTGTGGCAACATGGTGTCTTTATGATGATAGAGATATCAGCATATCTCTATCTTCTCTTACGCTGCCCCAGATATGTTTCAAAAGGCTGCCACTCACAACTTTTTTATTTCCTATCATTCTTTCATTCAACAAATATCCACTGAGAATCTCCTTTGTGCTAAGCACTATTCTAAATACTTGGGATATAACGGTAACTGAAACAGCAAAATTTCTATACTCCATTCTTTCTATATGGGCTTTGGAGGATAATGCAGGAAACAATCAATTATAAATAGGAAAACTGGCTAGTATGTTCATAAGTGGTATGCATAGAGAAGAAAAAAAGCCCCAGCAGAGTAAGAGGTATCAGAAGTACAAATATAGTTGAGAATGCAATTCAATTTTAAATGTTTCTTTTAGTTATATCATTTTTATACCTTTCTTACTACCTACTTTTCTTCCATTGCCATATTCTACTTATGCATCTTATCCAGTAAAATCTTTTCCATTGTTTTTCACCAGAATGTGGCAGAAATCACGTATATATTTTATATTGTTACAACCTCTGCTCTATGCATGATAGCAACACAGCCATTGGACTCTATCTTGCTTTCTCCTGAAAATCACCAGGAGCCTCTTCTACCACTGATGCTCACCATGAGAAATAAACATCACACCTGATGTTCACCATGTTGCACCAGTGGGAGCTAACTAAATACAAAAGTATCAAATGAGGATGGGAAGCTATGGGAGCAGGAAAGGTAAAGGAGAAAAAAGCAGGGAAACAATCACTAATGTGACTAGATTGCTGTGCTCTTGCCCAGAATATTCTTGTCCTGAAATATCCCAAAATGTTCTGGTCTCTAAAACCTCACGCACTCAGTTTTACAGTTTTATCCTTCTACTTTGTCCTTCCCCCACAAATATCAGATTACAGTAGTTTTAAATTGACACTGGGCGTAAGCATTTGAATTTTTTTTTTTTTTTTTTTTTTAGTCTTCATAAGATATGTCATCCCTCCCCCCACAGATGAGCATTATGTTATCATGCACCAAGCCCAGAACACTAGTCTATTTTTTGAAGGCTTTAGTGTATTTATCTGTTCTCTTCTCTTACATGCTTTATTTCTTTTCCAAAGTCACAAATTCCAACTAGGGAAGGAAATGGAAATAACACATGGGCTTTCAAATGCTTCTGCTTCCTAGTTAGAATAAAGAATTACATGGAGATAGTAAAATAATGTTTATCTCTGAATGAGAAACTATCAAATGAGGAAAACATTTGTAGAAGTATGAAGTACTGTACAAGTATAACATATTTGTTTCCCTATTTCTAGTCAATATTTCTAAAAAAATCCAGTACAATTCTTGTGCATAGAAGGTATATAATTTCCTCAAAAAATGAAAAGTAGCACTAAAAAATATTGATACAAAGTTCTTCTGAGTTGAGTAGGAACATTTAGCCCACATAACTCACTGTGGTATTGTATTTCTAGGTTTTATTGTTGTTGATTCATGAATTTTGTTGATTCATGGCCCACTAAATCATGTTTGACTTGAAAGAATTAAGCTTTCAGTATAAATGCTATACTATTTAAGCAAAATGTTAAGTTTTATCTGTAATACTGAGACAATAATACCTCATCAAGTTGTTTTGAACAGTGAATAAAATGGCATATACATAGTGCATGGCATAGGGCCTTAGACATAGCAGGGATGCAAAAATATTTGCCCTTTCTGCCCCCAAGACCCAGGAAGTTTGTAGCAATAATCTGCATAATGACAGAGGAAAAAAATTAAAAATTATCAGTGGCAGACATGGCTTTTCCATTGTCAACTCAAGTTAAATCCATTTGGCCATAATAAAAAATCATATAAAACTATGAATAAAGCAAGCATAGTCATGATCCATCATAACATTATACTTACATAAATTTTCTAGAAGTTTTTTTTTTATTTAATTACTTGAGAAAGGCCCTTAGTCCATATATCCACAGCACAACCTCTCACCCCAAAATGTAGAGGAGAGGTATAATAAACCTGCGTTCTGAGAACTTTCCGTTGAAAAGTTTGCCACACTCTTTAGAAACGGATTCACAAGCTTCTTTCCATCTACAAGTTTGCCAAAACCTTTTAGAAAACTGCAACATCTGAAACTTTTTTTTTTTTTTTTTTAAGAAAATATCTGGGACCTGAGTACTGCTATCCATTTGAAATGCTTTCATTTTTGGTCCACATGGGCTTCTTTCTAGTCACTCTCATTCACATACATTTCATTTCCTTCTTTAGAATCCTTGAATAACTTGAATAAAATGATTTGAGGAAGAATTAGGCGCCACAGGAAACATAATAGGGGATCTAATTTAGTCTAGACTCAGAGAAAGGGATGCTTTAGCTGAGGTATGGAAGGAAGCTGAGATATGGTGGAAGCTGGCCAAGTGTCAAGGGTTGTCAAAATCTTAGGAAACAGGTACAATAGTCCCAAGGCCCTTCCCTCAGAAAGGAGCCATCTTAGCAGTGGAGGAGCCAAGGGAAACCGAGCATACTAAAGCTGAAGGACAGAGGGGAGAATAGGGAGAATGTATCATTATCTGCTCCTGTTTTATTTTTTTACAACCCCTTTAAATAGTGAATTTCCTGGCGAATACCATGTTTTATGCTTCTCATAGAGTTTTTGCCAATATGCCATATCCTAAAATTCACTGACTGACTCATTGACTTTAGAGAAAACCAGTGTATTAAGAAGTCTCAAAGAAGTTAAGGTCTATTGCACACATGTGCATGGATACACACACACACACACACACACACACACACACACACACACACACAATTTATTGGTTATCTACAAATACCAGGCACTATTTAAAACAAATTCACTCATATTAATTTATGTAATCTTACTCTTAGCTATTATCCTCATTTTACAGAGGACATGAAAGCCTAAGGAAATTAAGTAACTTTCTCAAAAATAACAACTACTAAATAGCAAACAAAACCAGAAAACTAGGTAGGAGAGAGCTTGAGCATTTAATCACTATGCTGTGAAATAGTTTGTTTTCCCTACTACAATTAACTTTTTTTAAAAGTGTGCTCCATTAAGGTTGCTTTTCCCATTCCCACCATCTCCATTATACCACTATCTGCAGTCTGGACCCTTTTGCTCAAAGCTAGATCTGGGGGTAAGACACACCCTGCCCCAAACTTTCTGCCCCCTCAATCCCCATACCAACACAGCCAGCATGACCTGTTGTCCTGTGACCTCAATGCCTCCCTGGTTGTACCACTCTCCACCTTCCTTTCTGTCACTATCTCCATTGGGTTCCCCGTCACCATTCCTCTGATGGGTTCCTTTGCATCTGATGTTCCCTTATAACACATTCTCCATCCTGTGGCCAGAATGTTCTTTCTAAATGTTAATTACTATCATATCACTCTCCTGTCCAAACCCTTCTAGTATTCTCCATTGTTCCTGGGACTAAGTATTAATTTGTTAATATGACTGACTTCAAGCTCATCCTTCTAGTCTGATTGCTTACAAATTCTTCTGCCATATGCCCCATATTTATTTTAACATTATTAAAGGTAGTGCAGTTTTTCAAATAAATCATATTCTTTCTGACTTCAGCCTTTGCTCATCCAACTTCTTATGTCCAGAATGTCCATTCTTTACTTCTTTTTGTGGCTACTCCTATTTGCTTCATTGGAACTCAATTCAGAGGCTGTTTAGATAATCTATTGATTAACTTCTGAGTTTTAAGTTGATATACTTAACAACACTTAACTATATAATCACACCAGATTATCATGTAATTCAAGGGAGAGTCCATTTCATTAGTATTTATATCCTTAAGGTCTACCATAGTACCTAGTACCCTGATTGATACTCAATAAAGATTTGTTGAATGAAAGAATTTATTTCATTTTTAGTAGACATAGTGTCTCAAATGCTTAAAAATGATACTTTTCTATTTTTCTACCTTTTCCTTTTACCTCTCAGCATTTTATTTCCCATGTCTATGCACAGAATTAGCTACAAAGTCTGGCTGTAAAATGACAAATTATGGAATTATAAAAATGAGAACTATAAACTATTTAAGACTCTTATTTTTTTAAGAAATAGCTCAATTTTTTCTTTATATCACTTAACTTTAAGACCAAAAACAATTTCAGAATTCCTTTTCGCTTGCACATTTGTTTTCTGTAAGAGAGCAATGTTGAGATGTGTGTGTGGCTATTTCACTTACTTATGCTATTTTCTCACTTCTAGTCTAGCTCAACCCTCAGTGTATAACAGTCTACAAAGAAATATGGGCCTCTTGAGCTCTCTGAGAAAGAACAGGCTCAGGAGGCCCACCACAGGCTCTGTCTTCCTGCTTGGCTTCTTAGAGGTGTTCCCACTCTGAGGATGAAGAGGCCTGTCTGAGGGCACAGAACTTTCAGGGTGCATTAAGAGCAGGCACTGCGGCTGTGGAGTAAGAGAAATTTTATGGAACAACTTTGGGTGATGCAGCTGCAGAATCAATTAAGGCTGAATAAGTCCCTGGTTGCCAATCTTAGTAACAGCGGAAAAATGAAGATGCTGAGGCCGGTAGTCACCCAGATGTTTCAGCCCTGCTGACTGGCACATCAGTGTTCACTCTTCCTGATCCCTCTCTTGGTTCTCAGGCTTACCTCCTGATATAAATAAGTATGGCTCTCACTCTCCCATGAAGTCCAGTTACTGGAGAGGCTCAACATAGTAAAGTAAAAACCATAGGCTACTGTTCCATTTCATGGATTAGGAATCTCAGCCACCCTACATGAGTGGCTCTCAGAAGGGTCAGCAAAAATAACACAACAATATAAGGAGGAGTAACAATTCCAAAGAAATGTGGGGGAGATAACAGTACGAATTCAAATGTTAAACTGAAAACTTTTAAAGTCAAACCTGCCCACTTTTATTCAAAAGCAAACTTCCAACTATCACTTTTATCAAAAATATATATGTATATATTATAGTATATATATATATATATATAGAGAGAGAGAGAGAGAGAGAGAGTTATCACACTTTATACATTTTGAATACTGGCTTTATATATAGTCCCCCCTTACCCTTCTGATAAATGGAGGGCACCCCCCTCCAGGACAAGACTTCCACATTCATTTTTCAGAACTGGAAGTTCTTATTCTCTTGTAGGTTTTCACAACTGTCAAAGTAATTCAGATAAGAAGGAAAAGTCTTTTATTCCAGATGAGAATTGTTGGGAATCTTAGTAAACCTGAGGGTCACCTCAGTCAAAACTGAATGAAAAACTCTTATCTTTCTTTGCTTTCTCAGTTAATAGGGCCTAGAAGGAATGCTAACATTGTAGCAATGGGTTGTGCTCAAATCTTGATTTCTAATACCATTCTCCAACAAAAGGAGCCAGACCTCATTGACAAATGGCTGATACTAGGCCAGAGGTGGGAAATATAGAAGACATTATACAAACTATAGTGCCAAAAAGTAAGAAAGTATGGAAAAAAAAAACAAAAACGTCATGATGGATATATCAAAGGGCCAAAGAAACCAAATGAAACAGCTCCTAATGGCCAAAGCTAGAAAAATTTGGGCAGCAAAATAATATACTATTGGATTATAACCCAAAATATAAAATAAACATCCACAAGTCCATTCTGATATAAATAAATGATTGTATAAAAATAAGTAAATGGAGGTAGAATAGGCAATTATCCTGTGCAGAAGAATTCTGTATATTTTATGTAAATATTTTGACCTGAAGGAGGTGGAACATAGAAACCTGGCCATTCCCCTGAGGTGAGCTGCCACCACACTATGACTGACTGGGGTGGGAGGTTTTGGCCAGGATTAGGGTTTGAAAAAAGAAGTGAGACATACATCTCCACTCCTTAGGTGGAGGTTGTGCATAGTGATGTCCTTTCAAGGAGGGCAGTATGAAGTGGGGGTGGGGAAACACCTTTACAGTAGCAGAACCAAAGGAACACTGCCCCAGCCACACATACAGGGGTGACAGCAGTGGTGAGTCTGTTGACAGTCCGTTTTATTGACTTAGTGTGATGGGATGAGACTCACACTCCATCTCTGTGGTCTTCCTCTCCCAAACCCATAACTTCAGTCTAATAATGACAGAAACATTAGACAAGTCTCTCTTGAGAGGCATTCAATAAAATACCTGACCACTACTCTTTCACAGAGAAGTCATCAAATACAAAGGAACTTTGAGAAACTGCAATAGCCAAGAGGAGTCTAAGGAGATATGATAACTAAATGCAATGTAGTATCCTGCATGGGATTGTGGAAGAGAAAACATTAGGTAGGAACTAAGGAAATCTGAAAGTCTGAATAAAGTATATTAATGGTAACATATCAGTAATGGTTTATTAATTGGGACAAATATATTACAATAATGTAGAATGTAATAGAGAACACAACTAGGTGGGGACCTAGGGGAACTCTGTACTATCTTTACAACCCATCTTTAAATCTGAAAGTATTCTTAAATAGAAAGTTTTTTTTTAAAAAAACTAAATAAAATAACTTTACATATCACTTTTTTCTACCTAGAAAAGTGAAAAGTCCTTGCCATTGCAATTTTTAACATACAGAACATTAATCACTCTAAATACATTCATTTATCTAGAGAGCTACGTGAAAGCTTCATAACGATGAGCAGGGGAGGGAAGTGAAGGAACACATCTCTTAGGGACAATAATCAAAGAAACAAATTGAAGCAAATTGACAACAGATGAACAAGCTCTATGTAGCTTGGTTTATGGACTCACTCAATGGTCAAGAAGGAAAATACCAATTGAAGTCACTTGTGCTCAAGTTATGTGTGTCATTTAGAAGATTTATGAGAAGATCAGAGAAGCTAGCTTGTCAGAGGAGATCAGTTTTGTGATTTTAGTGTTATTCTTGAAAACTACTTTCTTATTGATGAATTATATGTTATCTATTCTTATGTCTCAGAATATCTGAATACATTAAAATGTACTACATTAAAATGTATTTTTCTTAAAATTACGTGGTTTGAAGTTTGATCCTTCTAAGTTAGTGCCTGTAGCTGCTCAGCAAAACATGTGTGGCAAAGATAGTTCTTACCAAATGTTCCATGCTGGATTCCACTAAATTTCTAAAAATTCCTTGTAGTTGGGTTGGGGCTATGTGACTGTTTTGGCCAATGATTTGTGAAAGGAAGTGAGATCTGTGAATTCTAGCAGAAGCAGTTAAGAGCCCAGGTCTCTAAACCTCCATCTCTCTGTTCTGAGATTGTGACTTCAGAAGTCATGTTTCCAGGGAGGAGTCAAGATGGCGGAGAAGTAGCATGCTGAGACTACTTCAGGTAGCCGGAGATCAGCTAGATAGCTTATCTAAAGATTGCAAACACCTACAAATCCAATGGGAGATTGAAGAGAAGAAGAACAGCAATTCTAGAAACAGAAAATCAACCACTTTCTGAAAGGTAGGACTGGCAGAGAAGTGAATCCAAAGCGACGGGAAGATAGACTGCGGGGGGAGGGGCCGGCTCCCGGCAAGCGGTGGAGCAACGGAGCACAAAATCAGGACTTTTAAAAGTCTGTTCTGCTGAGGGACATCGCTCCAGAGGCTAAACCGGGGTGAAGCGCACGCGGGGTTAGCGTGGCCTCAGGTCCCACAGGGTCACAGAAGGACCGGGGGTGTCTGAGTGTTGCAGAGCTTGCAGGTATTAAAACGGGGAAGCCGGCTACAGAGACAGAGCCAAGGAGTGAGCTCAAAGCTCGGGGTTACCTTGAACTGGTTGCAGGCTCGGTGAGTTCGGAGCATGGCCGGAGGCCAGGGAGACGGGAGTAATTGGGCGCTATTTTCTGAGGGTGCACTGAGGAGTGGGGCCCCGAGCTCTCGGCTCCTCTGGGCCAGAGACTGGGGGGCCTCCATTTTCATTCCCATCCTCCGGAACTCTACGGAAAGCATTCAGGGAATAAAAGCTCCCGAAAGCAATCCCGAGCTGATTACTCAGCCCAGCCCCTGGTAAGGGCGGTGCAATGCCGCCTGGGGCAAAGACACTTGAGAATCACTACAACAGGCCCCTCCCCTAGAAGATCAACAAGAAATCCAGCCAGGACCAAGTTCACCTACCAAGGAGTGCAGGTTCAATACCAAGGAGAGCAGCGGAATTCCAAAGGAAGAGAAAGCAAAGCACGGAACTCATGGCTTTCTCCCCATGATTCTTTAGTCTTGCAGTTAATTTAATTTTTTTTCAATTTTTTTTCTTCTTCTGCTAATTTTTTTAACTTTTACCTTTTTCTTTTTTAACGTTTTTTAACTAGTTTATCTAATATATATATATATTTTTTTCTTTTTTATATTTTTTCTTTATTCGTTTTCTTTTTTTGTTTCTTCTTTTTTTCTGAACCTCTTTATACCCCCTTTCTCCCCCCCACGATTTGGGATCTCTTCTGATTTGGTTAAAGCATAATTTCCTAGGGTCTTTGCCACCCTTTTAGTATTTAACTTGCTCCTTCATATACTCTTATCTGGACAAAATGACAAGGCGGAAAAATTCACCACAAAAAAAAAGAACAAGAGGCAGTACCAAAGGCTAGGGACCTAATCAATACAGACATTGGTAATATGTCAGAGCTAGAGTTTGGAATGACGATTCTCAAGGTTCTAGCCAGGCTCGAAAAAGGCATGGAAGATATTAGAGAAACGCTCTTGGGAGATATAAAAGCCCTTTCTGGAGAAATAAAAGAACTAAAATCTAACCAACTTGAAATCAAAAAAGCTATTAATGAGGTGCAATAAAAGATGGAGGCTCTCACTGCTAGGATAAATGAGGCAGAAGAAAGAATTAGCGATATAGAAGACCAAATGACAGAGAATAAAGAAGCTGAGCAAAAGAGGGACAAACAGCTACTGGACCATGAGGGGAGAATTCGAGAGATAAGTGACACCATAAGACAAAACAACATTAGAATAATTGGGATTCCAAAAGAAGAAGAAAGGGAGAGGGGAGCAGAAGGTATATTGGAGAGAATTATTGGAGAGAATTTCCCCAATATGGCAAAGGGAACAAGCATCAAAATCCAGGAGGTGCAGAGAACCCCCCTCAAAATCAACAAGAATAGGTCCACACCCTGTCACCTAATAGTAAAACTTACAAGTCTTAGTGACAAAGAGAAAATCCTGAAAGCAGCCTGGGAAAAGAAGTCTGTAACATACAATGGTAAAAACATTAGATTGGCAGCAGACTTATCCACAGAGACCTGGCAAGCCAGAAAGAGCTGGCATGATATATTCAGAGCACTAAACGAGAAAAACATGCAGCCAAGAATACTATATCCAGCTAGGCTATCACTGAAAATAGAAGGAGAGATAAAAAGCTTCCAGGACAAACAAAAACTGAAAGAATTTGCAAACAGCAAACCACCGCTACAGAAAATATTGAAAGGGGTCCTCTAAGTAAAGAGAGAGCCTAAAAGTAGTTGATCAGAAAGGAACAGAGACAATACACAGTAACAGTCACCTTACAAGCAATACAATGGCACTAAATTCATATATCTCAATAGTTACCCTGAATATTAATGGGCTAAATGCCCCAATCAAAAGACAAAGGGTATCAGAATGGATAAAAAAACAAAACCCATCTATATGTTGCCTACAAGAAACTCATTTTAGACTCGAAGACACCTCCAGATTTAAAGTGAGGGGGTGGAAAAGAATTTACCATGCTAATGGACATCAGAAGAAAGCAGGGGTGGCAATCCTTATATTAGATCAATTAGATTTTAAGCCAAAGAATATAATAAGAGATGAAGAAGGACACTATATCATACTCAAAGGATCTGTCCAACAAGAAGATCTAACAATTTTAAATATCTATGCCCCTAACGTGGAAGCAGCCAACTATATAAACCAATTAATAACAAAATCAAAGAAATACAGCAACAATAATACAATAATAGTAGGGGACTTTAACACTCCCCTCACTGAAATGGACAGATCATCCAAGCAAAAGATCAACAAGGAAATAAAGGCCTTAAATGACACACTGGACCAGATGGACATCACAGATATATTCAGAACATTTCATCCCAAAGCAACAGAATACACATTCTTCTCTAGTGCACATGGAACATTCTCCAGAATAGATCACATCCTGGGTCCTAAATCAGGTCTCAACCGGTATCAAAAGATTGGAATCATTCCCTGCATATTTTCAGACCACAATGCTCTGAAGCTAGAACTTAATCACAAGAGGAAATTGGGAAAGAACCCAAATACATGGAGACTAAACAGCATCCTTTTAAAGAATGAATGGGTCAACCAGGAAATTAAAGAAGAATTGAAAAAATTCATGGAAACAAATTATAATGAAAACACAATGGTTCAAAATCTGTGGGACACAGCAAAGGCAGTCCTGAGAGGAAAATATATAGCAGTACAAGCCTTTCTCAAGAAACAAGAAAGGTCTCAAGTACACAACCTAACCCTACACCTAAAGGACCTGGAGAAAGAACAAGAAAGAAACCCTAAACCTAGCAGGAGAAGAGAAATCTTAAAGATCAGAGCAGAAATCAATGAAATAGAAACCAAAAAAACAATAGAACAAATCAACAAAACTAGGAGCTGGTTCTTTGAAAGAATTAATAAGATTGATAAACCCCTGGCCAGACTTATCAAAAAGAAAAGAGAAAGGACCCAAATAAATAAAATCATGAATGAAAGAGGAGATATCACAACGAACACCAAAGAAATACAGACAATTATAAGAACATACTATGAGCAACTCTATGCCAACAAATTTGACAATCTGGAAGAAATGGATGCATTCCTAGAGACAAATAAACTACCACAACTGAACCAGGAAGAAATAGAAAACCTGAACAGACCCATAACCAGTAAGGAGATTGAAACAATCATTAAAAATCTCCAAACAAACAAAAGCCCAGGCCAGATAGCTTCCCGGGGGCATTCTACCAAACATTTAAAGAAGAACTAATTCCTATTCTCCTGAAACTGTTCCAAAAAATAGAAATGGAAGGACAACTTCCAAACTCATTTTATGAGGCCAGCATCACCTTGATCCCAAAACCAGACAAGGATCCCATCAAAAAAGAGAACTATAGACCAATATCCTTGATGAACACAGATGTGAAAATTCTCACCAAAATACTAGCCAATAGGATTCAACAGTACATTAAAAGGATTATTCACCACAACCAAGTGTTATTTATTCCAGGGCTGCAAGGTTGGTTCAACATCTGCAAATCAATCAATGTGATCCAACACATTAATAAAAGAAAGAATAAGAACCATATGATACTCTCCATAGATGTTGAAAAGCATTTGACAAAGTACAGCATCCCTTCCTGATCAAAACTCTTCAAAGTGTAGGGCTAGAGGGCACTTACCTCAATATTATCAAAGCCATCTATGAAAAACCCACCGCAAATATCATTCTCAATGGAGAAAAACTGAAAGCTTTTCCGCTAAGGTCAGGAACACGGCAGGGTTGTCTGTTATCACCACTACTATTCAACATAGTACTAGAAGTCCTAGCCTCAGCAATCAGACAACAAAAGGAAATTAAAGGCATCCAAATTGGCAAAGAAGAAGTCAAACTATCACTCTTTGCAGATGATATGATACTATATGTGGAAAACCCAAAAGACTCCACTCCAAAACTGCTAGAACTTGTAGAGGAATTCAGTAAAGTGTCAGGATATAAAATCAATGCATAGAAATCAGTTGCATTTCTCTACACCAACAACAAGACAGAAGAAAGAGAAATTAAGGAGTCAATCCCATTTACAATTGCACCCAAAACTATAAGATACCTAGGAATAAACCTAACGAAAGAGGCTAAGAATGTATACTCAGAAAACTATAAAGTACTCATTAAAGAAATTGAGGAAGACACAAAGAAATGGAAAAATATTCCATGCTCCTGGATTGGAAGAATAAATATTGTGAAAATGTCTATGCTACCTAAAGCAATCTACACATTTAATGCAATTCCTTTCAAAGTACCATCCATTTTTTTCAAAGAAATGGAACAAATAATCCTAAAATTTATATGGAACCAGAAAAGACCTCGAATAGCCAAAGGAATATTGAAAAAGAAAGCCAACATTGGTGGCATCACAATTCCGGACTTCAAGCTCTATTACAAAGCTGTCATCATCAAGACAGCATGGTACTGGCACAAAAACAGACACATAGATCAATGGAACAGAATAGAGAACCCAGAAATAGATCCTCAACTCTATGGTCAACTAACCTTCAACAAAGCAGGAAAGAATGTCCAATGGAAAAAAGATAGCCTCTTCAATAAATGGTGTTGGGAAAATTGGACAGCCACATGCAGGAAAATGAAATTGGACCATTTCCTTACACCACACACGAAAATATATTCAAAATGGATGAAGGACCTCAATGTGAGAAAGGAATCCATCCAAATCCTTGATGAGAACACAGGCAGCAACCTCTTCGACCTCAGCCGCAGCAACATCTTCCTAGGAACATCGCCAAAGGCAAGGGAAGCAAGGGCAAAAACGAGCTATTGGGATTTTATCAAGATCAAATCTTTTGCACAGCAAAGGAAACAGTTAACAAAACCAAAAGACAACTGACAGAATGGGAGAAGATATTTGCAAACGACATATCAGATAAAGGGCTAGTGTCCAAAATCTATAAAGAACTTAGCAAACTCAACACCCAAAGAACAAATAATCCAATCAAGAAATGGGCAGAAGACATGAACAGACATTTCTGCAAAGAAGACATCCAGATGGCCAACAGACACATGAAAAAGTGCTCCACATCACTCGGCATCAGGGAAATACAAATCAAAACCACAATGAGATATCACCTCACACCAGTCAGAATGGCTAAAATTAACAAGTCAGGAAATGACAGATGCTGGCGAGGATGCGGAGAAAGAGGAACCCTCCTACACTGTTGGTGGGAATGCAAGCTGGTGCAACCACTCTGGAAAACAGCATGGAGGTTCCTCAAAATGTTGAATATAGAACTACCCTATGACCCAGCAATTGCACTACTGGGTATTTACCCTAAAGATACAAATGTAGTGATCTGAAGGGGCACGTGCACCCGAATGTTTATAGCAGCAATGTCTACAATAGCCAAACTATGGAAAGAACCTAGATATCCATCAACAGATGAATGGATAAAGAAGAAGTGGTATATATACACATGGAATACTATGCAGCCATCAGAAGAAATGAAATCTTGCCATTTGCGACGACGTGGATGGAACTAGAGGGTATCATGCTTAGTGAAATAAGTCCATTGGAGAAAGACAACTATCATATGATCTCCCTGATATGAGGAAGTGGGGATGCAACATGGGGGGTTAAGGGGGTAGGAGAAGAATAAATGAAACAAGATGGGATTGGGAGGGAGACAAACCATAAGTGACTCTTAATCTCACAAAACAAACTGAGGGTTGCTGGGGGGAGGGGATAGGGAGAGGGGTGTGGGGTTATGGACTTTGGGGAGGGTATGTGCTATGGTGAGTGCTGTGAAGTGTGTAAACCTGGCGATTCACACACCTGTATCTCTGGGGATAAAAATATATTATATGTTTATTTAAAAAAAAAAAAGAATGATCTAGGTGAAAAGAAAAAAAAGTCATGTTTCCAGGTGCTGCTGCTGTAGCATCCATTAGCCTAAGTTTCTGAGTTATTGTGTAGGATGGACATCTCTCTCCAATCCCTGCCAACCTATGCTGAATATGTGATATGTGTTACATACTGTATTATGCCATTAAAATTTGTGTATTTCCATATATAGTGGAAATTACCCTACTACAACTAGTAAGGAAAAACGAATGTAGTTCAAGCATTTAATATCACATTTTAGGCTATCTTATAATAGGTAGTGAGAAGTAGCTTTCAGAATTACCATAAGGTTTACTTGCCACAGAACCCAAAGGGAAATGCTCTATCCCATAGAAGAATTTTGTAAAATTTAGAAGGCAGCAGGTATAGAAGTTACAAGTAGGGACAGAAGCTCTTGTAGAACCCCTTTGGGAAGGAGTTATTCTTGTCAAGCCAAGAAAAATGACATAAATTCAAAATATTGAAAGAATGGGGACTTCAGCAATAGATTAGGATTTCAGTGCATAATTATTTCAGGAAAGGATACATCTCATGTAGAGAGAGCCAGTCATTACTATCTACTTGTTTGGTCTGTGATTTTAGGAACATGCGATGAAGGAACTCAGGCCATGTTATTCTTGGAAGTAAGGAGAGATGAGCTTTGACTGAATAAAGTTTAAAATATTTTGAGGGCACTTGGGTGGCTCAGTTGGTTAAGCTTCTGCCTTTTGGCTCAGGTCATGATCCCAGGATCCTGGGATAGAGCCCCACATTGGGCTCTTGACTCAGCAGGGAGCCTGCTTCTCCTTTTCCCTCTGCCTGCTGCTCCTGCTCCCTCTGCTTATGCCCTCTCTCTCACTCTGTTAAATAAATAAATAAAATCTTAAAAAAAATAAGATAATAAAGTAATTTGAAGACTTTCTATAAGATGCTGTGTATAATTTCAAAAAACACGGGGGTATGAAGAGAGAACATGTTCATACTCTGTACGCAAAGGTCGTATAGACCAGCTTTAGAATATAATGTCATTAGTCATTAGTCAATGCAGCAAATGGCTGTTATGGATGGACATTCCCCAAGGGCTATATACCATTCACTTAATTGTGCCTGATGTGTTGTCAAGGTTGGTTTTTGTTTTTTGTTTTTTTTGTTTTTTCTTGGTGATTGAAATTTTTGGTATGACTGTCGTGACAGGGTTTGTTCCATGTTTCATATATTCCCTAGAGGCCTCCTTAAACTAATTACTTGAGGGAAATATGACAGGTTCTATCAATTATGATGTTATATAATATTTTCAATGGCATTTGATGATAAATTGAATAAATGTTGAATTCAAGGCAGAACCCTTTTTCCTCCCACCCTTTTATCTTAATAAATTTCAAAAACTAAAATAGATACCTTCTCAAAAAGTAGATTATGAACACTGGGTTAAGGTATAGATGGTATATTCTCTCTACTCAGCTAATGAGAAGTCCCAGTGCCCCACTAATGAACCAAATGTATTTTTCAGAAAATTAACAGTCCACAGCAAGGTTTATATTTTAATTTACATTCACAAGGCAATTTTCTGACACAGATGTTTTCCTGATTGACTCCTTAAGAACTTTTCTTATAAGTTTTTCATTGCTTTGATTTTAGAATTGCAGCGTGGGTGTTCAATTTTACTATGTTAATTTAGGTAATCTGCTTTCTTCAACTTTAGATTTTTCATGCCATTAAAAAAAAAAAAAACTAAGATCCCTGTCCTCATAATACTTATATTCTCGGATAGGGTGGAGGCAGACAATTAATACTGCCTATAGTATTTCAGAAAGTGGTAAGTGCTACAGGAAAAAAAAAAAAGTTGAGCAACATAAAGGTGAATTAGAATGCCAGGTGAAGGAGGGATTGGGGCTGGCAGTTTAAGCAGAGGGTCAGAGTAGATCTCATTAAGATGACATTTTGGCAATTTCCAGAAGAAAGAGAGGAAATTACCCCTGGTCCTGATTATGAAAAAAAGGTGGGTAAACACTGCCCATAAAATAAGAATACAATGAAAAACTGTGGTATTGGCAAATATGTATGTATTTTGGAAGAGGTGACCTAGCAAAGTTGTTTGAAAATGGCATTCTAGTATCAGTATAGCACAACAGAGACTGGTATGGTAGCACAGATGGAATCATTGACTCATGGATGAATTTTGTAAGAGTTTGAAGGCGAGCTAGTGGTTTTGTTTTGGTTTTGGTGTTTATAAGCTATGGCCATAAAATCACTGGCTATACCAACCTTTGATTGTCTTATTTGACAGAAACAACATCTGAAAGCCTCTTCATAAACATAAAATAAAGAAGTAGTTCTGATTTCTAGAATTTACTTGGGATGCACGTGGTGGAACCTCTCACTGCTTAAAATTTTCATTTCCTTCAAAGATAAAAGCCATTAAATCATTTTCACTTTACTCCTCCTTGTTGTAGCCTGTAAGCATATCACATATACAAGTCAGCCTACTCAGCTAGTAACTACCGCATAGGGAGATACTGAAAGACCCATTTTAAATAAGGGAGTTGTAGGGCCAGGAGCTCATTTGATGAATACAAAACTGTATTCAAAAGGCTTAGCATACACCCTTTAAGCTGCTAACGAAGGCTTTTATAATTCAGTCTGGAAGCTTCACCTTAGTTAATGCTAATTCATGCTTGGTCTTCTTTCTGCCAGTAAGGGATCCCATGCCTGGGGTCCATTCCTTTGCTTTTGGCTCTTGGTTTCACATTTATACTTGGCAGCTTGCTGGTGGCATCCAGGCCCTTAGGCAGAGTTCACAATATTTATGTGGCTGCAGTGAGACAAACTGTGAGATACCAAGTTTTTGGCAGCCAACTAGAATGGATGAAAAGACTCGAATCACTCTAAACAAGCCAGCAATAATTACAAGAGAATCCTGACTGCTGAGTGGCAGTGTCTCACAGAGTTTATAAAAGTGTCCACAGTCATGATACTATCCATTTGGTAGCCTTTCAACACCGTCACGAGGTCCAAGTAGAATTGTTTTCTGGCCTGGACATTTTCTACTAAACTTGGAAAGCAGAATTGTCACTCTTTCAATAAATATTTGACCTTCTCTTGCTACATACTTGGTGTTACTTCTTTTACTCTTATTTTTGCAATAAGCGGTTTCTGTCTCTACATTACATAGTGCTGTCTAGCTCAGTATTCTTTTTGAGAGTCATCACTATAATATTATATATGCTAAGTTATTTTTTTAATACATGTGGATCAAAATATGATGATAAACTTGTGGAGACTGCAACAAAGCAATGAGAATGGCAGGGAAAACACCGAGAAACACCTACCTTTCTTATTAAGAGACAGATATAATAGCCTTTTGTATGAGACCAAAGGTGCCAATGCTACAGCCCTATAAAACCTTGCACCTCTTCAGTATGCTTTTCTTCCAATGACTTGTTTTCTCTGCAAAAGAAAGTACTTCTCATGGGTACTCTCATGCTTAACCTTTTTGCTTTTTTTCTTCTCTTACTTTTTTTTTCTTTCTTCTCTGATCATTGAATATACCACTGTTACTCCAACATAAATAAAATTCTTAAATCTTGTGTCCATTATTTTCTCCAGATAATCTCCCTTTCTATAGCCCTAGTCCCAACATGGGCCATTGTTTTTGATAAATTTCACAATCACCCCTTGCCAATGATTCATTCACTCATGACATTTGTGTGTCTAGGACTTGTGCTTGCATTTCAGGGGAAACAGAGTTTTTGATATAACTAATTTATACCATAAATTGTGGAGGCAAGAATATTTTTCAGGCGCATTCTACAGATGATATTATGGTGTCTCCACAGCATAGGCCATTTCAAAATCACAGAAAAAAGAGTACATAATATCAGACATAAACTTCTTTACTAGATCCATTTTATTGATTGTTCTTATCATACAGCTTCATATTTAGTCTTATCCTATAATTTTTGTCCATCCACGAAATCTGTTGTTTTGCCTCTTATCTATGTTTGAGGGATGGTTTAACTTTATTTGAAAATGTTTTAACTCCTCTAGTACATGTACATATTTCCCAGAAGAATGGGTGGTCTCACCTTATTTCTTCTTTCAGAAATGCAAAAATTCCATTGACACAGAAGATACCTGATTAATGTAGGAAACAGCCACTTAGTGGATGATATGCATTACACCGTCAGCTATAATTTCATCCTGTTTTATTTTTGGAAGCTGCTTAAGCTGAGCTCTATGGTGACAGTTGTTTCTCACAAAATGGTGCCCTCTACTTTTTGACATACCACAATTTATTAAAATACTTAATTTATAAATATTTAAGAAAATGGAATTACTATAGAACAACTAATCTGAAACCACACACACACACAAAAAACCCTTAGAAAAGTCCAAATTCTGACTTCAAATCAGTGGAACTGACAGAAATTTTATGAACACATAAATTAAATTAAGTAAACAAGGGTGCCATTAGACTGAAGTGGCTCTCATATCATGGTGGCCTACTTTCAGCACACCAAAATCTAAGTCTGTAAATACCTCAAGAGTAAAAAATCAGATCCTATGGACAACCAACAACAAGTAGCTGATGAAGCTTTAGGCTTTAGCCAATCAATAAATTCCTTGCTTGGCTTCCACCTTTTCTCTAGAAAAGTCTCTCACCCCTGTTCCTGTCAGTGGAGTGCTCCTAACTACTTCCAGTTTGGCACTGCCAGATTCCAATATATGCCTCAGTTTATATTTTATCAAACACATATATAGATGTAGATATTCAAGGTATAGATATTCCTTGACTTATGATGGGTTACACCTCAATAAACCCATCATAAGTTTAAAAGATCGTCGGTCAGAAATGCATTTGGTCTATTCAACCTACCAAACAGCTTAGCTTGGCCTAGCCTACTTTATACATGCTCAGAACACTTGCATTACCCTGTAATTGGGCAAATCTTCTAACACAAAGCCTACTTCATAATAAGAATTGAATATCTCACGTAACTTTTTGAGTATTATACTAAAAGTGAAAAACTGGACAGCTGCATGTGCACAGAATGGTTTTAAGGGTTTTGGTTGTTATCCTTGTCACGGCATGGCTAACTGGGAGCTATGATTTGCTGCCACTACCCAGTAAAGGGGTTCAGACAGGTCCTCCCAGAATGTACCAAATTGGCATGTGGATTATTTTGAGCCAAAGGCAACTGAGATCCTGTGGGCTCAAGGGAAACTTTTGCCCCTCCCTTGATTACACAGAAAAATCTAAATTGGGAGTCTTTCCCAGAATAAGGGTTATTAACAGAGATAAATTTTATCTGAATGATCTGAATGTGTATGGCATGGCAAACATCTAATTACCAAACATCTACTCTTATTATTATCCTGAAAAGGGCACTTCTTTCCTATGAAATCCCAGACTCTTACCCCCTTTTCTTTAGTTCTGAATGACATGTATACCTCATTTTGCCTGTCTGTGGAATTCCCAAGTCTGTGTGGATTCCCCATATGTATACTATTAAATCTGATTTTCTCCTGTAAATCTGTCTCAGGTCAACTGCATTCCTAGTACAGCTAGAAGAATCCTTGAAGGGGACAGGAATTCTTGCTTCCTGACACCAGCATCATGGGAGAGTACTGTACTGCATATTGCTAGCCTAGGAAAAGATCTAAATTAAAAATTTGAAGTATTCTTTCAACTGAATGTACATCACTTTCTCATTGTTGTAAAGTCAAAAAATCACTAAGTTGAATCACTGTAAGTCAAACCATCATAAGTCAGGGATTATCTATACAGACATATACACACTTATATAAACATACATAATATGGCCATTGTTTAGATTCTGTTTAACATACCTACTTGCCAAAGGGTTAAACAAATCAGAGAGAGTATGGAAAAAAGCTGAATTCTATGTTTACTGAGGTTATCATGTGATCAGCTGAAATCTTTTGCTATTATTTCTTCTCTTTTAAAGATTTCATTTATTTATTTGAGAGAGAGAGTGCACACATGCACATGTGAATGGGGGAGGGGCAGAAGAAAAAGGAGAGAGAGAATCTCAAGCAGACATCCCACTGAGTGTGGAGCCCAACGTGGGTCTTGATCTCGCAACCCTGAGATCATGACATGAGTGGAAATCGAGAGAAGGATGCTTAACCTACTGAGCCACCCAGGCATACCCTTTTGCAGTATTTCTTAATGTTTGTTTGTTTATTTATTTATTTATTATTTATTTATATCATATTCAGTTATCCGCTATCTAGTACTGATGTCTTAAGGGAGGTTCTATTAGCATTTTGGACAGACCCATTCTTCATCCCCTGTTGATAGTGAGTAAGACTTCAGGCATGAAAGTACATTTGCCTGCATTCCCAAACACCTTCTAGGAATTACGTGGAAACACTACAAAGATCTGAAATAAACTTCATTTTCTTTTAAGGAAACATTTGATGTGATTCTCATGATATTTTCCTCAAACAATTTAGGAACCTACTCCTGGATTGTTATGGATTTTTATTGCTTCATCTAAGGCCCATCTGTCTGCTTTTATCTTTCTGCCTTCTGGGGTTCTGTGTATCTCTTGCTTCATCTCTGGCACTCCAGCTCTCTGTCCTCTGAGAAGAACTCAATACCTGGGTACAGTCCCAGTAGCAAATAGCAACATGACAGAATGAATCTACGCTCAGAGTATTTCCTCATCTTGATTTGTACCATTGAGTGATTGAGAGAAAAAAAAATCATAGAAGGAAATTTAAAATAAAATTAATACTTGTGTTAGGGTTCTCCACAGAAACAAAACCAATATTTTATATATGAGTGTGTGTGTGTGTGTGTGTGTGTGTGTGTATACATATATATGCAGATAATTATTATAAAGAACTGACTCACATAGTTATGTCTGGAAAGCTTCAAGATCTGCAGGGCAAGTCAACAAGTTGGTAACCCAGGAGAGCTGATGGTGTAGCTCCAGCAAAGGCCAGCAGACTGAAGACCGAGGAAGAACTGATGTTTCAGTGTGAGTTCAAAAGAAGGAAAAAGCTGAAGTCCCAGTATAAAGGAGATTTAGTCTTTCTGTTCTACTTAGGACTTCAACAGATTGGATGAGGCCCACACTCATTAAAAAGAGCAATATGCTTTACTCAGTCTGTTGATTCAAATGTTACTCTCATCCAAAAACACCATTGCAGACACACCCCCATGATATTTGATCAAAGAGCCAGGCAACCCATTGTCTAGTCAGGTCAACATAAAATTAACCATCACATACTCTTGAGAGTCAGTAAAACTATAGTGATAAAATAGTTCAGAAAAGAAGCAAAGGTATTAGCTAACTTAATCTGACTTCTTAAAACTAGAATTTGTTCTTTTCTTTTTCTTTATTTTTAAAGGTGCTTTAGTGCATCTGCATGAAACACAGGTGAAACTGAATTTGCACCCAGACTTCCATTTGCATTGAATCATATGTGAGGTACTACAATAATTTTATGCAGAAAAGTCTTCTTTCAGATTTATAGTAGGGTAAGCTGTTAGAGAAAACACTAAAAAAGGTTATGTGTGCCTTTCTGAAGTATGGAGATCTGGTCTAGTGCAGTGTTAAAGCATGCAAGCTAGAGGTACCTTGTCTGAATTCAAACCTCAGCTCTACCTCTTGCCAGCTATGTGACTTTGGGCAGTCACTTAATCAATCTACACTACATACATTTATCTTTAAAATGGGGATAATAAAACATAGCTATTATCATAAAGCAGTAAAACATCTATCAGTACATAGCAAATTCTGTATAATATTTTGCTAATTCTATTATTTTTGATTCTTACACTAATCTGTTTTTTCCAAAGTACTTAACTGCTGGTTGGAGATTGGATATGGGGGCAAAGTTTATGGTAGAATTTTGAAGGACAGATAATAAAGAACACTTGTTCTTCCTTCCTCCTTATAAATGTGAGCTCAAGGGGAGTGACTGGTCTGTCTTGTATTACTGTAAATATAGTAATATCCAGCATAGAGTATATTCTTAATATTTGTAGAAACTGTTTTTTTAATGCAACAAATACAATTAATGGATATATAGGTATGCGTGTGTGAGGGAGAGCATCTGCTGAGAGCCACTGTGTGGGTATAGCAGATACAATGGTAAACAAACATAAGCTTGTGAGGAATTTTACAGTTCTGTGGGACAGATATTAAACACATATCCACATACATTAATATGTAATTATAAACTCTGATGTACTACTGTCAAATTGATAGTGTGATAAAGGAAATAGAGTCTAGGCTTGAATTTGTTAATATATGAATTATATTAACACATGATTATGTTATGAAGATACCACAATATCTAATATTAAATGGAGATCTATATTTATAACACTTGATATTAAGCATAATGTGACAAATTCCCATTTTTATAACTACATTTAAATTGAATTTCATTTTTTTAATTAAAATTATTCGTAGCATATATCATTTCCTGAAATTACCTTGTTTGTTTATTCATTTACTATCTTTCCACCACTAAGTAGAATATAAGCACAAGGGAAAGGCTAACAGCATTAGCTTACTGTTGCTAAATACCAATCTCTACTACTCAGATTATGACCACTTAAGTTTTTCTGGGAATTGAAAACCTCTACTGACTTAATAAGTAGAAAACAGACTAAAAAACAAAACAAAACAAAACAAAACCATATTCATTCTCTGTTTGAGGGATGTTACAGTATAACCTGTTTAAAAGGAAATTTGATGAATATTATTTGCTACATTTACTTCAGGAGTAATATCCTAAACAGGACAGAAAAAAATTCATAATATGGACTATTCATGCATCATTTATGCAATTTTTAAAATTATAAAATATTAGGTATTAAAATAACTCTTAAACTAACTGAAATATTAAAATACGTTCATGAGGAAGTTTCAAAATTATGATAAGCTTTATAAATTCCAAAGGCCTTTGTATATATAATTTGGAAAATTACAACATTCTGATAGTTAATAAAGTGGATTTCAGAGAAAAATATAAGTACAGAGTTTTCTCTGTTCTCCTTCCCTCCTCTAACAATCCTATTGTATCAGATACAGAATGAGTGCTCAATAAATATGGGGGAGTGATTTTAGTGATAACAATATAACATTGAGGTCACATTCGATTTAGAAGCATCTTATGGGTATAAGGTTGGAATACAAGGGCAGAGAGCATAAGCAGATTGGAGGCGAGGACCTGGCTCACTCAGTATTTATTATTAAAATTTAGATCATTCTGGCTCCCTTTGTGCTGATACAAAAATCCATTCCCTTTCTCTTCCACTTTTATAGTCTATGCTAAAATTGGGAAGAATCATTCTAATCGTTACAGAATTCACATAATGAGACCCTAAAGTTAGTAGGTTCTTATTATTTTTACAGCTAGCGTTCTCTTTTGGAAGCCATCTGATGAAGATTCTGGCTCCAAATTTCACTAACTCTCCAACTTATGAGCCTCCACTTCCCAAAATATAAAGAAAGTAACAGTCCCCCAGAGAATAGTGGAGAACATGGAAAAGGGAAGTGTGCATAGAACCTCTAGCCCAACCACATATGTAACAGGTCTTCAGCAAATAATCAACTCCAAGACCTCCCATTCCCACGATGCTATTGTAATCGTCTGCCGGCTTGTTCAGCAATGCGGTCCAATACTGCGGTAATGAGCTAGATTGCTCGGATAATTGGCATTCTCCCCACCCAATGCAAGATTGATAGATTCAATATAAATCTATGCAGTAACCCATTCTTGTAATAGAGAGTTCTCATTAAGGAAATGGATTAATTGGCTTACTGATATTTTAGTGAGAGCCAGATTTGAATAAGTGGACTCGGCAGTACAGAGAAAAAGCAAATTAAACACTAATAAAGGCAGAGAGGTTCTTGTTTTGAATGAAGTCTAAGCCACAGGCTCAAATTGAGGATTTGAGTCTAAGATTTGTCAATGCAAGTGGACATTAATGTCTGACAGATGAAAACACTCTGATTTTTACCTCTGTCAGCTCCCTTTCTCTCCAAGATACTCATCCCAGCTGGAGGCTGTGTCTCTCCTCCCCTAAATGATTTTCACCAGATTTCTAACCCGTTGGAGGGAATGTATGTCTGATAGAGAATATGCTTCACACTTGTTTCCACACACAGCTGATAAGACACACCCAATAATATTTGGGAAAACTAAATTAGAGTAAAATATTCACCAGAATCATTCCCAAAGTATCATGGTGCTCATGCACCCTTAGAAGATGTTATCTTAATCTCTCTGTTCTCCCAGTGAATCACTGTTCCATCTTTTCAACATTTGGAAGGACTTTTTATTATGATTAATTTTTAAGGAGAAATATATAAATATACACGTATAAATGGACATACACACATATTGTTGGTATTCGCATCCTTCTATCCTATTCAAGCATGTAATTTCCTCAACCCTTTTTTATGATTCATTTATTTATTCAGAGAGAGAGAGAGGGAGGAAGTGGTGGAGGGAGAGGAAGAGAGAAAATCCTCAAGCAGACTCCCTACTGAGCATGGAGTCCAACATGGGGCTCGATTCCAGGACCCTGAGATCATGACCTGAGCAGAAATCCAGAGTTGGCCCCTTAAGCAACTAAGCCACCCAGGTTCCCCAATTTCTTCAATCTTTATTATTTTTTTAAAGACTTTATTTACTTGAAAGAGAGAAAGAATGATAAAGAGCAAGCACATGAGCAGGTGGAGGGGCAGAAGGAGAGGGACATGCAGACTCCCTGCTGAGCAGGGAGCCCAATGTGGGGCTAAATCCCAGGACCCGGAGATCATGGCCTGAGCCTAAAGCAGACACTTAACCCACTGAGCCACCCAGGCGCCTTCTTCAATCTTTAAAAAAATGAAAAACCAACACCTCTATTGACCCCATGTTCCCTATTGGCTACAATACCTTTTCTCTCCTCCCTTTATAGTAAAATACCCCAAAGAACTGTCTCTCTCTAATCATGTCATGGCTTGTTACCTCTCCCACACCTCTAACTGTACCTCCTGCTCTCAGGTACTTCCCACAAACTGCTTTCGATGGCCACAGTGATAAACCCAAAGGTGGATTCTCTGTCCTTATCTTAGTTAACTTGTCAGTAACACTGCGCACAGTTGACTACCTCCTCTGTGAAAATTTCCCTCTCTCTGGCTTTTTCCTGATGTCTCTTTCTACCTCATTATTTTCTGCTGTTACCCCCATCACTTCAACTTCTAAACTTCGCAATGTCTAATAAGTCTTTAAAATTTAACATTCCTAAAACCAAACTACGGATCTTCCCTAGCAAACTGCTTCTTCACACAATCTTCCTCATCTCAATACATAGGAAGCAATTCATTCCTTGTACCAAAATCCTTGGAGACATCAGTGACTACTCACTTCTTTTCCATTTTGCTGCCAAATAATCAGTAAATCTGTTGGCTTTCCTGTAAAATACCGGAATATTTCTAATCTGACCACTTCTCACTGTTATCCTAGTCTAAACTGCTATCATTTTGTCATTTATCTTCTGGATGATTGGGATGGTCTCCAATCAGTTCTCATCTCTCCTGCTCTTGCCCTCTACAGTCTGTTGTCAAAGTAGCAGTTAGAGAGTTAAATCAGAACTTGTCATACCTCTCTTTGGAATTCCTTAATGGCCTTCTTCTCCCAATTCCTCACCATTCCCTACACTACTCTTCAGATACTGGCCTGTGTGACCTTTCTGACCCTATTACAATTCTCCTTCTAGCTCGTTTATTCTGTTTCAGTAACACCTGCCAACTTGCTCTTTTATGGACATGTCAGGCACATCCACCCCTGGGTCTTGGTGTTCACTGTGCTAGTTTTCTCTTACTGGAACTGTTTTCCTCTAGATATCTGCATGGTTTTCATAGCTTTAAAGTTATTACCAAAAGGCTGCCTTTATAGTGAGGACTTCTCCATTACTCATTTCAAAACTGCCACCCAAATCTCCCCCCATGTACCACCCAACACAATGCCATGCTTCCTATTTCTACTTGGTGTTAAACACTAATGTCCATTTGACACATTATATGTCCTATTTGTTTATGGTCTTTTTTTTTTTTCCCATTAGAGTTTAAATTCTATGACAACAGGAGTTTTGGTCTGTTTTGAATTCCCAGTGTCTAGAACAATACTGATACATAATAGGTACTCAAGAAATACTTATTGAATAAGTCAATGATTTGACTTGCCAAACTAAAATGAAAGAGATTATTGATTTTCCAGTTCAAGTGAAAGTTGATTAATTTATTTAAAACAAACCCAATATTTAGACTTCAACTGGTACCATCTATTTTTCTTTTATATTTTTGGAGGCAAAATAAGTCAGACATAATCTTTAATTTCTCACATCCATATATATCCAAGGAAGGTGTTGCTACATAAGGAGAATGAAGAAATCATCCTGCTTGGCGCAGAGCTATGATATCTGATGAATATTCTTTTTTTAAAAAATATATATGGTTCTCCATTTTTCTCATGTAATCTGACCTTGGAGAGGGCTTTATATAAAGTAGAAACCATGCCACAATACCAGTAGAGATGTATATACTCTGTCTTCACTGGATTACATTAAATACTTTTTCATATCCTCAACCACCAAGAATGACTGAAATTCAAAGTCAATTAATAGACAAGAATTTCTAAGATTCCTATTTTCCCAGTGAAATTTCAATTCATTTGCTTTTGTATACTTTCATTCTAAAAGCATATCATTGTGTTTATTTCATGAGATCTACTCACTAAAGCTATGGTGTCAATACTGATTGCTCTAATTAACATTTGTGATTAATTTTGCACTCACTGAAATTGCATTTCCTTTTGACCAGCAGGCATGTAAGTGACAGCACGAGACGATCTGTTCTACACAAGCTAATTGGTTTCAATGAAGCCAGAGAAAAACAAAAGATCTCAAGTTTGGAAGGTTTCTGAGGAATTAGAAGACAAATAATTATAAAAACATAAGGCTGCTAGGGACTTTAAAGACCATTTAGCCACCATAAGCAGGGGTGCGACCCTTCTTAGGATACTGGAGACTGCCCATGTCTGAAGCAAATACATCAAAGATAACAATGTTTGCAAACTGTACCTGGAGTCTTAAGCCAGGAGAAAGGCCCAAGTTAAAGGCAATGACTTAGTTGTCAGTCATAAGAAAAGATTGTATAGGAAGAACTTTAGCTGTTGGGGTAAGAGAAGAAATTCATGAGGGATCAGTGGAAATTTAGGGAGATGGCAGGGTCATGGAAACCTATGCCAAAGCCTGAGCCAAAGGACACCTTAGAGGAAGCCAATGGATCTGATCTATGGTAGATTATTCATGGCCTTTGAGAGAGCAGCTTCAGAGCGAAATGAAGAGCTATAACTTCAGTTAATTTTGATATTGAAAAACAAATTGAAGAGAAAGCAGAGCTGTTGGAATGTGTGTGTGTGTGCGCATACACACAGATGTACATGTATGTATTTGAACATGTTTGTTCAGGGAGGAGTCAGTAAAATGGGAAAGATTAATGATGCAAGAAGAAGAGACAGTATGATTGATGGGGAGAACTAAAATTGATTTAAACAACAACAAATCAAAGGAAAGAAGGTGGATGCAATATAATTTATTGTGGATCTACTATGTACTTAATACTTTCACATTTATTTTGTCAGGTCCTAAAAACACCCATAAGGAATTATTTTTTTCCATTTGCAGATATAGAAACCGATGCCAAGAGAAAGCGAAGAGATTGTTCAAGGATGCAAACTTGGTATATGATGAAATCAGGATTCAAATCCAGAGCTGGCTGAATCCCAAGGCCCTATGTGTAGAGAAAAATGGAAAATTTGGCAAACAAGAGAGAGGAGTTGAGGGAATTTAACAGGATGTTTAGAGCTGCAGAGTTAGAGTATTAAAACTGGGTTTGCAGACTTACAGAGGAACAAAATTCTGTAATAGCCACTATGGTGCATTTAATGGGATTTTAGGAAGAGGTTGCTAAGTAGTTCCAAAAGTATAACTGAAACATGAATTTGTAATGCTTGCAGTCGAGTGCAGTTATGTGACTTGTTCCAGGGTCTTCGGTTCTAACAGAACATCAATATTGAACATAGGCCAGAGTTTTAAAATTCATTGTAGGCTGGCCTATTAAAAATATATGCTGAAGTTAGCAGTTGGGATATTTGTCCATGAATTCTCTAAAACTAAACTTTAAAAAAAATCCTGAATATAAAGAGAATATGACCAACTATTTTATTTACATCATGGGACCTAGTTAAGCATATTATTGGGTAAGTGAGATCAAACAAGCTCTTAAACTGGACACTTAGCTTCTGCCTCATCAAGAGTAAATACATACTGAGCACCTTCTGTGCACCCAACAGTGGGATGGGAAGGGAACCCATTGCCCATTATGCGCTTCTAGACTTACGGGAAGAAAAACCCCATTGGCAAAGAGGAGTATGCTGCTATTTAGCCTGAATTAGTATATACTAACATATACTTAACTAAATGAGCAATTTACTAGAGAAAAAATAGTATGTACAACACCAAGTGAGCAATGCTAAGTGAGGTTCACTGGCCTAAACATGAAGTCTAATTTCTAATTTCTCATTTCTGAATAATAGCTTCTCTATACCAGTCAATCATTGCTTTATGAAGGGATTCTCAAAGTGTTTCAACATCTACTTCTCTGTACTTTCATTCCAAACTCTGGACCATTTGAAAAAATTCCAGCGTCATTGTCTGACATATATTAGAGGAGCAGAATCTCCGTCTCTCGTATACACACAGACACACACAGACACACACACACACACAAGCCCACTGTCCACAGGGTCGAAGAGTAGTGTTGGGGTAAGTCAATGAGAGCAAGATGTCACAGAAATCTCATCAGAGGTGTGAACAATAGAAAGATTTCCAGTGAAGAGTCCTTCTGAAAAGCCAGCTAGAGAAAGTGCATGGAAAGCTGATTTTCTGTTTCCTAAAATTTTAATGAAAATGACTTATGATTAAGATCTTATTCACACACACATAAAACTACATAAGAGAACACTGTGGTGGAAGAAAAAGATAATCTGAATGTTGCTCCAAAGAGAAGTAAAATCTGTTCTCCAACTCTACTTTCAGCCAAGAGAGGAGGATAGATCTCTAACTCCCTGTCCATTTACACACTGATGTTATCATTTTGTTAAGTGTGCTAAACTGGAGATGGATGGGGTGACATAGTCTGGATAATATAGGAAATATTACATATTATTTTGTTTAAAACACGTTCTAATTTTTGCTGTACACGCTGAATCACAAAGTATGACTTAATTTGTGGCCAAGTTTTGGTTTATTTTCAATTTTTCAGCTATTTTTTGTATTTAAAAGTTTGACTTTTTAGAGGGCTGAATTAGTTGTCAATATTACTTTTTGTTATTTGCAATAGTCTGAGATTTCCTCAAGAAATTTTTTAAGTAAATCGTGGTTCACATTCGGTTGTAGATTTAAATACCAACCCTTACCATCTTTGTTCATCCACCTTTCAGAGTGATTCTCCCAGGAGACATTGTCAGAAACCAAAAATAGAGTAATTTATTTGAAAGACCATAGAAATATATGGTATTATTATCTGTAATAGTACTGAAAACCTGAAAAGAAATGTAGGTATTAATTTGATGATGTTCTTAAAACATGAAAGCTATGCATTCACAATAAAAAGGTTCTGTTCATATATTAAGTATAAATTATTAGCTTCTCAAAAGAAAAATGTCATGAAGAAATGTAAGAGATGTGATTTGAAGCTTCTTCTCTTCATTTTTCTTTTTATTCATATAGTTTCACTAAGATATGGCACCTGTTCATTTATGAATGCTTGCCAATGGTTCTGTCTCTTTTTTTCTATGTTTTTAAAAATCACAATTGCTTTTTTCCTTCTAACCATTTTATTCAGAATGACCAAACACACTGTGTTATAATTCTCTGTGAAATTCTAGAATTAATAGTGTTTCACTGATGGGGGATTGGAAAGAATTGAACACATCAGTCAATCAGTTGGGGGCAAAATATGTTTGAATTTAAAAAATATATATTTCTTCTGTACAGAAATATGGTTCATTGGATTGTAACCCTCAAACCTGGAAGAATATCTACTCCTTTCAACAATTCTGAAACAATGATTAATGGAAAGGCTTTTTGTAATGGAAAGCCTGAACACATATGTCACAATCTTAGATTTATCAGAATGTGATTATAACATTAAAGCTATGTAAATACTATTAAAGAAACAAAGTATTATAGCAGCATAATGAGATTGTGCATTTTTTTCTCTATCAGATTTAGATACACTCTTAAAAAGACTTAGCTACTATAATTTAGAATATAAAATTTCAACGTGTGTTTATCTGGCATACTTTCACTAAGAAGATAAGATGTTTGGATTTATTTAAATAAAACTCATAATGAGAAGAATAATCAGAAAAATAAATCAACAGGAAACACACTTTCCCATGTGTGTCACAACCTGAAATATATTTGTTCCTGTTTCCTTAACCACGCATTTGCGAAAAGGCCTTAGGCAGCTTACAAAATTGTTATATTTAATTATTCATAACCATAATATGCCCTTATAAAACTGCTGTCCCAGAGACACCTGGATGTCTCAGTGGGTTAAGCCTCTACTTTTGGCTCAGGTCATGATCTCAGGGTCCTGGGATGGAGCCCTGCAGCAGGCTCTCGGCTCAGCAGGGTGCCTGCTTCCCTTTCTCTCTCTGCCTGCCTCTCTGCCTACTTGTGATTTCTCTCTGTCAAATAAGTAAATAAAAATCTTTAAAAAATAAATAAAACTGCTGTCCCTAGTAACTGTTACAGTTACTTCCTTACTGACATCAGAACATTCACAAAGTAATTCATCTATCCCACCTATAATGGCAATGTCTACTATAGACATTCTGGCAAAATGTTAATGGCTCACAAAGGGACAAGATATAGAAAATCACTTAATAAATTTCATAGCATAAATGATCAAGTATAACTGCAAAATTAGAATGCAGCCATTATAAAAGAGTGAACAGTGACTTAAAGGCAATAATTTCTATCTAGGCTATCCATGCTAATCTATGAACAGAATTTCTTCATTATGAATGAGTAGCTTTCATTTTTTTGAGAATGTTATCTAGTTAACACCTACACTTCTTTCATGTTTTCAGTACCAGCATAGATAATAATACCATAATACCACCAGTTTGTATCATTGCTATTACTGCAAGAGCAGAGGTACAAATACAAATACAGATGTGAGAGAAAAAGAAAATTATTTCCCATATCCATCAAATCCTACCTTTGAACTTAAGTTCATATCTAGTTTCATGTTATTTATGGGGCACATGCAGTTTGCATGGGGCTGCACCTGTTAAAAGCTGAGTCTTCACTGGAGAATGAAAAGTGAAAGCATCACTCTGAAAATCAGGGTTTATCTTAGAAACTAACCTTGGATGCTACAGACTTTCATAAAAAATTTTAACTTAAGTCCACCAGTGGTTAACAATTTGAGAAGAGCGTTGTAAAGAATTGACACAGGCAACCCAGGGACACTGCACAAGAGTACTGTAGGCAAATATGCTCAAGGCTGAACTGATTCATTGACTTACCTGGGACATATACCATATACCATATACTGGTCAATGACTGTAGAGAGTAGATACTTACTAAAATGAATACACTCATTAGATACATGAGAGTCACAATCTGAAATCTTTTTAGGAATAAAAATAATTCTTATTCCTGATTTGAAGGATATAGAATAAAAATAGGTACCTTTTCAATTTTGTTACAAAACTTCATTTCTGTATTTGTTTATTTATTTATTCATTTCTGTATTTATTTTAAATAAAAACAACAGATTTCTATTGTGCTATTTCTTAAAAGTGAGAAAAAAGATAGATTGGTTATCATTTCACTCTCTGAAATCTATAAATATCAATGGTTTATAAAGTCTAACATTACATTGACTTAATCTAATAATCAGAATGAATGCTAAAAACGACCCAGAGCTTCCAGTAGCATTTCAATGTTCTATATTAACTGTTCATTGGCAATAAAATTATTTATCTTCTGGGAATCCAAAGACAAATTTTGACATATTCACCAAGACAATTATTGTTCCAAACAGCCATCAGAAGCATAATTCACTTTCTTTTTTTTTTTTTTTTAAAGATCTTATTTATTTGACAGACAGATATCACAAGTAGGCAGAGAGGCAGGCAGAGAGAGAGGGGGAAGCGGGCTCCCTGCTGAGCAGAGAGCCCGATGCGGGGCTGGATCCCAGGACCCTGGGATCATGACCTGAGCTGAAGGCAGAGGCTCTAACCCACTGAGCCACCCAGGCGCCCCCATAATTCACTTTCTTGAGCAAAATGTACATACATTTCTTTTGTTACAAGAGAAAATAATTTCTCTTCTAAAGCTGATCATAAAAATACAAAGTGTATTCTATATACTAAGGTAGTATCTCCTCCTTCAAGATCTTCTCTTGGTTGTATTCTTACTAATGCTAAGCTAATATCTTCTGAAATTTGGGGCTTCAATCTCCATAATAAGGCTCTGGGACTTAACAGAGAAAATGAATCACATATGAGAAACAAATTTAAGTAACATGAATAAACTTTTTATGGAATAGACTTTTTGAATGATTATCAAAATGTTTTCCTTCAACCTAATAATTATCTAATTTCATAGCCTAATAGTGTCTTACTTAGACACTTAGACTCTTGAATGAAAAAATAATAAAGGTAATGGGTTTTCATTGCTTTTTCACCATCTCCTCTTCAATATGGAACAGACTATAGAGAAGCCAGAAAGACAAGTTTTAAAAAAGAGCTACTTGGGGGAGGAAGCATGGAGTCAGAGCTGGTTTATAGTGATAATAAAACAAGTTGACCTATCTTGCAAAAAGCTTTTTAACACAATGAATTACTCAGGACCAAAAGACACTACAAAGTGGCCTAGCAGTAGCATCATTTCCAAAAGAGCAGTGTGTCCATGCGCGTGCATACGGCGTGCGCATGCGCATGCACACACACACACACGCACACACATGCGCTTTATAAAAGAGTTTTAGAGATAAAATGGAAAAAAAAAAAAACTCTTACTGAAAAGTCTTCAAAGATTTTCTTGAGTTCTTTGTGACCATGCCTTTCAGCAATATGTGCTGGATCTGAACCCGCGAAATTTTTCATCTTAGATGCCCAGGTTGCTCCTGAACATTGAAGCAAATGAACAGCCAAGTTCTTTAAACCAAATTTTGCTGCACAGTGGAGAAGAGTTGGGAGTTCTTTGAAATGAGTATCTATAAGCAGAAAAGGCAAAGGATTAATGTGTTTTTATCTTGTCTGGAATGCCACAAGAAAAAGTCAAACACAAGCTACTCCTAAAAGTAATTCTCACAAAATAGAACAGATTTTCAGTGTGATTTTGCATGTAAGAAACCATCAGTGGTTCTAACAATGAAGCATCTCCTTCTTTGTATTTCTCAGCATACAATAAATAGAAACTAATATTCTCACTAGCACTAATGCCCCCCTCTTACTTGGGGGGTAAGTTTAATTTGGAAAAGCACATCAACCTCTTAAATACAAAATAAAACAGAACACAAATATCATATTGTAATAACTCTTTTTTAATCTATTTCAACATTAGCCAAACACTAACAATATTAAATAGGTCCATCTATAAAACCTTTCTGTGTTTTCTATTGCCATGCTTACTTTGCTGCCTTCTGAAGGTGAGATGGACACATAATTGCTGGAAAGGTTATATGAGATTTCTATGTAAAATTTTTCTTTCAAAAAGGAACGGCAACAGAAAATACAGGTGAGCACTTTGATAAACATCTTCAGCATGGAAATTTCCATCAGGATTTTACAGCTTTCATATCAATGTTTCAGAGTTTGAGTTTCAAAATTGGTTATTAACTATCAATTAGAAGTATTAATTATGTGTAACTGTAAAACAGTGAATGTAAACAGCTATCTCAGTGAAAACACATACACACAGAAATGAGTGTTGGTTTTTATTATTCTATACTTTCACACCTAGCTGGAAAAAATGTGTCACAGAAATTACACACCAGCTTGCTTGAATAGCTGTGGCATTATCAGGAGCAAGCAACTGGAAGGCTTATGGCAACAGGAACAAAGGTGTCAAAACAAAAGTCAATTTTCTTCCATAATATTTTGGAAAACTGAATCTGGCTTCATTTACCTCTTTGCTATTTTATAGACTAAAGGAACAAAAAAGGAAATGAGGAAATGAGACTTTGAGTTTTCAATTCACTTGGGTGTCTCAGGGCAGAATAAATTATTTAGTTTGTTGGTTTATATGTTTTAATAGAAATCAAAATAAAAACCTCCAGGATACATTAAGAACATTAAGAACTTTGCTGTAAGGAAATATTTCACCCTTTAAAATGTGTTAGTACTAAATGGCTATAGGCAAATTCCATGGTTATATTTCAATGATAATGCACTGGTCCCTTCTTCTATGGTATTCTTATATTTTATGAAGATGAGCCTGTGAAAGCTGAAACTGTCTAAAGTAGGTACCATCTTCAAAATAAAAATATAGTTACTTAAAAAGGTATTAAGATATAATTATTTATTTATTTTTATTAAAGGCGCCATGAAATATAATTTTCTGTTATAATTAAACCAGGGCAAATTTAATCAAGAAAATATTGACATGATAATATCAGATTTCTATGAGTCCTTGGTTGTCTCTCTCACTGACACATCATACAATAAATAAAAAACATCGCCTGGCAATCAATGCTTTATGCATTATTCTTGCACACTGCTATTCTGGTGAAATTGTAAATCACTGTCAATGCAACTTAAAATGTTTTTATCATTAAAGAAATGTTTAATCATTTTGGGAACACAGTCACCTTTTAACCTCACCAAACCCCTGTCAGTAAATCCCTCAAGTTTCAAATAACTAATATTAGTTATATTATAATTTCAAATAACTAATATAATATTAGAAACAACAAGAACAAACTTCATTAAAAATATCTCTTGGTACATCAAAAAGTGTAACAAGGACTGGGACAAGAGGTCATGGATTTTCAGGCTGCCTTTCTTAAGGTTCTGCTACTGTGAACTGTGTTTTCTGACAAGAATGGAAGAAGTTCTATTGATTTAAGATCATAGCAATAGTAAAGGGTGCTACAGATTTGAAGGTTGGCTTCTTTATTTCCCATTTCTCTGCTTCATTTCTAGTGGCAGCTTAAAATCCATTAATATACTGGAATACTTTGTGAGGTTACAGACATGAAAGAGCCTTAGAGGGTATCTTTTTATGTTCCTAACCAGTAATAGAAATGTTGTTGTTTTTTGTTTGTTTGTTTTAAGATTTTTATTTATTTATTTGACAGAGAGAGAGAGAGCGAACAAGCACCTTTTGACGATGTAGAATACGACAGTCACAAAAGCACAGGCTTAGAGTCAGCATTCACTATGTGAACTTCAACAGGCTACTAATTATCTGAGCCTAGCCTTCTCTTCCAAAATTGTAAGGCTATTGAGATAATTAAGGGACATAACACAGAAAATGTGCCCAGCAAAGTGTCTGAAACATAATAGGCATTTGATAAATATTCTCTCTTCTTTGTCAATAGATTAAAGCATCCTTGTCCTAATTCATCTTTGTTCCAACCATAAGATCCCTCGTTCTTTTCATTACTCCAAAGTACAATCTTGAGAGCTTTACCCCAGAATAGTTGGTCCTTTATAAAATGATGAATCAGTTTTAAACTGGCCTAAATAAATCATTTACAGCAACCCTTTCTATTATCTTGGATGAGGTTATTTTACCTGCTTATTTTCATTAAGTTGGAAATGCTCAGCCTGCTAATATACATGGTCAATAATGAAAAAATTTCTAATTTAAGTTTTTTAAATTAAAATATGACAGAGCTAACCTTTCAAAGAATTTGAAATGATTCATAGGAACTATGTTGGGTTATTTTAATGTTAATTAAATCATGATCTTTAGCATTATTTTTGTAGAACATCAAATTATACTCAGCATGTGAATATAATATTATATTTATGTATATGAATAAAGATATTCATGCCAATACAGGTATGATTATGCTAAGAACTAGTTCAGGCTTTTATGTATACTCTTTATACAAATCATACTTTTTGCATTTTCACCTTGATTTGATTATTACGAGAATTTGAGATATGAATGGATTCCTCTGTATCTTGAACAGGCATGTTTGTAATCACATGATCACTAACGTTTTTGTGTAAAGATATTTGTGTTTCTGGGGCTTAAAAAAATTTTTTTATGAAAGTATGACTTAAGATTGCACTGATGAGTTTAATGAATTCTAACAATTTTATACATCCATGCAACTACCACCCAAAACAAGCAAAAGAAAGTTTCTATCATGGTAGCAAATTCTCTCGTGTCTCATTTTAGTCAATTCTCCACTTCAGAAGCAACCATTTTCTAATTTTTATCAACATAGGTAAGTTTGATTTCTTCTTGGATTTCATATAAGTGGAATCATATATGCATGTGTATTGTATTGTCTTCCAGCCTCTATTTCTGATGAGAGGTCAGATACCATTCTTAAAATTGTTTTCCTGTATGGAATGTGCTTTCCCCACTACAAACTCTTCACCCTCTCCTCCTCAACCCCTTATAACTACTTTTAAGACTTTATTTTTATTTTTGATTTTCAGCAGTTTAACTATGGTGTGTGTTGGTATGATATTTTTGTAAATTTATTCTGCTTGGGAGTTACAGGGCTTACTGAATATGTGGATTGATGTGATTCAATTTGGGTTCAATCTTGGCCATTATTTCTTCAAATTTTTTTTTGCTTCCTTCTCTGTCACTTTTACTATGGGAATACAATTACACATATGTTAGATTAGTTAATATTATTCTATGCAGCTTGGATCAGAATCGAGTCAAATTAATATGTAGATGAACTGAGCTTGTTCTTTTTTATGGCTTTACTTTGAGTTTAGATTTTTCATCTCTTTTTCAGTTTGAATAATTTATTTGAATGGTCTTCAAGTTTACTGATTCTCTTTTCCTCTTTGTTGTTTCTATGATTAACTCCATTTAATTTTTAAAAAATTTCTGATATTGTATATTTCTAGGATTTCCTTTTATTATTATATCTATTGCTCTGATAAAATTGCCGTCTTTTTATACCTGTTGCCTAACTTTTACAATAGATTCTATAATATATTTATCATAGCTTTTCTAGTATTTTATCTGATTATTTCAACATTTGGAACATTTCTGTGTCTGCTTCTAATCACTGTCTCTTTTCTTGACCAAGGATCACCTTTTTTTCCTTCTTCATATTTCTTGTAATTTTTTATTGTACTGTATTAAAGAGCTCGTAAATAATGTTTATCCCCAGAATAAGGCATACCATTGCCTCAGTCAGACAACTACATTTGGGAATGGAGTGAAATTTTTCTGTCGATGAACTGAGCTTGGTCATTTTTGCATCTTTACTTAGCTTCCATTAACAACTGGCCTCAGATATTTTGAGGGCAGGATCACAACTTTCTTCAGCACAGGTTGCCATCTGAGCCTTGCTGAGACTCAAGAAACCTCAGCTGCTGTAGAGACTGGCTGTCAGCTTTTGGGTTACCAGACATTCTTTTTTTTCTCCAGTCCTGCCTCCAGAATTCACATCAGAATATCTCTTTTAGATTTTGTGAGGCCTCTGTAGTATACTTGGTTAAGACAGACTCCTTACCATCCCAATAGCTTGGAAGTATTTCTTCCAGCTTTGATGCCTCTCTGTATTTATAACTTGCTTTCCATATGCTCTCTGTAAGCACATGGTAAAAGCTTTGGTGGGATTTGCCTCAGCAAACCTGACCCCTTTCATTCTTCAGCAGCCATGACCAGGACTTCAGGGAGGGGTCAGAATGTTTTTCAAGGAGCTCTCTCAGGTTTCCTGCCCTCTAGCTCTTGGTATACTAGCTCTGTGCACTTGTAACAGCCTACAAAAGAGAGGTAGTGGGTGATGCAGATCCAGTCTGTAATTGGAGCTCTGTGGGATTTTTGTCCATTACACTAGCCTAGTATATCCACTTAAAGTTTGCTAAACATTCAGCTGGTTTCTCTTTACTCCTCATCAATAGTGAGTTCTTGTTGCTCTGTAAAGGATAAAGGAAGTCATGAATTTCTTCTTTCTTATGAAGGACTCTTTCTGGAATTTGGTTATTTAGGTTTTTTTGTCATTAATTTTCTGCTGGATTAAAAAAGAGATACTGATTTTGAAAATCATCTTGCTTGTTGTTATAATGGGAGCAATAGCCTCTTGTGATGAACATGTAATGAGAAAGAGTCCTATTAGTCTTAGCTCATACACCATTTAGTGATTTTCTTAAATTTACATTTATTTTTATTTTTTATTAACATGTCATGTATTATTTGTTTCAGGGGGTACAGGTCTGTGATTCATCAGTCTTACAGAATTCACAGCACTCACGATAGCACATAGCCTCACCAATGTCCATCACCCAGCCACCCCATCTTTCCCATCCCCCCCCCCTCCAGCAACCCTCAGCTTGTTTCCTGAGATTAAGAGTCTCTTATGGTTTCTCAAATTCCACGTATCAGTGAGATCATATGATATTTGTCTTTCTCTGACTGACTTATTTTGTTTAGCATAATACCTTCTAGTTCCATCCACGTCATTGCAAATGGCAAGATTTCAGTTTTTGGATGGCTACATAATATTCCAGTGTGTATGTGTGTGTATACCTTATCTTCTTTATCCATTTATCTGTTGATGGACGTCTAGACCCTTTCCATAGTTTGGCTATTGTGGACATTGCTGTTATAAATAGCAATGGGGTGCACATTCTCCTTTGGATCACTGCATTTTTATCTTTAGGATAAATACCCAGTAGTGTGATTGCTGGGTTGCAGGGTAGCTCTATTTTCAACTTTTTGAGGAAGCTCCACACTGTTTTCCAGAGTGCCTGCACCAGCTTAAATTCCCACCAACAGTGTAGGAGGGTTTTCCTTTCTCTGCATCCTCACCAACATCTGTTGTTTCCTGGCTTGTTGATTTTAGCCATTCTGACTGGTGTGAGGTGGTATTTCACTGTGATTTGTATTTCCCTGATGCCAAGTGATGTGGAGCACTTTTTCATGTGTCTGTTGGTCATTTGGATGTCTTTGCAGAAATGTCTGTTCATGCCTTCTGCCCATTTCTTGATAGGATTATTTGTTCTTTGGGTGTTGAGTTTGATAAGTTCTTTATAGATTTTGGATACTAGCCCTTTATCTGATATGTCATTTGTGAATATCTTCTCCCATTCTGTTAATTGTCTTTTGGTTTTGTTGATTGTTTCCTTTGCTGTGCATACAACATTTATTTTATAAGTAGTTTATAATCTTACTTATTAGATTAAAATAATGGGTTCCTTAAGAAGATATAAAAAGTCTTATAAAATTTGCTTACTTTGTAGTGTACACCTGCTTCATTTCATGGAAATTTTCATTGAATTAATCAAGAATCACTGCAGATGTAATGAATTTTATTATCAAGGTGTAAATAAGAAGCCACAATTCACACTAAAGTGTGGTCAGTTTGCTTTTGACTTTTATTCTGGATGAAATAAATTTTCAGTTTCAGTTGTTTCAACCCACGTTTGTTGAATGCTAATTCCAGAAGAACAGAATTTAATGTCTCTCCTTTTTCAAGGAAATTCCAATTTCACTAGTTTTGCAAATAAAAATAAATAGGTGAGTTGGTACGTAGTAAAGAAATTGAGTCATATAGTTGTTTGTGCTGAGCCATTTCTAAAAGTTCAAGGTAATCCCTATAAGAGGTGGCCAATAATTAGATTGAAGTAATCAAACCAAAGCTTTCAAAAGATTAACCTTGCTCACCAGAAAAATAGAATGGGAATATACCCAAGGTTGGAATATAAGTTTTAAAAATTTAAAAGATAATGATACAAACTGGAAGTGCATGGCTTTGTAATCCATTTATTCTCATAAATCACTATCTAGAATCATAAATATTTATTCACTCAAAGTAGAATGAGCAGGTGGCCACTTTAGGACAAAACAATGAAGCACACAGCAAAGAAAAGATAAGTCAGGAGACCTGCTTTCTAATCCCAGCTCAGCCACCCAATCTGTAATGTTTAAGAAAGTTCATCTCCCTGACCTCTGACTCTTCATTTATAAAATTAGAGGGGCTGGGGACTTCTGATTTTCTTCTGGGTTAGAAGCCATGCCACAGATGGTTTTAGGGTAATTTTCCCTGAATGCTAATTAGATGTCAATTAAAAGAGTAAGGATGACATTTGTGAAGGTTGAAGAAAGGTAATAATTTTCATTCCTTTCATCATAGGATTTGGAGTCTGATAAAATGTTAATATTTCTGGAGGTCTGTAAAACAGAGCATTGCTGGGTGTATGAATCTGATTGTTCTGTGACAGGAGAAGACAAATGCAACATGTCAGGTGCCATTCTCCACATCCTGTTGAAATAGTAAACACAGAGGCCTATTTAGAATTTCAAGCAACAAAAAATACCTCTAGAGTTATTATATTTCTAAAGCCTTGACAGTGAAAATTAAATGCACAAGGGAAATAGTGTTCCATCAAATCCCTTTGCTACAGTTTTGTTATCTCTTGTATTACATAAAATATGAGTGGGGGGGCACCTGGGTGGCTCAGTGGGTTAAGCCTCTGCCTTGGGCCTAGGTCATGATCTCAGGGTCTTGGGATCAAGCCCCCCATCTGGCTCTCTGCTCAGCAGGGAGCCTGCCTCCCTCTCTCTCTCTCTCTCTCTCTCTCTGCCTCTCTGCCTACTTGTGATCTCTCTGTCAAATAAATAAATAAAATCTTTAAAAAAATATGAGTGGGAAGTGCATAGACACACACTTTAGTATTAACCTCAATTTTGGAATCACCTCATTAATTACATTAATTACATTATACCTCATTAATTACATAATTACATTCTTGTTACTAAAATAGTCTCTTAAATATTTAAGAGAAAATATTAAAAGTTGTATCCAATTTGTATGACCCTTGTAACTGTCTCAGGAAAGTTCATGTAAGTTTTTTTTTTTAAGTCTTTTAGTAAAAATGGTTAAATTCCTAATAAACATTATATTCAAATGAATTCTGGTTTCATCTTAATAAATAATGTTCAAAATAATGACTTTTATTATTCTAAACCTTGCAATTCTAAAACTTAATACTTGTTTATTTTGAGAGGCAATATTGTGCAGTTAGTGCTTAAACATAAGGGCTTTGGAACCAGATTGGATAGATGGAATCCCAGCTCCAGCATTTACTAATGGTGTAATTTGGACAAGTTACTTGAATTTTGTGTCTCAGTTTTCTCAGTGTTTAAATGAAAATGATAACATCTAACCAATAAGCTATTAAACCTAGGTCTAATGTATTCTTTCATACAAACAAGTACTATTGATCCTCACTACTCACAATTTCATATTTTCAAATTTTCCTACTCATAAAAATTTATTTGTTCCCTCCCAATCAAAACTTGTGGCCCTTTTGTGGTCATTTGTAGACATGTGCAGAGCAGTAAAAAAATCTGACTGCATGTTCCCCCCTGAAGTCAAACAAGACAACACCCTGCTTTCTTATTTCAACTCTCATACTTAAAGCAAATGTCCTCTTTGTGGTCTATGTAGTGCCATGTTTTCTATTTTTGTGGTTTTTTTTTTTGTTGGTGGTGGTGTGGTAATCAGTTGTTTACAAAGTGACCCCCTGGCATAGCACAGAGGTGCTGTCTGGTGTTCCCAAGCACAAGAAGGCTGTGATCCGTTTTATGAAGAAAATAAGAGTGTTAGATAAATTTCGTTCAGGCATGAATTATAATGACATTGTTGGTGAGTTCTATATCAATGACTCAAAAATACATATTAAATGCTGGGTTTTTAAACAAAAACATGCATAAAATGAGGTTATGTATTAATAGACTGACAAAAATGTGACCAGAGGTTTGCAGGAAGCTAATCCTGTATTTCTCCTTGTGCAATGTTCAGTATTCTCTATTCAGAGACTTTATGTAACAAAACTACCATGAACAATGAGAATCAATTGCATTGTAAATAAATCTAAAGGCCCTTTTTCCTTTGTGGAGAAAGAATTCGACATTTGCTTCTTGTTGCAACATGGCTGGGCGTTTTCAAAAGTATGGTGCCTTCTTTTCCTTCTTCCACACTGTTAAGGAATCTCTGGGTGCAGTCCTGTGTGTTGCTTCTCAGAGTGAGGCCAGGAAAGGCATCAGGCTGGAGGAGGAAGCTGTGAACATTTCAGCCCATGACTTCTGAGACATTCTCCTACTTGTCTCTATGTTTAGGGCTTACAAGGTCAAAATCCAAACTGGCCATGGTTAGATTCCCATACTGGCAACCACCCTAGATGTAGAAAGAACAGTCCTAGTGTCTTGACTCTGTCTTGTTTATTTTCCTACTTGCCAGACTTGTGCAAAATAATAGGGAAAATCTAGGATGAAAGTGAATCCTTAGGGGCGCCTGGGTGGCTCAGCGGGTTAAAGCCTCTGCCTTTGGCTCAGGTCATGATCTCAGGGTCCTGGGATCGAGCCCCACATCAGGCTCTCTGCTCCGCAGGGAGCCTGCTTCCCTTCCTCTCTCTGTCTGCCTCTCTGCTTGCCTGTGATCTCTGTCTGTCAAATAAATAAATAAAATCTTTAAAAAAAAAAAAAAGAGAAAGTGAATCCTTACTCTGTTGTTCTCAGATAATATAAATTCTTTCGAGTGATTGTAGGTCTTTTTGATTTTGGTTATATTCTGTATATTTTATTGTAATTAAATGCTTAAAATTTGGGAGTTTAAAAAGCTATAAAAATAAAGTTCTGGAAGATTGATGCTCTGGCATGCAAAATATCTGAATGATCAACTAACAAGAAGCATGATAAATGAATGAAGCATGTAACCTTGAATCCAGAGAGAGTTCATTGTTCACTGAATACCCTCATAGATAGAATCCACCATAAAATTAGCAACAGTAGTAAGAGGAGAAAGAGGAAAAGAGGAAGGAGGATGAGAAAGGGAAGAAAATATGACACCTAAAGAATGAATGCAGTTGAAAAAGAGAAATTGCAGCCATGTAGTGTCAGAATGAGTGATAACAGAGCAGCAGGACAGGGAAGCAGCAGACTGATGCAAGACGGTCTGATCTCAGAGAAAGAGTATTTGGGGACACACTGTAAAACAGCTTCTTATCCAAGACAGTGGCCAAGAATGGCAACATGTAAAACAAGAATGAAGTAATCCATGAAGCCACAATAAATAGCCTGGGAATTTGGACCCCACACCTGGAGGTGATGTTAGGAAACAAAGGAGGACGTATAGTCCTTATTAGCAGTTCTTATAATAGTATCAGTTAAAGTTAAATCTCATAGCATTTGAGTAGGTTTATTATCCATTCTCCACTATCTAACTCAGACAATGATGAAGTAATAAAAAGAGTGGGGCTGCTCCAAGTTCAACTAATCTGGCCAGTCTGTGGCTACTCTCTGTTTAAAATAAGAAATCTCTAGAAATGTTATTTCTATAGAAGTGTGACTGCATTATTTTCCTCTCTGTTCATTTAAAAAAGACTTTTGAAAACTACTAACTTTGCCTCTGCTGAATCTTGACAGTAAAACAAAAACAAACAAAACAAAAACAAAGAAACAAACAACAACAACAACAGCAAAAACAAACTGAGAACCTAAGAAGAAGCCGGGAAAGAACTTAGAAAGGGTCAGGAAATCTAGAACAACATAAGTAAGGAAACATGATGGGTGAAGCTAAGATCAGAGAGCTGAACACTTTCCATGAGGCCATGACTTACAGGAAGAAAGCTACCCACTAGCCTTTGTATGGTTCTCCCATGGAAATCCAAGGGATATGCACCACCAGGCAGTAAACCAACATACCAGGTAAGGATGTTTGATTTCAGTAGTAAGGAATATTCAGCAATTCTCAGATTTTATAGTCTTAAGCAAATGATTTATTCTTTAAAAATGTTAAATAATTTTGAAAATAAAAATGAACTAAAGGGGCACCTGGGTGGCTCAGCCTCTGCCTTTGGCTCGGGTCATGATCCCAGGATCCTGGGATTGAGCCCCGAGTCAGGATCTCTGCTCGGCAGGGAGCCTGCTTCCTCCTCTCTCTCTGCCTGCCTCTCTGCCTACTTGTGATCTCTGTTTGTCAAATAAATAAATAAAATCTTTTAAAAAAAAAATGAACTAAAGCAAGGAGGAAAATTTGGGTAGTATTGGGAGCAATAAAATTACTGGTTAGAGCTTAAGATGACTTTGGGAGCACCATCATACGTAATATAGGGACAGGATAAAAATGGAATGTAAGAATATTTAGGGAAGCGCCCAAATGTAGGATAGAAAATGAAATATGTTAGAAAAACCTGCTAGAAGACTTTCTCAGGAGCAAGGAGAAATAACTGATGGTCTGAATTAGAGTGGAGTCACACTGGAATGGACAAGGAAGGATAGAAATGTCAGACACTTCAAAAGAAAAGTTAATAGGACTTGATTGAGTCGGCTGGCTCTGAAGGAAAGAGGTGAATTTAAGATAACATCCAGGTGTTATTAAGGATGACACATACTGCATGGAGCACTGGATGTTATACACAAACAATGAATCATGGAACACTACATCAAAAACTAATGATGGACTGTATGTTCACTAACATAACACAATAAAAAAAATAACATTCAGGTTTATGGCTACAAAGTTACAAGGTAAGAGAAAGAGAAACTCATTAAGGAAGGTGACAATGATGGCCATGAAGAGGTACAGGTATGGGTGTTGATGGAATAGCTGCCATAATAAGTTATAGAGCAATAAGTCAAATTACACATATGGGTCTTTGAGTAGAGCATATTGGCTATAAACTTAGCTCCTGGGTCACCGCAGGAAACTTGTTTTGGGAAAGAGCAAATATTCTGAGATGATTTTTTTTTAGATGAGAAAATATTCTGAAATAAGGCCCCAGATATATTTTTGCCATGTAAGGTAACTTAATTACAGATCTGGGAATTAGGACATGAATTTCTTTAGGGATAATTTAGCTTATTATACTAAGCAGGGAATGTTAACTCAAAAGACACCCTCATGAAACAGGAAGGTAGTAATAGCTCTATAATTCAGTATGTGTTAACATTCTAAGCAATATCTATTTTTCCTTGATCAAGGATTTATATTACATACATGAATTCAAATTATTAACCACACTATCAACACATCCTCGTCTATTAAGTAGGATAGGAGATTTTAGGAGATTTTCCAGCTACTAGGTTACAGTTGCTTTACAAATCAATTGAGCAGCCATTTTTCAAACTGATTGCTAGGGATCCCAAGAGGTGTGGGGCTAAATTACAGTTGTTTAGAGCTGCTCACCTCTAAACAATAGAATGATGGTAAGTGTGATCGTTATTTTTAAGTGTCACCTACTTGAATATGATGCCCAGTTGTTTAGTCAAATATAAGTCTAGATGTAACTATGAAAGTACACTGTAGATATGATTAACATTTAAATCAGTAGACTCTGAGTATTAGCCTCTGTCATGGGAGTGGCCTCATCCAATCAGCTGAAGGCTGTAGGAGAAAAGACAGAGGATCCCCAAAGAGGAAGAAATTTGGTTTCCAGACTGCCTTTGGATTCAAGGCAACAAAATCTACTCCTGAGATTTTCAGCCTGCTGGCATGACCTACATGTTTCAGAATTGCCTGCTCCACAATCACATGGGCCAGTTCCTTAAAGTAAACCTCCTTCTGTCTCTTTGTCTCTCTTAACACATCCTATTGGTTCTGTTTCTCTGGTGCATCCTGACTAATTACATGAGGAAAATGACCATAGTGGTTTTGGTAAACCGTAATCTGTAGAAACAAGACATAAAAACAAGTTCTTCTGTATCTTTGAATTACTATCCTTCTCAGAGTAGTACGATGAGTCTTTAGACCTGCAGTGACACTACAAAGATCTTCTGTAACTATTTGGTAACGGTAGAATCTCGAGAGCAAATGAGTCCCTTTCAGAAGTGAAAGATATTTGGAGAGAGGTTAATAATAGATTAGTGCTGGGGGGGTTCTGGACCTGTCAAGAATCTCAGAAGACAGAAACTCCAGGTTTAGGATTACTACTGCACAGCAGCTGAAAAAGTAAGAGGAGTTCCTTAAGTAATAACTTATTCAACCTATTAAAAAAAAAAAAGTCCATTTTCATTGTGTGTGTGTGTGTGTGTGTGTGTGTGTGTGTGTGTATGACTGAGGCTAAAGCATGCTTGCATTTCTTAATAAAATGGATATTACAGAGCCTCTTTCCTGTTATCAGTTACTAATGGACAGTGTTTATATTTTTTTCCCTAACCCTATGATAAATTTACAGATTTAAACTTATTATTTTTGACCCTGAAAGCCATATATTTTTTTTGTGTGAGTCCAGAGAAGATGAACATATGTGTTTTGGGTTTCTGAGCACAGAGAATTCAAGCAGCATATTCAGAAAGCTCATATGCCATTTTTTTTTTTTCATTCTGCTCATGGCTGATACCACAGATTGAGGTAGAAAAGAAGAGAAAAGACAAAATAATGACATTAAAATTGCTGCCTTATATTCCTACAAAGAAGAGCTCTTTTATTTTTGGAGCTCAAATATTATAGTCTATATGGATTGCTGACTACGGTCTTATTGATGTTCTTCTGTAGTTAATTTGGTTGTCATTAACAAATTAATTAATGTAGCAAGTGTTTATTGAGTACTAGAAACACTTACAGGACTGGGAATAAATCCATGGACAAAAGAAACAGAGCTCCATCCTAAAGGATAGTATTTGCCCACGGAGGCAAAAAGGGTGACTGGAAGGAAATCACTATGAAACAAAAATCCTATTTCTAGGATTGCAAAAAATAACATACAGAGCATCTGAGATAATTTCAAACTTGCTTATATAAATTATTCATTTAAGTAGTAATTTTAAACAATTCAACAAAAATAATTCATAACCTTTCCTCCAAATTTAAGATCATCTCCCTAGGAAGCTTCCTCTGACTACCCTTCTTTCTCTGGGCTCCCTGGGCACCCTGGAGCTACAGCTTATTACAGTGTAAATAAGGCTGCAGTCCTTGGTTAGTAATGTGGCCACCTCAACTGGGCTGTCTGGATCCAAATCCCAGCTCCGCCACTATTTGGGCAAGAGATACAATGTCTCATCTGTAAAGCAGAGATTAAAAGTAGTACTTTCCTCGGGATTCTTGTGAGGAATTAAATTAGTTAAAGTAATTAAAATGCAGGCACCAGGGTGGTTCAGTCGGTTAAGTGTCTGCCTTCTGTTCAGGTCATGATCTCAGGGTCCTGGGATCGAGCCCCACATCAGAGTCCCTTCTCAGTGAGAAGTTGGCTTCTCCCTCTACCTTTCCTCCTGCTCGTGATCTTTCTCATTCTCAAATAAGTAAGTAAAATCTTAAAAAAAAAAAATACAGTGGCACTGTATCACTGGGTTGTATTTTATTTATCTCATATTCTTCTACCTTTCCTCAGTATCTGGAAGAGTACCTAGGATAGAGTCTATTAAGCTTCTAAGAATTCTTGAGGGTTTTTTGTGTTTTTTTAACGAACATACACAAAACATACATGTTTTAGATAAGGACTCTTAGATTACTTCATTCTGCAGCTATCCTTTAAATCCTGGCACAAAAAGAGATAAAAACAAATATGGTATCTTGACTTTAATTATATTATTTAAATTATTTAAATATATTCTTAAAATTTATTTAATTTTATTCATGTCATGTCATTACTGCGTGTTTACTCAGTGCTTTTCACTGGTGACTCACAGACCAGTAACATCAGCATCATTTATGAATTTGTGAGAAATGTAAAATCCCTGAACCTGTCCCAGACCTACTGTATCAAAAATTCTAAGTAGGGTCCAGCAATCTGAGTTTAACAAACCTTCCAAGTAATTCTGATGTCCACCGAAGTTCAAGAGCAAAATGCTAAATACAAGGAAGTATGGGGCTTGGTTTAAATGATTAAGCAAGAGTGGATAGCCAGGAAAACTGAGGTAAACCTCACAGAGAGCTAGTAAAACTGCAAAGTATACAAAGTATGTCTAGGGTAGACTTTTTCTCCATTCTATTCACTGTTTCTTTAAGAGATTTCCACTTCCATCATGGTTTACATGTTTGATTTATTTTTTAATTTTTAAAAAATATTTTATGTATGTATTTATATATTTATTTTAGAGAGAGAGAAAGAGAGAGCACAGGGGCAGGGGCAGGGGCAGAGGGGGAAGGAGAGGGACAAGCAGACTCTGCACTGAGCATAGAGCCCAGTGGAGCCTGACATGGGGCTCAATCCCAGGACCCTGAGACATGACCTGAGCAAAACCAGGAGTCGGACTTCCAGCTGACTGATCCATCAAGGCACCCCTGCTTTACATATTTTAAAATATCTTTATGTGTTGTCAATGGAAAAGACTACAATCGAAGAGAAAATTTACTGTTAAAATATATTTATCTTTACTTATTTCCTGGAGAAATATTCAGTCTTACAGCAATCTGAGAAATAAACATTGTTAGAAATAATATTTCAACCAAACATCTCACATTATATTCTTACAGAGGTAATCTTCATTCAGATTCTGTGGATAATAAGCACTTATAGTCTGTCAGATATCCTGGGTAGAGTTCATGCTTATTTCTCAGATTTCTATTATTGTCAACAATATGTTCCATAAGGATACAACTTCTGCCATTCCAGCTCACCTTCCTGGCTTCCAGAATGACGTAAGTCAGAAACTGGCTCTCAGGATAGGAACGCTATGAAAGTAGCTAGACACAAGCAGCCTACTGCTTTAGCTTCCAAGCCTCACCTATTCTTTATCATGTGCTGTTAACCCTGCTATTGCCAGTTTGGATTCTCTGCATAATTTGTTACTTTTTTCCTTTTTTTTTTTTTAACTTCTCTGTCATCCTGTCCCTTGTATATTACATTGCTCTGTTCATAATTTTGTCCTGTAGTCTTCTAGTCATATCTTATCCCAATGTGTGTATATATGAACTCATACTTCAACTTTGGAGATGTTTAAAATGGGGAAGGGTATATGACAAATGAAATTCAGGTTCAGTACAACAGAAAATGAACTTGAGAGGCAGTTAGTTACAACTACATAATTCTCTTCTGTGTCTTCTGAGTAGTGCTTTCTTTCACTTGTTAACAACTTGCAGTCTCCGAATCAGTCTGCATTTCCAACTACTTTTAGATATTTTTTTTGCAGAATTTTGGGGGTCTTGGGGAGTTATTCAAAACTGTAATTCTTAATCTGTCCATTATTTGCTCTACAGATACTATCTATTGATAGAGACTTTCAGGAGAAACTGATAGACCAAGTGATATTTTTGGTGCAAAGATCTGGGGAATACCTAGATCCACTGGGGGGACATTTTGGGCATTAGTGAGTGGTTTTGTAAATTACAAATTATTATGTGGCATTTTCCCACTTCTACTCTCAGTGGTAGGATAAGATGTGGTAGATCACTTCTTTTTCTCAGAAACACTTTCCTTACTTGCTCTCGAGAGACAACACTGCTACTTCAATGAGTGATCCTTCTCAGTCTCCTTTTATGGATATTTCTCTTCCAGGCCTCTAAATAGTGCAATGCCCAGGACTGACTTTTACTCTGAACTACCCTCTCTACAGAGTGGTCTTATCCAGGCGATGGCTGTGAATACCACAACGACCTCATTCCTGGGCTTTTGACAATCTGTCAGCAAGTCCTACCATTTTTACCTTCAAATATCTACCATGTAAGGGCACATGTTAGTAATTCCACTGCCCCACCAGGTGATAGCTGTCATCGCATCCCCTCGCCCCATCAAGACAAGCAGAATGGCTTCCTGCCTGGTGTCACTGCTTCTGTTCTTACCCAGCTATAATCTGTTCTCTGTGTAGCAGCAAGATACTATTTCTAACATGTAGATAATACAAAACTATATTATAATCTTCACATGACATCTCCACCTCCAATCTTTCTACCTCCCCACTTGATTTTTCTTAAAACCCGAATTACTAGTTAAAACAATATTTTGTTTATTCTGTTGCCCTCATTAAAATAAGAGTTCCACGAAGACAGGTTTTTGTACAATGGCAACCCAGGAGTACCTAGGAGTGTATCTGGTACTTTGTTTACACTTATAATATGAATGAACGAATAAAATTGCTTAATAAAATCTTTTAGATCAAAGTTCTCTTAACTGGGAAAAAACATACATTTACAGGCTCATCTTTTTTAATCTATAATTTACAGACTTCTCCGTTATTACAGAATATGTGTTGCTGTGCTAGTGGGAATGGGTATAACGAGAAAGAATTACAAATGTTGAAATGTGAAGGGGCTGACCATTCATAAATAGTTGCTGGACTCCGGATAGCATATTGCCTATCTTCACAATGTTAGGATTCAACCCCAGGCGAGGGAGGTTTTTCTTTGATTCTATAGGACGTACTGTTCTTTCTTACCTATGCTCTCTATGGACTCAAGGCCAGAGGTGCTTCCTTGTCTGGGGAATAATTCATGTGTGGGGAAGGTCAAATTTTTGCCTAGGTATCAACATTATTTTTTTTGCTTTCTTCCTTCCTTCCTTTCTTACTCTTTTTTTTTTTTTTAAATGTACATTCTCCAATCACAGGTATGATGCTTGTAAGAATAACTTTTCAAACTTCTTACCTGGAGAAATATAGAATCTTCAAAGAAACACAGTGAAAGTAAATACCAGTAATATAATACTAAAAGAATAACTCTTTTTTTTTTGGTTATTGAAGTGGAAAACATTTTAAGGGATTCAAAGTGCTTGTTTTATTTTATTATTATTTGATACAAATTGAACCATCAGTTCATGAAATCAACTTGAGAATATGCTAACAAATGTCCTGGGTAGAAGATGTGAAAATCTATATACCTGTAGGTTGAGTTATCAAGAAAATAAGTGGAAAAATCTGTAATTTTACTGTCAATTTACATACCAAATCTCCAATTTACTCAATCGTTACATGTTTTGATAGTGTGTTATGTGTAAATCTGTCCCTAATTTAGTGTATTTACTAAACAGTGATGTGTTTGTAACTAATTTAAAGTGAGATTACATGACTGTATTTTTTTCCTACCACCATTACTACTTATCCCAAAATAAGGAATAATCTTAACCATTTATTTTCCTTTCAGATTGACTTTTTTCATTGTTTTTTATTTTCTTCTCAAGTAATTTATAATCAAAACGAATACAGGTTTCCAAGTTATGGAATGAATACAGTGTAGCATAAGGAGTATGGTCAGTGTATTGTAATAGCAATGTATCCAGACAGATGGTAACTACACTTGTGAACACAGGATAATGCACAAACTTGTTGAATCACTATGTTGTACACCTGAAACTAATGTAACATTGTGTGTCAACTATGCTCAAATAAAAGAATTAAATTTTAAAAAGAAAACTGAAAAGGTCCATATAACTTCATGTTTTGCAAAATTTATATTTTGGGAAAATATTCAATTAAAAATGTTTTTGTAAAATATCCCTGATGTTGATTCTATCTGTTCCTAATTTTCTTCCTAGGAAATTAGAATAGTAATTCCTCATTTGCAAAAACTCCTCTTTCCATACAGAGCTATGATATGTTATAAGATACATGGCTCAATCCCATGGGTATCAAGGAAAGGTCAAGAGTCAAAAATAATTAAAAATCATAATTTTAAAGTAACATTTTTGATGATATTGAAACCATAAAATAATCAGAAATAAATCTAATAAAAGTTTTTAAGGATTTTATAAAAATATAATACTTTTGAAGTATATAATAAAAACACCCAAATAAATAAAGTTACATGCATATGATCAGAGAGAGTTAAGTATGCTAAAAAGTGGTAATTTTTACAAAATTAACTTATAGCTTTACTTCAATTTTATTAGAACTTTAAAAAATATTTTATTTAATTATTTGAGAGAGAGAGAGAGGGAGAGCATGGATGGAGGGGAGGGGAGGGAGAAACAGACTCCCCACTGAGCAGAGAGCCCTATGTGGGGTTTGATCCCAGGATCCTCGGATCATGGCCTGAGCCAAAGGCAGCCACCTAACCAACTAAACCACTCAGGCACCCCTTTATTAGAGTTTTTAATAGAATTTGACAAGCTGATCCTAAATATCAAAGGACAAATAAAGGAGGAAGAAGAACAAAGATAATTTTAAGAATGAGGTGGGGATGAGTTCTAATAGAAACAAATTCTATAACGAACTTAATTATATGCTTACATAAAATACCATATAAACTAAAAAACAAGCAATCAATTAAGTAGATATTTACAATGTATAGAACTAACAAATAGCTACTATAAAGAATATAGGGGCTCCTGGGTGGCTCAGTGGGTTAAGCCTGTGCCTTCGGCTCAGGTCATGGTCTCAGGGTCCTGGGATTGAGTCCTGCATCGGGTTCTCTGCTTGGCAGGAAGCCTGCTTCCCCCTCTCTCTCTGCCTGCTTCTCTGCCTACTTGTGATCTCTCTCTCTCTCTGTCAAATAAATAATAAATAAAATCTTTAAAAAAAAAAGAATATAACTGAAAAAGAAAAAAATCCCCAATTCGATTAAGAAAAAGATAGCAACCAATAGAAATACATGAACTCTATTAAATGGAAATTCACTGAAGAAAAATAAAATTGTAAATTACAAAAGAAAAGATGCATGACTCTATTAATAATAACAATATTAATTAAAGACTGATATATCATTTCACACCTGTCAGATGGCAAAAATAAATTCCCTTGCATTTCTTGATATAGAAAAGATGTGGAGCATAACACTGCTGGTAGAATTATAAATTGGTACCAGCAACTGTAGCCTCTTTTAAAAACAAGCCAAGCTATTTATTTTTTCCTATTACATGACATGTAATCTTTATTGCAGTCTTTGGAAGGGTTCTGAAGTTAGGGAAGTTTATGTATCTGCTATAGCAAGACTTTCCTAAGACTCTGCAGAAGAGGGCTTGAAGCTCAGAACAGGGGAGAGTTGCAGAGGGGCTAAGGCAATGGTGTCTGGCAGCTGAGCTGCTTGGCCCCACCACCCTACCATCAGTCACCTGCAAACCGATTTCACAGCGGCCTATACCAAATCAACAACCAAAACAGAATTCACTCATAAATCACTCACGCTTACTTTAAGAAGGTACTCGGATACTTCTTACTCTAGTATCTTGTGTATCAGTAGGAAACTGCCTGTTAAAATACCCTGTATTGATTTCACAATCCACAGTGATTCACGTACTGGAACGTTGTACATGAATTATTTCTATGACTGTTGTGTTCAAAAGTCCTATGTTCCGCTACCATATCAAGTTCATTTAGAAATCTTTTATTATTTTACTAGGGAGAATTTTTTCCTATGAAAAATGTTATTTTTAAGTCAATAATAAAGCATTACAGGGTAAGAGAACACTAAAGTAGATATGGTTTCTTATATAATTTCTATCTTATCTCTATAATCCCACATCTCAATGCTGCTTGCCTAGGGGAAAAAAGTCAAATGAGGAAATTTATTGGAAGACAGGAGTGAAAATGGCCAAGGCATAATGATATGGAATAGCATTTTACTTATTATAAATGAAGTAAGAAGGAACTAAGCCCAGAATTTACCTACCGAAGTCAACTTGAAAAGAGGATGGAACAATGATATAACAGTTTGGTTAATATAGCATTTAGCATCATATTTTTAAAGAACCATGAGTATTTGTATGTAATTCCATGGCTCACCCTAAGGGTAGGTTAATACCCGAGTATACTCTACCAATTCCTTATGACTATCTTCTCCACAAAGTGTCCTAACCTCCAATTTATTTCAGCTAAAATATAGAGTAATAAATAATAAATATTTAATAAATAAAACATTTCACCAAATAATTATAGAACTGTCTTCAGGGATAGAATCTGGAGTTATACCTGGTTCATTGTTTGCTGAATTTACTTCTCAGTGCATCTCTAGAAATATTTCTATAGAACTTCCTTAACAACCTACCATTTCTTTCCCAAATTCTCTTGCTCAATTAATTCCACTTTGTGTATAAAGGCTTCTCAAATCTTATCATCAATTTAACTTGAACACTATGAAAATACAGGTGCAAGGTCTTCAAGACCAGCTTTTTGAAGCTGACACTAATTCAAGATTATGAGGTCAAGGAAGCAAGCAAAACATGAGTTCAGTCATATTCATGTCTATCTTGTGTATTTTGTTCTGTGATTTGTATTTTGTTATTTTGTACTTCCACTAGAAATGAAAGCCTGATATTATGATGGTTGTTTTCTTCTGTTATAGGCTTCATAGCATCTGTCATCTAACAATACCCAGCAATGAGGTTTCTGAATGAATTACCCAGATTATATTGAACTTTTCATTTTTAACTTCTTTTTAAAATTATAATTGTTTTATCTTTTTCAAACATGTAATGATCATTATATTCTAGCAATGGTTCAAAACTTTCTTATACTACTAATTTTCTGACCTGAGAGAATAGTATTTTCTCTATGCCAAAGGTCAGTACGAAGAATGATTTTGCGGTAGAAATCTGTAATATGTTGAAGAAACAAGGGGCTGATAAACTTGGACACCCACTGGAATCACCTGGAAAACTTTAAAGTACTGAGAGCTGGGACCCACTCCCAGATTCTTCATTGCTGGGGGAAAGGGACGTGGTTTAGGCATCAAATGCTCTAAAGCTCCAGAGCTAATTATAATATGCACCAAGTCTGAGAACCACTGCTCTAAATACTTAATACTAAGTGAAAGATCTGAGACTGGCAAGCATCAGCTTTACCTGGAGGTTTGTTAGAAAAGTAGAAGCTTAACTGTATTCACAGTATCAGGAACTCTGATTTAACACATCCAGAATTCTCTTTCTATAAAAATAAAGGACCAGAGCTCTTCCATCCTTTCCAACTCTAAAATTCACATTCTAGGGTGCCTGGGTGGCTCAGTGGGTTAAGCCTCTGCCTTCAGCTCAGGTCATGATCTCAGGGTCCTGAGGCCTAGATAGGGCTCTCTGCTTAGCAGGGAACCTGCTTCCCCTCTCTCTCGGCCTGCCTCTCTGCGTACTTGTGATCTCTGTCTGTCAAATAAATAAATAAAATCTTTAAAAAAATTAAAAAAATAAAACTCACATTCTGTAACCTAAACAAGATACTGAGAAGCACTTTTAAACTTAGCTAGAATTCTTAACCCATATAAATGAGAGACCATTCCTTTCTCTCTAAAGCCACAATTCTATTCCACAAGCCTAAATAAATGCAATGCTGAAGAAATCTGAAAAATTGGGTAATAGTTCCATCCTCATACTTTTCAATGCACTTCCTCTTGTCTAGAATTTCTGTTTCCTTTCCCTTTCTTTAGGGGAACACATCATTCAAGAGATAGGTAAAATCCTACCTCCTTTATGAAGCATATCCTGAAAAAGAATGCAGCTTTTTTTCTAAAATTCTATTGTTGATATAATAAATTCCATAGAGTTTAGTGCATTGTTTCTTTCTGTTATGACATATATTATCTTGTTTCCCAGTCAAATGATGAGTGTCTCAAGTGAGAAATCAAATTATGTTCCTTTTCTACCCTAACTTAATTTCTAACCTTAGTGAGTTATATATATATTGTTAAAATGTATATGGGAAATAAGCTTTTATCACTCTCACCGGATTCCTTTTTTCAAAACTAGACCATTATTAACCTTTCCATGTAATGTAAACTCATAATGTAAACATCTTACAGGTTCTTGCACATCTAGGTAAATCACAACTGGCTGTGACTTTAGACTCCTACTCTTTTCTTCCTGCTTCCCTGAGGCTTGTCAGCCTGAGGATAAAACCGCTTCAAACAGTATAGAAATCCTACAGAAAAAGCCTCTGCTAAATAGTCCTACAGTATACCTATAGTCAACCTCTCATATTCTTTAGCTTCATGCCTGTCTTACTCACCATTACATCTCTATCATAGTGTTTGGCACACAGTGGGAATATAAGCAAATTATAAACAGTGTGTCAACAAACTACATAGGAACAGGGGATTTTGAAAATACACCGCTGAGCTCATGATAAAATTTAGAAGTATGATTTTTCTTGTAGTAGCTCCTCTATAATTTTCTTGATACGTATATATATTTCTTTTTATGACACAAATAACACAGTCATTGTGGAAAACACAGATTAAGTAAAATGGAAAAAAGACGTAATACCTGCAATTGCATAACTATTGTTAACAGGTGCATGCCTGTCCAAACCATACACACACACACACACATATAAACCATATTTATTTATATATAAACTATATTTATTTATATATAAACTATATATACTATCATATATATAATATGTATATATACAGATACATATATACTACTAAACCTATGTACTGTTTTAAGCAGAAGATCACACTCTATCTACTGCTATGTACCCTGCTTTTATTCAATTAAGTATATATCAAAGCATCACTCCAGCCAGCAAATCAATTCATAATAAAATTTGTTTATGATGTTGCATTAATGGATGTCCCAAAATTTATTTAATCAATTACCTTGATTGTTATTTCTACTTTCAGTAATTATAAATAAAGCTGTGATGAACAATCTCCATTATCAATTGTCTAAAAATTTCCTCAGAATAACAACAGGAATCAGGTTTGCTGATTTTAAAAGTTAGGCACATTTTTGGGGCTCATGATAAAACAATTTACCAAATGGACCTCTAGAAGTTTGTTATAAACGTGCTCTCTTGCCAAGGGATGGGAATTGTCTAAAACATTTAATCAGCAGTGCAGCTAGCTATATTCTTGGCTATAATATTTATTAACTAGTTATAGTGTGTGAATAATTGATGCAGTTGGAAAATACTCACGTTCTTTTTGGGGGTTGATTTCAGGTTGGAACGATTGAAACTCATAATATGGTATCTCACGTTTGAATATGGATGTAAGAATATCATCAAGTTCATCAATGTCTTTCTGTTTTCAAACAAAAAAGAAATTTTTATTAGTTCAGTTATTTACATAGAAACTTATCTTAGTGCAACCTAATAAAGATCATGAGCTGGGGTAAATGTTGGTTAATCTATCTAATAAAACTGGCCCCTCTTTTGAAAAGTACAGAACATTAGGGGCTTGACTAAAACTTGTTACTTTTTTTTTTTAAAGATTTTATTTATTCATTTGAGAGAGTGAGTGAGAGAGAGAGAGAGAGAGAGCACAAGCTGAGGGAGGAGTGGAGATAGAGGAAGAAGCAGACTCCTCATTGAGCAGGGGGAAGGGTAGACTCAGGATCATGACCTGAGCTGAAGGCAGACACCTAACCAACTGAGCCACCCAGGTGCCTCTAAAAATCAGTTGTTAAAACAATGGAAAAATAGATGCAATAAATAAAAACCTTTGTGCCTGGATGAATAATTTTATTTAAATACCTATTAATTTTAATAAAGCTTTACAGCAGATCAATGATAACACTGGAATTTGTTTCAAAAATAAATTATGTTAAAATACGTGTTACATTTTAATAAATGAGGTAATAAAATGATGAGTCTGGTTCTTCAACCTAAGGATCAGAAATGGTATAGTTTTAAATAGATTATTTCACTTCTGTGTTAAAGTGACGGGGAATATTCATCTTGGTCTCCCCCTGCCCCCAGCTATAGAATAAGTTATATGTTGACTCTATTTCCCTAAACTGAGCACTTGGGAGATGAGCCATGTAGAATCATACTACCCGTGACAAGCCTATTACAGACCCACCATTCCTTTAAAATTGTTTTTTGTGAGCTATGGCTATGACTAGTTTGGCTTGAGACCTGGATAACTATATCTGAGGAGGTGGGCCAATCAGCAAAGCCATCGAGTAGAGAGAGGTTTGTGGAACAATAGTTCCTAATTAAGGTTTTTCTATGATTTCCAAATAAAATTAGACTTATTACCAATACCTAGTCACAGAAATTAAATGACTGGATTGAAAAAAAAAAGACATTTTCTTACTCTATTTCTTTTAATAAATCTGCATGCCTTCAATAACAAAGTGGTCTGGGCTTCTCTGGATTTTTAAAAGTCCTCCTTAAAAGTGGAGAGAGAGGATGAAAGTCTTCTCAACTTAGAGCTATCGAATGCTAAGCAAAACCAACATTAATCTTCTTAATGCTATGGTTATGGACTATATGAGACCATTAGTTCTGGAGCATTTTTTTTTTAAAAGGAGGAGAGATTCAACAATAAGCCCTGCCTTCAAGAAATTCATGGTCATCTAATTACATATGGGCAATGAATTGAGTTCAATGTACGATGATAGAAAATCTTCATGGGTTAAGTACAGTGCAGGCAAAAGGGAGGTGGCTCAATTCCACATGGGATGAAAAGGTTAGAAACGGCTTTGTAGGCGAGATGAGCTAAACTGAGATTGCCACGCATATAAGGAGCATTCTGGACTAAAGGAACAAATTGCATATTGTCATGGAGGTATCATAAAGCATGATCCAGTTAAGGGTTTTAGAAATTTCCATACAACTGCAGAAGAATGAGAGAGAAGGAAGTGGGCATTTCAAAAAGTGTTTTGTATATGAAATAAAAAGTTTATAATTCATTCTGTGAGCAACAAGGAGTTGTTTAAGGCCTATAAAAATTAACATGGAAATGTTTATTATGTGGATTGAATTAAACTTATTTACATTACTGGCAATATAGTTACACTTTCTGTATACTAAACCTCAAAAAGAATGTCTTAGCTATACGAACTAATGAAAGGGACCATGAAAATATTAAAACCATAACATTAGTTTATAAATTTTCTTTAAAAATTGTGCCATTGGCCACAAGAGTTCTGCATAGACTATTATCTAGTTAGTGACATTCCTATGTGAGGAGATAAACATGGTATTTATTCCATAAAGTGTGCAAGATTTAATATGGACAGACTGGTGTGTCATTGAGTCACCACACTCACATATAAGTTAGGTGTAAGATCAATTCTGAGATTCCTTCCAGTTCTGAGATTCTGAGACACAGATGAGAATTCAAAAGGGCAAGAGTTCCCAGTAGGAATTTGGGAAGCACCATTTCTTCCCCTAAGGCACTGTGACACTTTAATGTGAGAGATGCTACTGCTTATACCACTGAATTTTTAAAAATACAGTGGCAGTGTTTTTAAAATCAGAAGAAGGAAAAAACCTTCACCATGTAGACAATTATTTAATTAGGAAAGATATAGGAAACTTTTAATATTCCAGCCTATCATAACTAGTTGAATCACATCTATTTTCCATTTCACAATTCTGTTACTAGTATTATGCCTACAAAAAAATGGTATAGGACACAAACAAACATGTGAAAAATCACAGAAATGGCTATTAAAAATGATCCCTAAAGAATTTCTCCCTAGAAGATATCCTAACTAGAAAAATCTGATATGAGCAGTTATGCTTATTTTTAAATTTCAAGGACACAAATAGGCAACCTTTCTAAACACTGACATTGAAATTTGAAAATGGGGAGACAAACCACGAAAGACTGTGGACTCTGAGAAACAAAAAGGGTTTTGGAGGGGAGAAGGGTGGGAGGTTGGGTGAGCCTGGTGGGTATATTGTGGAGGGCACGTATTGCATGGAGCACTGGGTGTGATGCATAAACAATGAATTCTGGAACACTGAAAAGAAATAAAGTAAAATAAAAGAAAAAAAAAAGAATGCTCATTTCTGTTGTCGAGTGGTACTTCTTTATGTCATGGGTGCTCTGCATTTTGCTAATCTGTTCACCAGTTAGAGAACATTTGGGTTTTTTTCATTTTTGTCTGTTATGAATAAAGCTGATATGAATTTTGCTTGTAAAAAATAATTTCCTCTCCTTAAAATAAATTGTGCAACCTAAAACATACTTAATGAGGTTGATATAATGATTGTTCAAATAGAGGTTAAATTAGAGTAGTTTAACATTTATTCAGCAACACCTTTAACCACTCTAAGATTTTAGTTAATAAGGAACAACTTGATGTGAAAATTAGAATGTAATGATAAAATTATGTTTACACTAGTATTTGGTTATAAGAAAGATTACTTATATATGAATAATATAAATATATATACATATGTACTTTTGCTTAGATCTATACCTATCAAGAATATCAGAAAAAGAATTCAGAAAAAACTAAGCAATGAGATAGACAATCTTATATTTAAAAAAAGGATAACAACTTTGTACATATGAAATAAATATATGACTTTTTCCAGAATTCTTTCAGTGTCATGCAAGGAAATGTGGGATTGATTAATGTACTTTAAAAAAAAAATCACATACATATTTATAAATCATGACTCTATATGAATCTGAAGCATGATATATATATATATCTATACAGATACATATAGTTATTCCTGATAAACAACTTTATTATAATAAGTATTTTTTAAAAGAGAAAAATATATAAAGTATCTGTTTTAAAAGATATTTAGAATCATGGAATGCCACTTCTGAGAAGACGGAACAGTACTATCTCCTTTTCTTCTACTTAAATACAACTAAAGTGTCCACATTTTAATAGAAAATCAATTTTTATACCAAGAACCAGGAAGATCTCTAACTGAATAAAAAAAGACAATCAATAAATGTCAATTCAAAGAGGACAAAGATTTTAGAATCATCTGGAAAAGATATTAAAACAGTCATGATGAAAAGCTTCAACAAGATAATACAATAATTCTTGAAATAATTTTTTTTAAAAGCCTCAGCAAGGAAATACAAAGTTTCAGCAAAGAAATAGAAGGTATAGAAAAGAATCAATTGTGATTTTTATAACTGAAAAACACAATAATCAAAATGCTGTGGGTGGGCTCAACAGCATAATGCAAGGGGCAAAGGAAAGAATCAGTGAACTTGGAGATAGAACAATGAAAGATACTCAACCTCAACAACAGAGACAGAAGACTCACAGACAAAAAAATACCAGTGTCAGGGATCTGTGAGATTATAACAAAAGATTTAGGGTTCATGTGATCAGAATCCTAGGAGAAGAGGAGAAAGAGGATAGGGATGAAAAAGTTACACAAAGAAATAATGGCTGATAACTTCCTGGATTTAGCAAGAGATAAACCTACAGATTCAAGAAACTGAACAAACCATAAACAACTTAAAGCCAAAGAATGTCATTTCAAGAAACATTATAGTTATACTGCTGAATATTAAAGACAAAGAAAAAAAATTTGAATGAGAAACAAAACCTTACTCTATAGGGTAAAAACAATTAGAAACACAGTAGTAGTAGTAGTAGAAAGAAGTGGCACACTATTTGTCAAAAATTAAAAGAAGAGAATTATTAACCAAGAATCTTATGCCCAGCACAAGCATCCTTTAGAAATGACATAGAAATCATGACACTCTCAAACGAAGGAAAAGAGGAAATCTATTGCCAGCAGATGTACCCTACAATAATGGATAAAGGAAGTTCTTTAAACAGTAAGAATATGATAGAAGAAAAAATCTTGTAACATGAAGAAGGAAGAAAGAACATAGTAAGTAAAAAATATAGGTAAATACGATGGGTTCCCACTTCAACAAACTAAAAAAAACAAAAAACAAAAAACAAAAAAAACAACTCAAAGCAAGTAGAAGGAAAAAAATTATAAATATAATGCAGAAATCAATAAATAGAAGACATAAAATAGAAAAAAGTCAATGTAACAGATAATTCTCTTAAAAACACTAGTAAAAAACTGACAAGCCTCTAGAAAAATTGACGAAAAAAAGGAAAAGATACAAATGACAAACATCATGAATGAAACATGGGATATCACTATAGAACCTGCAGACATCAAAAGGATAATAAGGAAGTACAAGAAACAAGTCCACACACATAATTTTGACAAGTTACATGAAATGGACCAATTCCTTGAAAAACACAAACCAAACACAAACGAAAAACCAAACACATAATCTCTATTATTTCTTACAAATACATACACATCTATAATTTCTAATAATTAAAAGTTTAAGTAAATACAAAAAAAAAAAGGAACAAAATGAACCGGAAAAATAAACAAACCAGGAAATATTCATTACACAAAGCTGAATTCCTTGAGAAGAGTCTATTTACATAGCAGCACCCCCTTAAAAGTCTGATGTACCCCTTTCTTGAGTAAGGGGCATCAATACTGCTTGGGCATGACTGCACTGAGAGACTATCCTTAATAGGATTTTAGAACAGTATCATCTAACAGAAGCAATGTCTTCAGATGTCTGGACTGGTACGAAAGCCTCTATGTTTCAGGTATAACATAAGTCCATACAGTGAAACAGACTCAGGAGTTGAGGTACTAATAACTAAACGCTGGATACCTAGAATATGCTAAGTTTACATAATTTGTCTCTAATTTTTATAACATGCCTTCATGGTAGATTTTTTTTAAATGCCTTTTTTTTTTTAATAGATGCGATACTATGTTATAAAAAACTTAGTAACACCCCAAACTGTAGAGCTAGTAAGCGCAATATCAAGGATTTTAACTTATGCCTTTACATTCTAAACACACTGTATATAATACTACATTCTAGCCACAGAGAAAAGAATAAAATCTGATACAGTTTTTGAGTAAAGAATAAATTATGGTCCCATAGTTTCATGATGGACACTTCAAATGCAGCCAGAAAGGGGAAGGAAAGACAGCATACATGGGAGGCGGATGGTAAAGTAGGCTACTGTCAACCACATCCATTCTTTTTTTAACCACAAAAACAAAAGCTCCAAAGATGTTGGTCCCCTTGTGTTTGTTTGTCTAACTCTTAACATGAAAACTCTAGCTGCCTGGGTGGTTAAAAATGTGAGAATTTGGCTTGTCCAGGTTTCACAGCAGAAGCAGGCAAAGAAGTAGTGTTTTCAGCGTTAATGGTGGGTGATGAACCTTATCAGTCTGGCCACAGAATATTAAAGTAATGTTACAGATCTGGTAGAGAAAGACAGTAATAGTTTTAAAGTACCTTGATTAGCAAGAGAAACAACTTGAGTGAAATAACCATAGGAGGGTTGTAAAATGTTATCGGAGACAAAGCCTATTAAATGGTTCCATTTTACTCTTTACCTTCAGATATCTAAAAGGAAAGTCAATGGTTGAGCTCAAAACATGTTATTTTTATTATAACAAATTGTTATGCTTGTTTAACTAGTGAAAGAAAGGTCATTTCGTTTGTTCCATTGTTCACGGTGTGTTCTGTGAAAGTGAGCCAAGATAGCCATTTAAAGGGGAATTTGATAGCTTACATAACATATCTTAAACAAAGTTTCCTACTGTAGCTCGTAAGGAAAATGATGGGTAAAGGAGCAAAGCAAATACTTGCCAGGGTTATGCAAAGACTTTTTTTTTTTTAAACATTATGAGTATTTAACTCCAAACAGTTAATGCAGTAACCTAAATAAGTGACAGAATAAGATAAAGGAGATATTTTTCTTTGTCATATTAATTTTCCTAAGTTTTAAGTGAGTCAGTTCTTAGAATTTCAACCTATGTCTGACCACAAATGCAAAAGTAAATATAAAAATATAAAACAATGCAGTCTAAGATGCTCTTCAAATATGTTCTATTTATTATTGGTTCAGTATTCAGAGTTGTGGCATCTCTTTACATAGCACAAAAATGGTATTATAATAAGAAAAAATGTCTCAGATCTGAGAAACCTGTGTTGAAATTCCTGCTCTAGGACTCATTAGCTATGGACCTTAATGATACTTAACTGACAAAACTATTTAAGAGTTTAAAATGTGTAAAATCTCCAGTACATATTAATTCCCTTTTCTCTAAATACTATAATGTGAGCTCTCATACCTACTCATGAAATGCAATCACTGTGATTTAGAATAGCACACCAGTCTCTAATGAGGAGACTGCTCCCCAAACTTGTTTTTGTAGCAACTGAAGAAAATAGTTGTTTTTTTCTTTCTAAATTTTTAAATTCAATGGCCCATGTCTTATAAATCAATTAGAAGGTAGGTTTGGCTATTGTGGTACTGAGACCCAAAATGCCAGTGGCTTAAACAAGATGGAAGCCTATTTCTCTTTAACATGAAAGCCTGGAATTAGGCAAACTAATTTAGGGCTGATTAAGGGATCCGGGCTCTATTGGGTTCAGTGCTATACTTCCTCTTCATGGTCCTAGCTGATTCATCCATCACTGCCATGTTGTTGCTGTAACCAGTTAGAGACAAAAGTCAGTGAAGGAGAGACTCCACCCTTCTTCAAAGGACATGATCAGAGATGTGCACATATCTACGGACATGCTCCCAGCCACCGGTTAGGTAGTTAGATGGCTCTGCCCAGCTTCAAGGGAATCAGGAAGTGCAATATTTACCTGGGCAAACATGTGCCCAGATAAAGTTATATTATCATATAAGAAAGGAAAAAGAAATTCTGGGGGAACAAATAGGAGCTTCTGCCATCTCCATCAGTCATGCATAAACGTTATAATTTAGGTAAAGGCAATCTAATAAAGTTAAAAAAAACCTTACTAGAAATTGACTGAAGCTTGATTATGCTGAATTTTTCAATATGACCCCTCATTTACATAATGTCAAAAAGTCTCAAAGCTTTAATTTGACCAAACCTGAGCAGACTCAAAAATAGACATATTTAATGACATTAATGATGAAACAAACAAAAGACCAAAGTTCTCCTAACGCAGGCATTAGAAAGAACAGTCCTAGGAACCATGAATCTTCTCACCCTTACCTCCCTTTAGCAATTAATTTGTAACAACTTACTGTTAAATAGGTAATAACACAAATTTTAAAACAAAAATTGCCCTATAATATCCAGAGAAATGTCTTTCAAAAAAGACTTCTCTAAATAATGCCATGATTTCCTAATTTTTTGAAATTATTTTTTGAGTTGTTTAAGGTACTAGTTCCCAAGGTAGACTGTTAGAATTAGTCTCATTGTTTTATATTCATTTGGTTTTTCCTTTGTCTTTCCCTTCTTTGTCCTGCTTTTTCTATTTCAGTCAGAAACAACACTCCTTCAGCCAACAGTCCAATAACCTGAGCTCTGAAAAAAGGCTGTGCTTGTACTATGGGGAAGCTGGTGGCTGTTGGAATAAGGGGCTCTGATAGCTGGGTCACTTCAGTTTGGGAGGGTAACTTAATGAATAAAATACCTCTCATTCTTTTGCCCAATGGAACAGGCATTCAGTAACCACATTTCTGGCAGTGTACTTGGCTCTGGAGATGAAACAGGGAACCAAATAGATAGGATCTCTGCCCAAAATGACCTTGGAGTTTAATGAGAGGCAGATATTAATTTGACAGATATTATACACAGAGATATCAAATTGGAATGTGATCAGTGCTACAAAGAGATACATAGGGAGATGTACAAGTTCAAGGGAGGCTTCACTGAAGAAGAGAAGCTGGAATTAAAATTTGGAAGATGAATTAGAATTAACTAGCGGAAGTCAGTGAGGGAAAAGGAGATTGGGAAAATGTTTCAGTTAGAAAGAAGAGCATATATAAAGGCCCTGTAGTAGGAAATTAGGAACTAAAAGTCCAGGAACTGGAAGCTGACTAGTGTGTCTAGAGTGCAGAGAAAGAGGAATGAGAGTGAGATTAAGCTGGAGAGAAAGAGAGGAGGCAGCGTCTACAGGGCCATATTGTTCATGTTAAAGATTTTCTTTTTTTAAATCCACATAACCTTTGGAATGCACAAAAGGGTTTGAGCAGGAGCATTGCCTGCTGAGATCTTTCTTTTTAAAAGATTCCCTCTGACTATGGACTTTGAGATGAGTAGGGTCAGGTGCAAGAACACATGGCGGAGGACCAGTGAGGAGCCCGCTGGGGTTCAGGCAGAGGAAAAGCAGAGGATGAGGTGCTAGAACTGGAGGGATGTGGAGAGAAGTGAGCAATATTCACGGAGTAAAACTGATATGGATTGAATTTGTCAGGTGAGACAGTAGAGGGTATTAAGGAGACTCTTATGTTTTTGATGTTTAAACTGGACAATGATGCCTATCCCGAGTCAGAAAGACTGGGAAAACCACATTTGGATTGTATTTTGTAAGTGGATGAGCTAACCTGGGCAAGTGAATATTTATCAGGAAAGGAAGAGAGACTAAGAATGAAATATTGAAATTGTAACTTTATTTTCTAGATCATGGAAAGAAGAGATTACAAAGGATATTGAGAAGAAAAGGTGAAGGCAGGAGAAGGAAAACCAGAAAGATAGGGCTGGTTTTTTTTTTAAGATTTTATTTATTTATTTGACAGACAGATCTCAAGTACGTGGAGAGGCAGGCAGAGAGAGAGAGAGAGAGAGAGAGAGAGAGGAGGAAGCAGGCTTCCCGCTGAGCAGAGAGCCCGATGCGGGGCTCCATCCCAGGACCCTGGGACCATGACCTGAGCCAAAGGCAGAGGCTTTAACCCACTGAGCCACCCAGGTGCCCAAGATAGGGCTTCTTGAAAGCTAAGGGGAAAAAAAAAATCAGGAAAGTGAGTTTGGTCAATGGTATCAGTTGCTGCTGAAAGTCAAGTTAAATTGAACAAGAAAAACATCCACTGGATTTGTTGTGTAGGACTTGAGCAAAATTGACATACTATATTTTTTGTGTGCTGCTACTTAAGGCAATATGGTTGACAGCTAAATGGCTGAGAGGGGTGGGAGGGAGAGAGGCAGGATTCTTAGAAGTTGAATTTTCCTTGTCAAAGATTTCTTTTACTTCATTTCCTGCGTCTCGATGCTGTTTACTGTGGAAGCATATTTTGTGAATGCTAAACACAATTTAGAGTTCCCAGATTACATATTTACTTTATTGCTTTATCTTATTGTTGATATTATAACTATTATTAGGAAAGAGGCCCACAGAATGCATAATGACTTTTTAAAAATGCCAACAAACACATTTTTGCCACAAGGATTTTTCAGTCTTCTAATTTCCAAAGGGTTATTGATGATTTGGGATTCATTCCAGAGGCAGATTCTGTAATTTTCCCTAATTGTCTTGTTATGAATAATAGCAATGGAGGAATATTGTTAACTGTATTTGACTTGTGCTTTGTTTTCTGGATTGTTTAAAAACATTCTTTATGGTTGAAGAGGATCTGAAGCCTCTAAAGAGCTAGATATTAAAGCAGAAGGCTGCCCTCGAATGAGGTCATTTACAGGAAGCACTGACGTGGACACACAGACATCATCTGCAAAGGGCAGTCAAAGCCACCCCAGTGACAAGAGGAGAGGGGAATATAAAAAGCCAAAGAGATACTTAGTTGGGAGAAATAAAAAATGAAGGGAGTATTTATTTCCACTGAGTAAGCAGAAACTATAAATTAAAGTGGCATTAATAAGATACATGCTAAACAACAGTGAAACATAAGCTAAAATGAATGGGGCCAATATGGACTGAGATGGCTTATAGGATAGAGAATTAATGGGAACTAAAACTATGGTTGTGTTCATGGCTAAGTAACTCCATTCAGAAATACTTATTTTTTCCCCGACAATAGCTACTGTAACTGCTGTTAAACTTAACTAATTTATTTTTTATTTCCTAAATAAGTGGATGAAGGGACCAAATGGTATGCTCCTGTTTGACTCAATGATTGGCAAGTGAGCTGAGGATTGTTGTTTAAGTCTGAACTATCCAAATAAGGCATCAGTAACCATTGCTGAATCGTTATCCCAGGTGGAGGCATGGCACAAAATGTCACTTATTTTATCAGTAAAATGGAAGTTTCGATAGATACGCCTATTTTTACTGATCCATTCTAATTAAGGGCATAAAAATATGAAAAAAGGAATCCAGAAATAAATGCCCCTATGGTACTTCATTTTTTCTTCCCCTCCTCACTTCAAATATTTCATCAGAAATAGGAAACACGTAATAAAAGTGGTGAAAGATACATGAAATTCACATCATTTCCTTCTCTGCAGGGAAAATTGGGAAGAAGTGCTAATACAAGTGAAAGAAAGGGTGCATGGAGAACCCTTGCAAGCCAATCCTCTTTGGTGAGAGTGGTCAGAATTCCCAGTTGAAGTATTTATTTTTTGTCATAAAACTGTGGAATATTTGAGTCAGAATTGGCCAACGCAGATCATATATTCTAGCTTCCTCCACTGTACATATGAGGAAATTCCTTCCATACTAAAGAGAATGAGCTCTCATGAAGAGATTGCTGATTCGGTTTAAGAAACTAACTCCTGCACTTGCACCACCCAGAATGAAACGGTTCTCCTGTGCTATGCAGTCACTTTCCAGGAAAGGGAAAGAAAAGATAACATGCAGCCTTTTTGAAAGAGTGATCGTAGATAGTAGATCGTAGGCATTTTTTGAGTAGCAAACATTACTGAATATTCAAAAGAAAGGGAAGACTAGAATCTGGAACCCTGTAGCTGTTAAAAGTCCATAATAAGCAACATGGTGAACATATGGTTCATTCCTGAGGTAGAACATGAAAAATGTATAGCACAAATTCTCCACTTTTCTGGTATCCAGGGCCTCTGAGTGTTCTTCATTTTCATAAATACCAGATTCACTTACTCAATCTGAGGAAAAATTAAAGTGTATTTTAAGAGGACAGTTTTCATTCTCCTTCTTATCATTTATATACCTGTACTATAGTTCTCCACTTACGTTTTCAGTTAGCACTGGAGGACAAAGCAAGCACTTGTGTTTTCCCATTTTGTCTCAGGGTGTCTCATGTGTCAGGAGCCAATTGCAGGAAAGTAACTGGGTATGCGAGGATGAAAAAAACCCACAATGCCCATGCCTTAAAGAAGGGGGAGAGAAGGAAGAGCTTAATATGTGCTAAGAGGGAGCAACCATGGAGGGCTAAACCATAGGACTCAAAGAGAGAATTAAGAAGAAAGACATGGAGGGTATGCTGTGGTAAGAGCCGACGTTGGGAGAGATGTGGGACTCTGCAGCCTGATATGCCATTCAGGGGATTTTGCATCTTATCCAGGGGGTCAGCAGAAGTCTGTAGCAAGGGAGCATCTCAGATGACACTGGCATTATGGTGAAGTATAGATACTAGATGGTTCTGTACTGCTCATCAACAGAAGCTGATGAAAAGAAGAAGAATGGTGTCCACCAGTCTTTCCAAGGAGACAAGGACATTAAAAAAAATTACTGAAAGGCTTTGGGGTGAATCTCCTGAATCACCTGCTAACATCTGAATTTAACCTTGTGATAAAACTAACTTTTAAGAGTACGATTCACAACTACAAAACTCCTCATGATATGAGAGTTCCTTATGTATCTTCCCTCATCCCAACTGTACTTGGGTTCACACTATATTAAATATATGCAAACAGCAAACCAAAGATTGAATCATATATATAATTTAATAAAAACTGGAAATGATGTGTACCCTAACATGAAAATAAGATTTCAATGAGTATAAAGCAAACTGTGCAAAATGATCGATACAGGCAGCACAAAGGTATCATTGTACCAACAAGAAATACAACAAAAAAGAATTATTTAGTACCACTTCAGAAACTCTTTTAACAGATAGGATGCTAATGATTTGATCAATAATTGCTATGTTCTTTTAGCATTTTGACCTAATTTGTTTTCTTATATTGTATCTAGTTGTTCCCATACAAAGTTAGCTTTATGGTTGTCCCAGATGCTTTTGTAAATAGAATGAAAATCTCAAAGGTTTTAATTATCTCAGTTAAATGGGAGTTACCAGTATATCTAACGCTAGCACTTGAATTCTAATTATCTTCCCAAGTTGGACTCTGGATTTTTTTCATTTTTTCATTGAATCTCTCTTAAATTTGTTGTTTTAGGTAATGCTCTGGAAATTGTACGTTTATGAGGCTACATGCTGGGATTTAATATCTATCCAAAAAAGATAAAATGATTTAGGGAGTTAGATAATTAAGGCAAATTAGGTAAACTATTTAAAACCTAATGGACATCATTAAAAATAAACTAAGAAAATTAAAAATCTCATCATTTCTTTTCTCAAATGCACAGAGTGGTCATTTTGCTATATATCCAACAGCTTTTAAATGATAATATAAAGTTTCTTATTATAAGTTCTAGGATTACTGAAAAATAAAACCTACAGATTTCTCATTAGTATTCCTTTCCTCAAATTCACAGGATGTTCACATTATTATATGCCCAATAGCTTTTAAATGATTACGGGAAGTGTCCTACTACTAATTTTTAAGATTACTTAAGTCACATCTGCCATTAAAATTTACAGGAAAACTCAGGATGGCTCTTACGCTATGCCATTTCAACAAAGTAGATCAGATACTGAAGAAATTAAAATCTGGTAGTATATTTTCTTACAAATGTATGATAACTACAATGAATAAAATTACAATGCATGCTGTACTTTGACTAGAGATGTTCAGTCAACTATTTGCAAAATATCCAAATTTCCCAATTAAGTGACAGAGTAGCAAGTACATGAAAGAAACAATTACTGTAATGTTCTATGCTGGCATGGAAAAGCAAACCTTTTTGCACATTTTAAAAAATGTAATCTGCTTGGGAACAAAGCCAAACGTCAAAAGGGAAATCCAAATGCCTGCAAAGGGAAGCACAGCATGGGCTGGGCCACCTCATTTGAGGCTAAATAACCCTAACACACACCAAGGAAATGCCCTGCAGTTCCTTCTTTTTCATCAGGGGTAGAGTCTGCCTTTCACTATCTTTGCAAATTCACAGAAGGGATAACTCATGTGGTCCAAGTGCCGGTGGACTGGAGAACCCCATGCCATTCCTGGTCTAAGATTTGATAGAGGCTGACTGAATGGTAGCCTTTTCCCTCCTTCAGGCCTGTGGTAATACAGCTCAGTCTGGTCTGAGGTCTCAGTCTCAGAATTTGTTTGATCTAATTTCATGACACATCCACGTCCCCTGACGACATTACCAAACTCATAAGCCTATCTAAAGTTGTGCAGATTAAACTAAATCTCCTAATGTCTCTTCTTACCATGTTGTAGTCTGCTGTCACCAAGTTAGAGTAATTGTACCTCTCAGTATTCACTCAGGTTCAAAGTGATTCTCCCCTGAGTAAAAGCCTGAATCAAGCTGTGACTGTCCAGCATCCTTCTTTTTGCTAGGCCACCAGGGACAGGTGAAGAGGAGAACCCTAAGATGTAATCATTTTCTCACCTCTCTTTTCTGACACTTTTCTCTTTTCTCACCTCTCTTTTCTGACACTGAGTGTGAAAAGTATTTTCTAGCTATCTGAAAATGATACAAAACAGTTTTTATTCACTCAAAGCTGTAAAACGAACCATGACTTGGCATAATAAAGCACTCTGAAAAATTGTCTGAGTAATACATTATATTTAATTTTCTTGCATATGAAAGTTGTTTTCTCCACAAAGGTAAAATCCACATAAAAATGTGTTTGGAGGTTCTGCTTTACTTCTATGCTAACTGAATACTGATAATGCAATATATCACTTTTATTAATCTTTTTGCAATGAATGGAATTTTTAAAGTGGAAGATAAGGTAGACTTGTCACAATAAAATGAAACAATCTGTATTTCAAGCTAATACTTTTGTTTTTGCTTTGCAATTACAATATGGACATTTTATCAAACGTCCTCAGACTCACCAGTTTGACAAATGGTACTTTATTTCCTGAACCTTCTCTAAGACATTTTTACCTTTGCCATTGTTCTAACAGAAAAATGTGTCACACAAAATAAATAACAAAGCCTCCAATTTCAAACTAGTTTAAACAGATAAGGCTTCGTGACAACCTGTCAGCCATATTATCATTGATGATTTCGTTATAGAGTGTTTTGTGGTAAATTTGAAGATCTCATTGTTTAGCTACCTCTTTTTCACTTTTAGTCCCTTTTACCCTCCCTGTCCATGCCAGAAACCCAAGGCAATTCAGTAAGGTTATAATCTAATTATCAAGTAGCTTTAAAAAGAAATGTCATTTATTTAACTCTGAAAATGTGATGGAATAAGCACATAAAGGATAAACGTTCCACATTAAACAACTTCCTTTTGAAAGTGGGTCAGGTAACAAAAATAAATAAATAAAATGCAGAAGTCAAACCAATGGTTTAAGAGTAATCAAAATGCAACTGTTGCATTCTCTACTGATGAAAGCATCGGCAGCATCTCCATTTGCCTGTAAACGCCTCAAACAAGGCCTTTTGAGAAGACTAGAAACTCCTCACCAAGTCCTCTTTGCTGAATAATGCGTTGTCACACTAGAGAAAGAACCTGGGGCTTGCAAATGCCTCTTTGCACACTTCCCTGAAAATCTGAGCAGTTCTGGAATTCCTAATAAACACTATCAATTTAAAGCAATAATTTTCACTTTTGGGTAACAGGAATAAATGAAACAAAGAAAAACACACTGAGCTTGGAAATTTCCACATGAAAATAACAATTCCTAGATTAGTGCCCTGGGCTCCCTTTCCGGTAGTACTCTTGGTTTGTCTGACTCCTGAACCTCAATGACCTGACTTTTATATTGCACTGTCCAGGTCTGGATAAAGAGGGTGTTTGTTTCTCAAGAGTTCAGCCTAATCCTTCTGTCTTTCTTTATCTGCTCCCTGGCAGCTTTAAAATGAGTCCATCACAAAAGCAATTTTGTAACGGAAACCTGTCTCCCAGTGACATTATCTGGAATGACTTTTAAGTTAAGCAAACTAATTCATCTGCATCTCTGCACCACAGAAGTCCATTTCCTCCCTCCCTACTGATGCGTAATTCACTCTTATTCAACCAACATTCAGACTTTATATCAAAGCATGCATTCTGTTATCCAGCATTGGCTCTTTGGCTTGTTACCAATCTTGTGGGAAGATCCACCTACCTGGCACACACTGTTTCCTGGATGTGCCACTCCCAGTAGGTTTTCCTTAGGCTTTGCCGTTGTAGAGTATTTCATCTCTGTTGTGGCCTTAATGACTCCATCACAGTAGATGCGGACACTGACAGTGCCAGCAGGAAAATCTTGGAAACGCAAACAAGAGTTAGGAGCTGAGTATGCAATGCATGTATCCTGCTTTTGTATCTTTTAGAGAATATGAAGGAATATTTAAGAATTCATAACAATTTTACTGACTTCTAGCACTAAATGTGTTCTTTTTTATCCTTCGTATCCAAAGAATATAATGTACAATTTTAGACTTAATTAAATAAAACATTACAAGATTGGAACATGCTAAAATTATGGTAAAAGCAAAGCCCTAAATCCTTTTGCCCTACTACTAAACCTTCTTTTTTTGGTATAATCTATAATTATCTTTACATAATACTTTAGAATATAGAAGGATACAGTCATTCATTTAAAGTTGTGTATCTGTTAATAACCTTAAGAAAATTCTCATTTATTATAGGCAAGTTTCTCAAAGTTGTATTTGGAAAGAGAAAAAATAGGACTCGATTGAAATTATCAAACTCTTATGAAATTGATTACAGTGAAAAACTTGGGAAGGTGAGGTTTAATACCCTGCTATTTAAGCACTATTTATACTATACATTCATCAAAACCACATATTTTTTTAAAGATTTTATTTATTTATTTGAGAGAGAGAGCATGAGAGCGGAGAAGGTCAGAGGGAGAAGCAGACTTCCCGTGGAGCGGGGAGCCCAATGCGGAACTCAATCCCAGGCTCCAGGATCATTACCTGAGCTGAAGGCAGTTGCTTTACCAACTGAGCCACCTAGGCACTCCTCATCAAAACCCTTTTTGAGAACAAGTTTTTCTGATATGATGCCTTGTGAATTCTGCACTAACATAACAACAGAGTTAGAGTTTCCTAAGAATTTTGGGATCGATATGAAGGAATAACAATAAAAAAATCATTTCAGCAAGAAAGTTATTTTTGTTTTATTGTAACAAAAGTAAACAAAATTAAGCCTTGAAATCCATTTGCTTTTAAAAAATTCTGACTCTCTGTCATGGAGATATTTCCCAAATTCTCCTGGAAAACTGTTACCCAGACATCTGGGGGTTGGATTATAAGCCATTTTGTACAAGATCATAAAAACCTATTCTAACCTCAGGCACCTCATGAAGCTTTGAATATTTAAAAGTTTCTAAGGTTTAAGAATTAATTTTCCTTTATCTCCTGAAGAGATTAAAGGACCTCTTATAATTTTGCTCAGAGAGATTTAAAGCTAACAAAAGCAATCTTAAGCTTAAGTAGATCAAGAAGCTGTAATTTTCTCTTTCCATATTTCTTGACTAGACACCTAACCTGTATTATAAAGAATATATATGTATAAAAGTTCTCTCCTCCCAAAATAAGTCCATCCAGAAGATAATGTAAGAGAAAATGCAACAGAGGTACATCTCATCAGTTGAAGCTGCCCACATATAGTAAAGAGAGTTCTGGAGTTACTCTATTCAAAGGAAATAAATTTTGGTAGATTTTAGAAAGATGATTTTTTTTTAAAGATTTTATTTATTTATTTGACAGACAGAGATCACAAGAATGTAGAAAGGAAGGCAGAGAGAGAGGGGGAAGCAGGCTCCCCACTGAGCAGTGAGCCCGATGTGGGGCTCAATCCCAGGACCCTAAGATCACGACCTGGGCCGAAGGCAGGGGCCTTAACCCACTGAGCCATCCAGGCGCCCCTAGAAAGACGATTTTGAAAGAAGATATCGATTTTGTTTATCAGAAAAGAGATTAGAGTTTGCAATGGGATGATCACCTTCTGAAAGAAAGTTGGGTGATGAATCATGAGAGATATAAGATGAGAATATGTGCTTGGTAGTTCTTTGATACAGGATGCTTAAAATATCCAAATTCTTTAAAATCTAACTTGAAAGCAAATGAACTGATTTTTGATAACTTGTACCATTAGATCTATTGATAATGATGTTGATTTTAGAATAATCTTCTCAAGAGATGTCCTTTGAAGTACTGTCTTTGCTGTATTTCTTATCTGTTGAATGTCGGTTATTAAATCAAGACCTTGGAAGATTCCTTATGGATTCATCTGGCTGGGATGTATTAAACATGTATTGTTAAATATGTATTGTTGAATTGGTCTTTTCATAAACAGCACCCTGTTCCACTTGCGCATTATTTTATTTTGAGCATTATTTTATTTTGAGTGTGGCCATTAATGTACCTACATGTTATAGCTCTTTAATAAAAATAAAAGCCAATTAATTTAAGGACTCAGAAGAGAAGGAAAGTGAATTCTGCTACTTGCTGTCTAAAGTCAGGAAGTAACATTTAACACTGGAAATGTACACAAGTATAAGTCAAGATCACCAAACCAAGCAATGGTATTAGAGTCAGCAATGGAGAGGAAAAAAGGCTTATAGTGTAAGAAGATGGAACTTCTTGCCCGCATCAAACACAGATACATAACAAAGCAAACTTATAGAGGAGCAACAGCAAAAAAAGAAATTCTACTCAAATTTCAAATCTCAAGGCCCAGGCCATTTAAAATTCTTTGTCAACCTGCACTGACTCTGGGATTTAAGTGGTCTGTCCTTCCAGATGAGGGACAACAGACTGAAACAGTTTATGGAAAACATGATCTAAAGTGTTTTTGAATAGTCAGAACTACCTTCATTAATTCTTTAAAAATATGTATTTCACAAATCCAATAACTTAAGAGCTGTTTGCTTTCTGTATTTCTACTCTCTGTGAAGCTGTGTTCCTTTATCAACCAACTGAAGCCTTTTATCACATAGTAAACCTTACATGAACCCACCTAATGTTTCCATGGGAACTGAAATCAATATGGTTTTCTTTTGATTAGAATATTATTTTTTTATTAAATAAATATTGGTGGCTTCAAAACTTTGGTCATGCCTAAAAATTGGTAACAATTTAATATATATTAAAACTGCTCTCCTCAATTATGATAGAAAAACTTCTTATCAGTTGTTATTTATCTATGTAGGTTAAGCATAATATTTGGCACACCTTAAATAAAGTATTTTTGAACTCTTTTAATGAAATATGAAATTATAATTTACATTATCCAGGACAGTTTCTTAATTAACAAGAGATTCTATATCTTTGTGGGTATTTTTACATTTCTTTCAACTTTTAATTGGTTGTCCCTCTGCCGTGCAAAGTATTTTTCTGGTTGAGCTACACATACCAGAGGAATACCATCTTCCTTCTGAGTAAACATTAGTTAATATTTCTAGTTTAAAGACTTCGGGACGCCTGGGTGGCTCAGTTGGTTAAGCAGCTGCCTTCGGCTCAGGTCATGATCCCAGCGTCGTGGGATCGAGTCCCGCATCGGGCTCCTTGCTCGGCAGGGAGCCTGCTTCTCCCTCTGCCTCTGCCTGCCACTCTGTCTGCCTGTACTTGCTCTCTCTCTCTCTCTCTGACAAATAAATAAACAAAATCTTAAAAAAAAAAAAAAAAAGTCGTAAAGACTTCACGTGTATTTTTATAACTTCTGGCATTAGCAGAGACTACTGCAAGTTCCTGAGTAACTTTGAATTCCTTTAGCACAAGTCAGTTCCTGTCAGTAATAAACCTGTGGATACCATTAGAAAGGTGTGTTTTTTAGAAAATGAAGTAACTATAAGTGTATGAATTTATTAATCTGAGAGGAAAAGAAGATAGAATTAGAGGATATTTTGTCAAAAAAATCGGGTTAAGCTATGGAAGTATGTGAGAAGGGAAAGATACCATTTAGAAAAAGGGCATCTTAAGATTTCTCCACTGGTTGGTATAATTGTACTTGAATATAATTTTGATTTTTTTCTGAATTGTTACCAAAATTAGAAAGAAACATACATTTAAAAAGAACATTAATACAGCAAAGAGTTGTGTTGGTTGGTGAAAAATCTGAGAGCTCTGAGCACTGTAAGTAGGTCTCAGAGTATGTGACATGCCTCAGTGTTGAGTATTATTCACACACTTAAAATGACTAAGAAACTCTTCAAAGAAAGGAAGGAATAATAAGAAATAATTGTTTTATTTTACATAATTTAATTAATTAATTTTATTATTAGTTAGTTTTAAGAGGTACTATTATCTAAAAGAGAATGTTAGTTGCCTATCCCAAAGTTTATTCTCATTTTAGAAACAGAATCTTGATTTTTAATTAATTAATTATTTTTTTTTTTTTTGCTGGGCACATGACTATCTAACTAAAAAGACTAGATTTTCTGTTCTTCCTTATAGCTAGACATAACTTTGGGATTAACCTCTGATTAATGGGATACCAGCAGATGTGTCTTGTAGAAACCTTCTCAATTTAGTAAAGCCTTCTTTATCCCAGTGTTGTGTTGATAAACTGACTTTCCAAAAAGAAAATAAAAAAGATATGATTTATAGTTTTTGCCAATTTCTGTGGTGTATATACTTCCACCATGGCTGATTTCAAGCAACCAAAGACTATGGACTGAATTATGTTCCCTTTACCCCACAATTCCTATGTTGAAGCCCTAACCCCCCAAGGTGACTGTATTTAGATATAAGACCTTTTTTTTTTTTTTTTGATTTTATTTATTTATTTGTTAGAGAGAGAGAGAGAGAGAGCATGAGCACAGGCAGACAGAGTGGTAGGAAGAGGCAGAGGGAGAAGCAGGCTCCCCGCTGAGCAAGAAGCCCGATGTGGGACTCGATCCCAGGATGCTGGGATCATGACCTGAGCAGAAGGCAGCCGCTTAACCAACTGAGCCACCCAGGCGTCCCTAGAGATAAGACCTTTAAAGAGATAATTAAAGTTAAACTGAAGTCAGAAGGTAGGGCCCTTATCTAATAGGACTGGTATCCTTATAAGAAGAGAAAGAGACACCAAAAGTGCCATGCACTGAGAAAAGGCCATATGAAGACAGAGCAAGAAGGTAGCCATCTATAAGCCAAGGAGAGAGATCTTGCCAAAAAACAGTTTTTTGCCCCTTCATCTTAGGTTTCCAGTGTTCAGAAAAGTGAGGAAAATAAATTTCTGTCCTTTAAGCCACCCAGTCTGTGGAATTTTGTTATGGCAGCCAGAGGAGACTAATACATGAGGTAATGTCACTGAATATGAAATAGGGAAGAGATGCATAGAATTGACTTTTGTAATCAGAGATGGTGATAGAAAGCCACTGCTTTATCAGGCTGCTCAAAATTTGGGAGTGATAGTAAGGGTCTTAGAAGCCATCTTGCTCCATGATGATTATGGCTATATACCCTAGGGACTATGGAATGGTGACTAGAAATAATTCTGCTCTGGGACAATAGTGTGAAGTGTGTGAATAGTGTGAAGTCCTCAATACCAGCCAGATTTAGTACACGAAGCTCTGGCTATTGTACAAGAGAGTATTTACAGAAAGAAAACCACATTTTGAGTAATATGGCTGATTAAATCATGACCCAGATGATCAGAAATCAAATCATATGAGCAATTTTTCTACATCAGAAAGAGACTGGAAAGATGGAGGCCATCTTTTGAACTTGATGTATTCGTAATGGGGAAGGATCCCTAGTATGTTTCCACTTTCATTTTAGATCTTTCCATCTTAACTTGGTATTCAAAGAAGTATAGAAAAAATTTTTTAGAGACTTAAATCTGTATAGACTCTCTCTCTCTCTCTCTTTTTAAAGATTTTATTTATTTATTTGACACAGAGTGAGAGAGAGAGAGAGAGAGCACAAGCAGAGGAAGCAGCAGAGGAGGGGGAGAAGCAGGCTCTCCACTGAATAGGGAGCCCAATGTGGGGCTTAATCCCAGGACCCCAGGATCATGATCTGAGTCAAAGGCAGACACCTAATTGACTGAGCCACTCAGGTGCCCCTGTATAGACTTTTATTAGATAATGTGAGATATTAATCAAGATCTTTCCTGCCCCTAGAAATCACCAATGAGTTCAGGGATTATATATGAGATAACATAGAATTAGGAGCTTTCTTGAACATGAATCCCCAAAGGTGAAGGGGGATGAACAAATTTGGTGGCTTTCATATCAAGAGATATAAACAGAGGACTGAGAGAAGACAGGATGCAATATAAGGAGTACAATACTTAGAAAGATGATCCCCATAAATTTTTATTTTTATTTTTTTTAAAGATTTTATTTATTTATTTGACAGACAGAGCTCACAAATAGGCAGAGAGGCAGGCAGAGAGAGAGGAGGAGGCAGGCTCCCCGAGGAGCAGAGAGCCTCGATCCCAGAACCCTGGGATCATGACCCGAGCTGAAGGCAGAGGCTTAACCCACTGAGCCACCCAGGCGCCCCCCCCCATAAAGTTTTAAATGGTTTATCATACCCTATCCAGAAGCTGAGGGTGAGTTATTCCAGAAAAGCCACTCCTTATGTTTAAAGGAATTACTAGAGGGAAAGATTAACCCTTTATTCTTCAGCTGGATATTTAAGGGTTGTCTTGTATCTTATCTCTCTTATTTCCAAATGTCTATAAGTATTTAAAATGTAATTAGAGAAATTGTTTTATCAACAAGAAAGTTGAGGCACTATTGGGACTTTTCTAAAGTTACCCAGTAAATGGCGCAAAACAATAAAAACAGCTCTTTTGGCCACTAGTTAATTGTTTCCTTGGCTACACTAAAGATTCTGGACAAATCACTAGCCTTTAAAGAGCATGCTGGATACTCTCTTATTCCACAACTTGTGTAGAGAAAAAAGAACTCTGTTACACTGTGCTGTTCAGTGCTGTTCAAGGAACTTTCTGAGAGGATGGATATGTTCTAATGAAGCAGTTAAAATATGGTTAGTGCAACTGAGAGAATTCATTTTAAATTGCATTTAATTATAATAAAGTTTAAGTAACTAGTGGTGGCTAGTGGCCACATTGGTCAGTGTACCTACAAAGCATAGTTCTCCACCTATGATTTGTGACCCACTAACACATCATGGTTACAGCTGAGTTGGTTTTGACTGGCACTGAAAAGAAATAGTTTCTATCTCTCTATTTATATTACCCATATGTTTTTGCATGTTTTTCACTTTTCCATTATAGTCCTTAACACATTAATAATAGTTATTTAAAATTCCCTGTAAGATAATTCCAACATCTGTGTTGCATCTAAGTCTGGCCTGATATTTGCTTTTTTTCTTTAGACTGTGTTTTTTTCTTGCTTTTTGGCATGTCTTATAATTTCTTGTTGCAAACCAGACATGCTGTGTCAGGTAGAAAAACTGAAGTAAGTAGGCATGTAGTGAAAGAATTAATAGTGATCTGGCTGACAGAGGGGCCATATTTCATGTTTGCTACAGCTGTGGATGCCAGAGGCTTCAAATTCCTCTATTATCCCTGTTTTTGTCTTTCCTTTTGACCTTGGGCTTCCCTAACTACTCCTCCTCAGAAAGATTCTGCAGCTTGCAGTATTTCCAGCTGTAACCTTCTGCCATTATACTGAGACCTTTTTGTGGTGGTAGTCAGGTTGCGGTGGGGGGAAGCATTCTAATCATTTCTTGTCATTAAATCTTGGTCTTCAAGTGGGCTGGTATCTTTAGGCTGTCACCTTCACAAGTGTTTCTCCTGTGGCATGAATTTCTTTCCCCACCCCAAGTGAGACAGAAAAGCTAGAGGGGGCTACAACAGGATAGATATCCTTCCCCAGGGGGGATAAGGCATTGGTAAAGTAGTTTCCCTGAAGAGTAGGCTGTTGCTATGGAGATTATACGGGGAGTATTTCACCATGATTATTTTTCCTCTATCCTTGGCAGAGCCTCTAGAAGATCTTCCTTAGAGCTTCACTATGTGAGCCTGGTAAGATTCCTGGAGGTGACTCCCTCAAAATTAGGGATGTTCTCAGGAATTTCTTACTCTTGAGCTAGTTCACACTCTACCCTTAGTAATTGATCAAAATTACCATTTAAGTGTGCCTACCACTTTATGGCACCAGTGACTTCTGCTCCAGCCAAGCAGATCTTAGATGTCACTCTTCTGATTTACTGTCCTTTTAAGATTCTGGGATGGTGGTTTGCCCACAACCTTAGCTCTCTGAGGAGCTCAGGAAAAGTCACTGATTTTCAGTTTGTTTAGCTTTTTCTTGTTGTAGGAATAGGAGTGACAACTTCCAAGTTCTTCACTTATCAAGGCTAAAACTGTTACTCTCATGACAACTTTTTAAACCTTTGCTTTAACTATATTTCTGAGTATGTACTGAGTTATAATGTAAAATGTAGCTCTTGCTAAGGTTACAAAAATGTTAAGAAACAGTAGTATGAGGCAGAAAAAATAAGACTCTGGGGCCACTTCTGTGGAGGCATGTCCCACACACTTTCATGGAACCATCCTATATATTCCAACACCTGGTAAGAAAAGTTCTCATTAATTTCCAGAACGTATTAGCTGAAAATAAGAGTAGAAAGGGTTAAATAACATAACTGGTAAATAGTGGTTCATTTATTTTTTACTACAAATGTGCTGTGCAATCACATAGCATATGGCCTGGCATATCTTGAAAAATACAGACTATTAGTTTTCTGCTTTTCTGAAAAACATTTGAATTTTGACATAATTTGTTCTTTGTATTGCTTTTAGCTACAGGTAAGCTGAACATATAATCTTAATGTGAATAATTTTACTTGACACTTTGATTTGCTATTTGGGAAATATTATCTAAGTACTTCTTAATTTGCAATATTGATTTTGCTGTAGCAATTTTAGTCCAACTAGATTTAGTTTAAACTTGAAAACTAATTAGTTAGAAATTAATGTTCATTAAATCATTTTAAAATGTGGCATAAGTAAATAAGGGGCTTTTGGAAGAAAAAGAAAAGAGACAAAGTTCTTTCTCATCTCACTTCTGCATATCCTTGCCCATAACAGGGAACAGTGTCTGAAATGTTTGTAAGTGCCTGGTATACAGTCCTTCCCTTTCTATAATTCAACTCTGACCTAACCTGTGCAAGGAAATCCATAGAGGAGATGCATGCTTTTCATAACACAATAGAAATGCTTATAAATGTTCTGTAAATGGTCTTCATAATAGCTACCTTCCAAAAGAAAAAAAAAAAAAGTTCAGGATGAATTTCACATCATATTTAATTTTAAATGCTTTTTTTTTTTAAGTTTTATTTATTTATTTGACAGAGATTACAAGTAGACAGGCAGGCAGAGAGAGAGGAAGGGAAACAGGCTCCCTGCTGAGCAGAGAGCCGATGAGGGGTTTGATCCCAGGACCCCGGGATCATGACCTGAGCTGAAGGCAGAGGCTTTAACCCACTGAGCCACCCAGGTGCCCCAATTTTAAAGGTTTTTATTACATGTATAGATTCATAATAAGATTGTGTACTTTTGGGTGCCTGGGTGGCTCAGTCGTTAAGCATCTGCCTTTGGCTCAGGTCATGGTCCCAGGGCCTTGGACTTGAGTCCTGAATTGGGCTCCCTGCTCAGTGGGGAGACTGCTTCTCTCTCTTCACTCCCCCTGCTTATATTCCCTCTCTCGCTATCTCTCTTAAATAAATAAATAAATAAAATCTTAAAAAAAAAAAAAGATTGTGTACTTTTTTTGGTAAAAAGTTTTTACAAATTTCACATTTAAGAAGTATCACAAGGTAATTTTATTCTGATTGTTAAATGATATCATAAATTCAAAAACCAAGTAGTCCTACATTTATATCAAAACATTCAGAAATTAACATAGTAGATTGTGATTTTAGTACAATTATTGTGGAGGTGTGGCTATTCTATCTGGAATTTTAAATCTGCTACATTATCATGCTACAAGCAAAGGGGGATAATAAAATGGTTAACCTCATAAGTTAAATAAGGAAAAGAGGGAAGATTATATATAGAAATGGTACCATGATGATAAATAGTGAAAAAGAATTATGCTTTCCAAAGCATCCAAATTCACAAGCTTGGCAAAAAGAAAAAAAAAAAAAAAGACAAAAGAAAAAAAAAGGTAAGGATAACATTCATGAATGAAAATCCAAATGTTCATTAATCCTATTAGAATAAAGCATATAGTTTTAGTTCCATATTTAATCACTGATGTATATTAATGGGCTCTCTGCTGACATATTTAAAACGATGTGCTATTGCAGGCAGTCATTTCACCACATGGTCCACAAGCTAATTTCTCATAATTTACACATTCATACTTTTGGGAATCCAGATTACTAATAACCACCTTGGGTATGTGAAAGCTACACACAGGAAGCACCTGCAGAGCAATCTTAGTTTCTGTAAGGAAGTGAAACCATTTATCATAAATTTATTGAAAGAAACTCAGGATGATGTTTTATATTTATTAATGCATAAAAAAGTTTCTTACCTAAAGCTTTCATACACCAGATTGTCTTATTCCAACGGGTTGGCTGTGTCCTAATGCGTTTACTATTTGTTGTAAATTCAACCTCCACAGTATCACCAATGACTTCATCTCTCAAAATAATAAATATTTCACCAGGATTCTGTAAGATAAAAAAAAATTACCCAATTAGGGTCTTGAAAAGGTTTATATTAACCAATAGAACACATTATATTTATTAATGACAGAATCTGTGCATAATTGTCTTCCACCATGTCCATATTTTCAATTATATTCAGAAATAAAATATGTAAATGTGATTCTCACTACATTTTAACTTTATCAACTTGGTATCTATTTTGTCTTCATTCCCATCTTTGGCAACTGAAAAAACAGTGAGGACACAGTTGCTCTATTTTGTCTCAAGTCTTCCCTGTTCTTTAGGCTCCCTCTCTCAGGGTAATAAGCATCACTTCACAGACCTCCAGGGAACAGTAATCTGCAACCAAATCCTTTTTTTCCTAAAATCTTTTTTCCTTCACTCTTCTAGAACTTGGTACATTTATCCATAAATGAGAGGGTTGAATAAGTTTAGCTCTAGGATCTCTTAATACTTTATTTTATTTATTTATTTTTTTAAGATTTTATTTATTTATTTGTCAGAGAGAGAGTACAAGCAGGGAGAGTGGCAGGCAGAGGCAGAGAGAGAAGCAGGTTCCCTGCTGGACAAGGAGCCAGATGCGGGACTCGATCCCAGGACCTTGGGATCATGACCTGAGCTGAAGGCAGCGGCCCAACCAACTGAGCCACCCAGGCGTCCCCATCTCTTAATATTTTAGATACGAGTTTTAATGTCCAATATTTTAAACATCCAAAAGTTTTAAATTTTACCTAACAGAGGTTCTCTGGTTACTTTTTATTTGTGATGAGTATCTGTGAGAGTTACTGAGTTGATAAAGGTTATAAATCTAAAAGTATCAAGATTTTATTGAGGTCAAAAAGCTAAATCTCTGTACATAAGGCAAAAAAGTTTTTTGAAAACTCTTTTGGAAAAAAATCCAGAAAAAATAATTAGGGATAAAAAGATTGACATTAATACAGAGAAAAAGAAGGAATAAATATTTGTTAAGCATCTGTGTTATACTAGGAATTATGTGAAGCACTTTTAATAGAAGGATATTTCCTTTAATCCTAATCAAAATACACACAGACAGAAACAAAAATGGAAGGCTATTAGTTTTCTCTTTTAAGAATAGGGTAGCTAATACAGAGAGTTACATTCCGAGGATTCATCAGAACTATCTATATCAAAATCTATACTCTACATTGTGCTGTTTAACCTTTCAAAATTACCAAAATGAAAATACCATTTTTATGTTTATCTCCGATATCACCCCCAAAGTCAAACTAAATTTCAGTCTCTCACAAAATAAACAGAAACCTCATTTATATACTGTTACAAAACTGTGTTTACCCAAGAGTCATTAACTTCAAAGTTCTCTTATTTAAAAGTTATCTCTCTAAGCATAAATCACCTACAGATAAAACTTATATCTTTAATGCTCTGTACCAAAGGGTCTCTATGAATACGTTTATGTCACAGAACTGGTTTAGCTGACACACTTCCATTTCAGGAATTTTTCCACCAGAGTCTAGTGCTCCTAAATATTTGCCTGAAGGTTATTTTAAACTAAATTTCTCCTCATCAATTACATTGCAAATGGAGGAAAGATGTCACTATTCCAGCTAACACACATTCCCACGTGTCAAGAATGTCTCCCTGTTTCTTTCCTTATGCCTCACCAAGACACTGCTTCATGTGACCCCTGAGGTCAGGAATGTGAGCCCCTCTTGTTCCTCACATTTGATACCTCCTCTTCATAGGACCTCATGTTTAGCTCAGTTTTTTTAGTTCCTTTGCTGCTCACATCTGTCACCTTATTCCAAGTCTTTAATGACTTCCTATTGACTCTGGCCCAGATCCCCAAGATCCTCTGCTTCAAAGTTCTTCAGAGCTCTCTTTCATAGGTACGCCATGTCTTGTTTAACTTTGACCCCTCCCCTCCCAAACTTAGTAAGCCTAAGCAACCTCTCTCAATGTTTTATTCACCTAGCTAACTCATTCTCATTCAGGAAGGCTCACACAGGCTGCTTCTTATGCATCAGATTCCCGCCCTAATAAAGGGCAGGACTCCACCTTTCAACCATTTCCAAAGGACAGTTTTAAACAAAAGACAAGCATACTGACCACCCCAAATGAGGCACTGACATCTGCATTTGTACCCAGGGCCAGCTTCATGGGTGTATGACCTGTGCAGTTACACAGGCCCTCTATTTAGAAGGACCTGCACCTGGTTTAATGTTCTGCTGTCACTGCCTTAAAGTGCTTATTAATTTGAACAAGGGCCTCTACATTTTCATTTTGCACCAGGTCTATATGTACATAATGTTGGCATGCCATTTATTTCCTACTCACCCTCCGTCTCTCTACACTTCTCCTCTCTGTCAAGGTCTGACTCGGGTTTCATAAGCTCCGTAAATTCTCCCTAAACTTCAGCCCATAATAACTTTCAAAGGAATTGTGGAACATTTCACACCCATACTCCTCTTTCCTAAGTCATGCCCTCTGCTCTTAATTAGTTATTTGTGTTTTTGTCTTGGCTTCCCAGCTAGATTTTCAAATCCTGAAGTATTTTTTAATTTTTTTTCATATCTTTGTGGCATCTTGCAAGAATTATGTACATAGGAGACAATCTGTACATATTTTTAAAATTTAGATGGAATAAGCCTATTAAAACATGACATTTTAAAACTCAACATGCCCAACTCTACTCCTTACACTCCTCAGGACTCACAGCTTCATCTGTTTCCTGCATCTCCACAGAGGAAGTGGCCTGCTCTAGGAAGGAAGGCCTGCATTATCCAGCCTTGTCCTTAACTATTATGAACACGTTAATTAAAAATATAATTGTGGGGCGCCTGGGTGGCTCAGTGGGTTAAAGCCTCTGCCTTCAGCTCAGGTCATGATCCCAGGGTCCTGGGATCGAGCCCCACATCAGGCTCTCTGCTCAGCAGGGAGCCTGCTTCCACCTCTCTCTGACTGCCTCTCTACCTACTTGTAATATCTGTCTGTCAAATAAATAAATAAAATCTTAAAAAAAAAATTGTGTGGGTATATTTAATTCAATAGAGAAATACTAGACACTCAAATAATCATAAATTTGGTTTTATCAGTTATGAAGCTGCTATAGGGAACAGGTAGGGAACTTCTCTAAGAGGTAGGTCCAGATCCAAGGAATTTTATAGCAAGAAGCAGATTAACTCCCTCTTAGAGAGAATGAAAGTCATGTCACTATATAGAACTCCTATCCAGCTCAGTGCTAGCATGATGTCAACACAAAACTGTAAGGGAACTCACTAGATTTCGAAGGTGCTGGGTGTAGAAGAGGCCATGTATCATCTAAGACCTGATGACTGGCAAAGTTAGTATGCTAAATGTCTAGATTTTGTAAGACATGGCTAAGTCTCAAGTCTCACTTATGGGGAGGCAAGGTCCTATTCTTCAGTGGTCTTTACTCACCCATTAATTGGAATAGGCCTCAGAAATGAGTAAGCTCATGGGTTTTGCTTTCAGTCAGCTGACATAGACTCAAAGTTATCCTGGCAAATCTGAAAAATGATTTTCACTCATTTGGATACAAATGATTTTTCCTTTGATACTTAGCCATTGTTACATGGACTCGGAGTGCACTAAGATCTAGGTTCTGGGAACACAAGATTTTGACTGGGATAACTATTTTTCATCTAGGGATCAGTTTATTTTGACTTTTTTAGTGCATGTGGCTGACACTAAAATAATCTTGGATGACCTTCCAACTCTTAAAAAGTGGGGTATGTAAGAGAGATGTGAAATTGAAATAATTTAACTTACAAGGGTCTGAAAGAATTATATCCATGTCAATAGAAGACAGCCCACGATTCTGCTATTAAAAGAATCCTGATCCTACCCAACCATCTGAGTGAGCTGTCTCAGCCTGAAGGATAGTGGGGTTTAATTTTTACACTTCAATGTCTTGGCAAATTTAATATTGGGGGAAGGTTTTACATTCTTCCAAATTTACTGTTGTAGGTTTTGCTCAGAGCAGCTATGTAGACTCATTGCAGAGTTCTTGGTGAGTAATGTTTAGTTCCAGAGGGTTCCTCCCCCCTTTTTTTGTTGATTTTATGTACTTGAGAATAATTCTCATTTCCTGTTGATTACAGTTTTTTCTATTTATTTCTGTCTCTTCCATTGTTTCTGACTCAATAGGAGCCACCAGTTCTGATTGCTTACCCTGCCCTCCCTCACATTTTCCAGGCCTGTAAGTTGTAATTTTCCTCAGCCTGTTCACCTGTGTCAGTTCCCGGAAACCAGACCAGTTTAGTTTCTTAGAGTCTCTAAGGTAGCATCGAAGAAGTTCTTCTCTCTCCAGAATTGAGCATTATTAAGCGTAATAGCTTAAAACAATGATTCTTCTGCTTAAGCATGGGGTCTGGGGATGAAGGAATTAAACCTTGCCTAACAGCACAAGACTCCTGGTTCCAGCAAAATCGGGAGAGTGTCTTCCCAAAGACACCTCCTAGACAAATGCAGCCCCTGTCACCTGTGGCATAAATCCACTGGGTTCTCCCAGAAGGACCCTTTCATGCAACCTCCAAGGCTCTCCTGTATCTTTGGCTTGTTCTACTGAAGAACACCACAGAATCATACTGATACTAAAGATCAGTATCTTTCTATTGTCTGGAGATTATGTAGACCCAGTTTCAGGTCAAGTTCTACCAGTATGTTTATTTTAGTAGTTCATTCCAGTGAAGACTTAGGAGGAAGACATGCATTCATATAGTCCTTCTCAGAAATCCACACTCCATCCCCTGCTGCATTACCCTTTTATTCCTGAAAGGACCATCTCTTCTAGATCTTATATTTCCACTTAATAATGTAGGCCTTTAATACATGTTTAAGAGTTGAAAAATCAGTGATCCTAGAATATGAGTATTTTCCAATTCTATTCAAGAATGTGTTTCCATTATAAAAATAAAATCCTTGATCTGGTTAATATGAGTCCAACTTTTTAAAAAAGTGGCTTGATACATATATATAGCAATTATATATCTTTTGGCAACATGTCAAATAACACCTGATAAAATTAGCCTTTCATATATTCTCCAATATTAAATTATTTGACAAATATTTGTCAAATGTCTACTAGTTACCAGATACTGATCTGGATTCTGAGGACATAGACATGAACAAAGTAAAAAAAGTGTCCAGCTATGTTAGAGCTTACATTCTAGTGAAATGCAGTATTTATGAAAACAATAGAGTCAGCCACTTAAATAACAAGGTATCTTACTCACCTCACATTGAATTTCAGCAGGAAGCACCATTGCCAGGGGTATGGTGTCTCTTGAAGCTTTTGATAATTCTTCAATTTCCTTTCTCTTACTTATTTCCCCCAAATGTTCCACTTCTAGGTTTGTTGGAATGTTGACCTCAAGGTAGTCTTCAGAATCTAGAGAAAAATTCATGAATTCATGATTATATATATCATTATATATATCATGATTATAACATAGCTAAGGTTATATTATTTCCACCATTGTTATAAAGACTAACTGCTAAATAATTAATATAATATATAGGACAACAGAACTGAGTTTAAGATACTGAATGTTAATAATTAAAATAATGCTTCACAATTTAACTAGTATTATAACCTTAGTGAGTAAACTATACCAACTATATATATTCACTTAGTGGTTTAAGGTTTTCTCCCAAAAAAATCTAACCACCATTTAATATTTTTTCTTAATATTAAATTAGCAAACCTGAAAAAAATGAAACTCTTTCTTTTCCATTACTGTAATTAAGAAAATTTATTTTATTTTAAATCAGAATAATTATTTACTCTTTAAATATATTTCTAACTTTTATTTATTTATTTTTTTTAATTTTATTTATTTATTTATTTATTTTTAAAGATTTTATTTATTTATTTGTCAGAGAGAGAGAGGGAGAGAGAGCAAGCACAGGCAGACAGAATGGCAGGCAGAGGCAGAGGGAGAAGCAGGCTCCCTGATGAGCAAGGAGCCCAATGTGGGACTCGATCCCAGGACGCTGGGATCATGACCTGAGCCGAAGGCAGCTGCTTAACCAACTGAGCCACCCAGGCGTCCCTATTTCTAACTTTTAAAAACAAAAAGCACAACTGGCAAACTTCACTAAATAAATTGGTATTTCTATACAACACTGGTTTAGTAGTAAATATTAATGTTAATTTAAATGTTTATATGCTCTGTGAAAAGTATGTTTGTTCTATATCAAATAGGCTGGGTTTCTTTATGGCAGTATTACTAAGAACAGTGAAATATGTTAATATGAGTTTTGAATCTCAAGGGAAAAGAATATTTGATTTCTTTTTGTTTTAACATTTAGCAATTTAGCATTTGGTCTCAATTGTTAAAACATTTTTCTCTATTGAGAAAAATTGAAGAAAAAAAATTGTGTTAAGGATGATGGATAACTGTTTCATTATTCAATGTTTCAAAGCTTAAAGCACCTCATTAGCGTACAGACCAATGAGGCTGAAACCAAGTCTCTAACAACTAGAACACATGTATAAACTTAGGTCAGCTCCAGAAATATCCCTCAAATCCATAAGGAGGAGAACTGGAAAAAAGGAAAACAGCCCCTGACAGCTAGAAACTACCCTGACACTGTATAAAAATCTTGGTGTTGCTGGGAGCTGGCCCAGTGTTCTCCCAGGGAAAGCAACATCAGACATGGCTACTCTGTCACCATGATGGAGCAAGTCAGAGATGAGAGCACTTTGTAGTCATGTCTGAACCCAAGCGAACACATGAACATTGCCAAAATCACAAAAATGACCAAACATCCCCAACCCTAGCTCCTGTCAGTAACTATTACTTCCTTACCAATTTCAGCCTTAGGCTCTTTTCATTTAGCTTGCCCTCTATAGAAGGCTACCTACTCCTCTTGGTTTGCCTGGGATTTTCCTGGTTTAACCACTGAGCATGTTGTGTCCCAAGAAGCCCCTCAGCTGCAGGCATACTGGGATAATTGGTCACCTAATTTTGGATTAAAGTCAATATATCAAATCATAAAATTACAACTGCTTTTTGACAGCAAGCGAACTACTGCAAAGCCTTGTTTTCTTGAAACCTCCCTCAAATCACTTAACAACAAGCCTAAATCTTATGGTGTCTTTTCTAAAACTTTTACTGAGATGGCCCATGGTTCTCTGTGGTGTCTAGAAAAAAATCCAAATTGTTCAAGTATCAGTGTGTTCCTAGTGGTGTATGGCAAAAGGACACTGACAGGACAAAAAGGAAGAAGGGTCAAAGGCAATATAGATGGAAGCAGCTGTCTACTGTATCAAAAAAAAAAAAAAGTGAAGTTACAGCTTCATATAAGGTAATTCTATCAGTAAAGCAGAATAACAAAAAAATGCCCTCTAGGGAGAAGCTACCCCCATGCCACATCTAAGGACAGTGGTGGGTTTATTTTTATTATTTTTATTTTGTTTTGTTTTGTTTTTTTTGTCCTATGAAAGTTACAGAACAAAGCACAAAAATATCTAGTATTTCCAAATTCTTCCAAGTACTAGTCTTCCTTGAAATGAAATGAAAAATAGCATTTATTGAGAAACCACGAGAGACTCTTAACTCTTAACAAACTGAAGGTTGCTGGAGGGGAGGTCGGTGAAGGAGGTGGGTAATTGGGTGATGGGCATTAAGCAGGGCATGTGATGTGATGAGTACTGGGTGTTATATGCAACTGATAAATTATTGAACACTACATCTGAAGCTAGTGATGGGCTATATCTTGGCTAGTTGAATTTAAATTAAAAAAAAAAGAAAAAAGAGAAAAACAGCTCTTATTTCTCTAACAATTTAAAATACTATCATTAGCAGTTTATTTTCTCTCTCTCTTTCTCCCCCCCGCCACACACATACACACACACATACACACACATTCGCACACACCAAAACAGTAAAAGATTGTGTAGAACTAGCTCAATCATTTTGTGAATTGAAAGAAAAAGGAAACTGATTTTATTTAATCACCTTAGGAGAAGGTGGAAGTTATTCTACCATGTCAGTATCTAGAGGTTTTCTGCTAATTATTCTGTGGCATTAGGTTAAGAGTTGTTTTATTTATTTATTATAATCATGACTGTACAAAAAAATTTATTTCCATGAACGTTCACAGAAGTACTCTTTATAATGCAGGAAATTGGAAATGGTCTAAGCAATAAGGGACTAGACTAAAAATATGTACGATGAAAAAGATACTGTTGCCAATAAAAATTCCATCAAAGAGTATTTACCTATAAGGAACAAGTTTATAACATCACTGAAAAAGTTCCAAGTTATAAAATTACAAATTTAGTAGGTTCCCACTTAGTAAAATAAAAAGTATAGGACTTCTAGTTTCAGGTTCCACATATAAGGAGATTTAGAAATCACCACTTGTAACAAAAAGCTGAACAGATTGAAAAATCAACTCTTTTTTGATCCGTAAGAAAGGAGTGTACATAACACAAACTGCTGTCCCCAAATTAGAGAGATAGGCAAATACAAGGACTTTCAACTTATAAAGAGTAAGGAGTGAAAACCACCCCAGGAACCAGTGCCAAGGTAGGGAAGCCTCAACTGTAGTGGACAAATGGTTGGATGCTCAGTGTGGACAAATCTGAGAGTTAAGAACTGCAGGCAAATCCAGCCAAAGTAGGGGCTCTGCATTATTTTGAGATTTACCTCCAGGAGCTTGACTAGATGCCCACAGAAAATACTGGAGAAAATTCCCCTCCTGCTTCTGGCAGAGGGAGGGAGAAAGAGACCATTTTGAGATACTCCAGAGCACTCTGTTTTTCTAAGAAAGTTTTGTCCCCAGGGCAGACTGGTTAATGACAGCCTAAACTACTGGGGTATTATCAGAGTCTAAGTGACCTGGGGAAGAGAAGTACCCAACAATAGCCCACTGCAGCCATCTTGCCACAAAGAAGGGGGAGAAAAAAATCTAAGGAACTCTTGTGAATTTCATGGTCCAGAAATATAGGTTCACTAAATGACTAAGATCTAATCATAGGACTCTAAAAAGCTTCTCCTACCCCCATACCTCACTACTATATTACTAAAGGCCATTTAAAGCAGTTCATTTTACCCAGTACATCATGTTTACTGAGAAAAATTGGAAGGCATATCAAAAAGCAAAAACCAAAACTTGACAAGACAGAGTAAGCATCAGAACCAGATTTGACAAGGATGTTAGAATTAGAAGACTGGGAATTTAAAACAACTCTGATTAATATGCTAAGGTTTCTAATGTATAAAGTAGACACCAGGCAAGATGGATGGGTAATATAAGCAGAGTATTGGAGCACCTACAAAAGAACCAGAAAGAAATGCTGGAAATTAAAAACACTGTTACAGAAATGAAGAATGCCTTTGATGTGTTTATTAGTAAACTAGACATGACTAAGGAAAGACTCTCTGAGCTAGAGAATATACCAATAAAATCCTTGAAAACTGAAAAGCAAATAGGAACAAAATAAACTAAAACAAAAACAAAAAATAGGACAGTACATCCAAGGACTGTGGGAAATGACAAATGTGTGACATCCATGTAATGGGAACACCAGAAGTAGAAGAAAAGAAGGAAGAGAAGAAATATTTCAAAGAATAATGACTGAGGGATGCCTCTGTGGCTCAGTCGGTTAAGTCGGTTAAGATCATCTCAGGTCATGATCCCAGGGTCCTGGGATGGAGTCCAACATCAGCCTCTCTGCTCTGTGGAAGCCTGCTTCTCCCTCTCCCTGCTGCTCCCCCTGCTTGTGTGCTCTCTCTCTCTCTGACAAATAAATAAATAAAATCTTTAAAAGAAAAAATAAAAAGAATAATGACTGAGAATTTCTCCACTTTAATGTCAGATACCAAATCACAAATAGTTCAGAGAACACCAACTAGAAAAATTCCAAAAAAATTATATCATCTTTAAACTGCAAAAAATCAAAGATAAAGAAAAAAATCTTAAGGGAACATGGAGAAAAAAAATCTTGCTTATAGAGAAACAAAAACAAGAATGATATTTGACTTCTTAGAAACCATGTGCAAGACGAAAGTGGAGTGAAATCTTTAAGTAAAAACAAACCCACAAACACAAAATTCTGCATGCTATGAAATTATCTATTAAAAGTGAAAGATAAATAAATACTTCCTTTGAAAATTAAATATTGGGATAATTTGTTGTTAGTAGATCTACTGCAAGAAAAGTTAAAGATGTTTTTTAGAAAGAAGGAAATAATATAGGTCAGAATCTCTGATCTGCATAAAGAGAAGAAGAGCATCAAAGAAGTAATGACTAAGGTAAAATAAAAACATTTATTTTTCTTATTGGTAATTGATCTAACAGATTATAGTTTATCCAAAATAACATTGTATTTGAGTATGTATGTTTATGTGTATATGATATATATGTATATGTATATATAAAAATGAATGACAACAACAATAAGAACTAGGATTATTTTGTTATTATAAAGTAATAATACTATCTGTGAAGCGGTATAGTGTTATTTGAAAATGGACTTGAGTTAGTTATGAATATATATAGAAAACTCTAGGAAAACCACTAAAAAAGTGAAAAAAAAACTGAGATATACTAAGATATACCAAGATAAAAAGGTATACTAAGAAAGGAGAGGAAATGGAATCATTATAAAATGTTCACTCAGTTAAAATCACAAAAGACAAAGAATGGAAGACAAAATATGAACAAAGGCAAAGAACAAGGGGAAAAAATACTAGTAATGAATAAGGTAGGTATCAATCCAACTATATCAGTAATCACTTTGAATGTCAATGATCTAAATGCACAAAAAAAGCCCACAGAAGTTGTCAGAGTAGATCAGAAAATGAGACCCAACTATATATTGTCTACAAGAAACATACTTTAAATATAAAGATACATAATGATTAAAAGTATATGGATAGGGAAAAATAGACAATATTAATACTAATCAAAGGAAAGGAAGATTAGCTATATTAATTTCAGACAGAGCAGACTTCAAAGTAAAGAAAGTTATCAGGATTAAAAAGAACATTATATAATGATAAAGGGGTCAATTCTCTTAGAAGACTTAATAATTCTTAATGTACATGGGTGTAACAACAGAACATCAAACAGTGTGAGACAAAAACTGATAGAACTGCAAGTAGAAACAGTTGAATCCACTATCACGGTTAAAGAATTCAATACTTCTGTCTTAGAAATAGATCCAGCAGGCAGAAAATCAGTAAGGATATAAATGAACTCAATAATACCACCAATAAATGGCATATAATTAATAACTATAGACTGTCTCATCCAACAAAAACAGAATACATATTTTTCTCAGGCTTACATGGAACATTGACCAAGGTAGACTACATTCTGTGCCATAAACACATTTTGACAAATTTAAAAGAAATAAAGCATATAGTGTCTGCTTTCAGATCACAATGGATTAAACTAGAAATAAATAACAGAGAGATAACTGAGAAATCCCCAAATATGTGGAGATTAAATACACTTCTAAATAACACATGGGTCAAAGTATAAATCTCAAAAGAAATTACAAATGTATTTTTTAATCAGAATGAATGTGAAAGTACAATGTATCAAAATGTGTGAAAAATTAAGAAATCAAAAGTTGGTTCTTTGAAAAAATCAGTCAAATTGATAAGCCTCTAGCCAAGCTTAATAAAGAACAAGAGAGGCAGAGAGAGAGAGGAAAAAAAGAGAGAGAAGACACACATAAATTATTAATATGAGAAATAAAAGAGGGGGAGGGGGACTGCATTATAGATCCCTTGAACACTATGAGGATAATAAAAGAATACTATAAACAACTCTATGTTAACAAATTTGGTAACCTAGATGAAATAGACCAATTTCTAGAGAGACATAATCTCCCAGCACTCACACAAAAAGAAAGACAATCTGAATAGGTCTATAGCCAATTTCTATTAAAGAAATTATATCAATAAGTAATAACCTTCCAAATAAGAAAGCACCAGGCCCAGATAGGTTCATGGGTGAATTCTGCCAAATAATAAAGGAAAAAAATATATACCAGTTCTTTACAATTGCTTTCAGAAGGATAAAAGCAGAGGTAATATGTCCCAACTCATTCTATGAAGCCAGCTTTATCCTAATACTTAAAGTTAAAGAAAGAATACAAGAAGACATATAAAAAAACATTACAAGAAAAGAAAACCATAGACCAATTTCTCATGAACATGGATACAAACATCATCAACAAAATATTTGCAAATTGAATGCAAAGAAGAATGAAAAGAATCATACACCATGACCAAGTGGGATTTATCCCAGTTATGCAAGTTTGTTAAGCATTTAAAAATCAATTAACATAATACATCACATTGATAGATTAAAAATTTTTTTAAAATATGATCCTATCAATAGATGCAAAAAAGTACTTGACAAAATCCAATACCAAGTCATAATAAAAAACTCTCAGTAAACTAGGAATAGAGGGAAACTTCTCCAACTTAATAATAATAATTTACAAAAAATCTACAGGTAACATCATTCTTAATGTGAGAAACTCAAAGCTTTCCCAATAAGATTATGTAGAAGGCAAAAATGTCCCCTCCTACTTTTCCTTTTCATCATTTTACTGTAAGTTTTTCCTAACGCAATTAAGGAAAGAAAAGGAAACAAAACACAGATTAAGAAGGAAGACATAAAATTGTATTTATTGGGAGAAATAGGATTGTTTGTTTGTAAATCCAAAAGCACTGACAAATTCCTGGAACTAATAAGCAATTAAACAAGGTTGCAAGATATATGGTTCATATGCAAAAACAGTCATTGTTTTTCTATATACTAACAAATGGAATTTGAAAAAAAAATTCAATACCATTTACATTAGCACCCCCAAAAGTGAATTACTTAGGTATAAATTTAACAAAATATATACAAGAGTTATATGATGAAAACTATAAAACTCTGATGAACAAAATCAAATAAGAACCAAAAAAAAATGGAGAGATTTTTTAAAAAGATTTATTTATTTATTTATTTGACAAACAGAGATCATAAGTATGCAGAGAGGCAGGCACAGAGAGAGAGTGGAAGCAGGCTCCCCGCCAAGCAGAGAGCCCAATGTGGGGCTCCAACCCAGGACCTTGGGAATCACAACCTGAGCCAAAGGCAGAGACTTTAACCCATTGAACCAACCAGGTGCCCCCAAAATGGAGAGATACTCTATGTTCATAGATACAAAGACTCAATGTTGTTAAGATGTCAGTTTTTCCCAACTTAATCTATAGATTCAATGCCATCCTAATCAGAATCTCAGCAAGATATTTTATAGATATGGGCAAACTGATTCTAAAGTCTATATGGAAAGGCAAAAGACCCAAATAGCCAACTCAATATTGAAGAAGAACAAAGTTGTAAAACTGACACTATCCAACTTCAACACTTACTATAAAGCTACAGTAATCAAGACAGTGGTCTTGGCAAAAAAACAAATAGATGATTAAAATAAAATAGAGAGCTGAGCCAAGAAATAGAGCAACATAAAAATAGTCAATGGATCTTTGACTAAGGAGCAAAGGCAATAAAATGGAGCAAAGGCAGTCTTTCAAAGAGTAGTGCTGGAACAACTGGAAATCTACATGCAAAAAATGTACCTACATATAGACACTGCACCCTTCACGAAAATTAACTCAGAATGGATCACAAACTAAACTGTATAATGCAAAATTATAAAACTTCTAGAAGATAACAAAAGAGAAAACCTATATGACTTTGAGTATGGTGATTCCTTTTTAGATACAACACCAAAGATATGATTCATGAAATAAATCATTGATAAGCTGGATTTCATTAAAATGAAAAAAAAAAAAAATAACACTTCTGTAAAGGATAATATCTAGGAAGAGTCAAGATGGCAGAGGAGTAGCAGACTGAGATGACATCAGGTCGCAGGAGTTCAGCTAGATAGTTATCAAACCATTCAGAACATCTACAAACCCAACAGGAAATTGAAGAGAAGAAGAGCAGCAATTCTAGAAACAGAAAATCGACCATTTTCTGAAAGGTAGCATGTGCAGATAAGTGAATCCAAAGCAACAGGAAGATAGACAATGGGGGGAGGGGCCAGCTCCAAGCAAGTGGTGGAGCAACGGAGCACAAAATCCGAACTTTTAAAAATCTACTCCACTGAGGGACATCAGTCCAGAGGCTAAGTGGGGGTAGAGCCCTAGCAGGGAAAGTGCGGTCTTGGGTCCCGCAGGGTCACAGAAAGATAGGGGTGTTTGAGTGAAGCAGGCTCGTAGGTATCAGAGCAGAAAAGCTGACCATAGAGACGGAGCCAAGAAGTGAGCTCTCAGCTTGGGGTTACCTTAAACTGTGACCCATGGCACAGTTGGACCACAGCTCTTTAGGCAGGAACCACACAAGTGGCAGATCTAGGGAGTCCCACCTTCCTCCCCTGGAAGAGCAGCATGGCAAGAATCTGCTGGGTTTGAAGTCTACAAATGGGGCTGTGTGCCAGAGACAGAAATACTTGGTCACAGGCCAGGTGAGCTCAGAGCACGGCCAGAGACCAGGGAAACGGGAGTGATTGCCTGTTTTTTTTCTGAGGGCACACTGAGGGGTAGGGCCCTGAGCTCTCAGCTTCTCTGGGCAGAGACTTGGAGGCCACCATTTTCATTGCTATCCTCCAGAGCTCTGTGGAAAGCATTCAGGAAGCAAAAGCTTCTGAGAGCGAAGAACTGAGCATATTACTTAGTCTGGACCCTGGCAATGGTGGTGCAAATCCACCTCTGGCAAAGACATTTGAGAATCACTACAACAGGCCCCTCCCCCAGAAAATCAGCAAAAACATCCAACCAAGACCAAGCTCACTGATCAAGGAGAATAGTGGAATTCCAGAGCTAGGGAAAAGCAAAGCATGGAATTCATGGCTTTCTCCTCATGATACTTTAGCCTTGCAAAGTTAATTAAATTTTTTTAATTTTATTTTTTATCTTATTCTAATTTTTTCAACTTTGTCTCTTTCCTCTTTTAACGATTTTTAACAAGTTTATCTTAACAATACCTTTCTAAAAAAATCTTTTTTAAACCTTCATTATTATAGTCATATTTTATCCTTCATTGTATTTAACTTTATTTTTTGTATACATATAGGTTTTATTTTTCTAGAAAATTTTGGGATACAATTTCTTCTAACAGATCAAAATATACCCTAAATCTAGCACAGGGCTTCGTTCTAGTCTCCAGCCTGAGCAAATTCTCTCCACATTTTTTTCTTTCTTTTTCTAACCAACGTATCTTATCAATTCCTTTTTTAGAATTTTTTTAAAATTTTCATCTTTACAGTCATATTCCATCCCTTCATCATGTTTACCTTTATTTCTATATGTATATACATTTTTCTTTCTTTAAAATTTTGGGAGGTAGTTTCTTCTAAGAGACCAGAATACACCCAAAATCAACTGGGTGGCTCTCTTCTATTCACCAGTCTAACATATATATATACACATACATATATGTGTGTATATATATACACACATATACATATATTTGAATTTTTTAAAATTTCTTTTTACCCCTTTATTTTCCTCCTGAGTTGGGTCTCTTCTGATTTGGTTAGCTTATATTATTCTGCGGTCTTTGTCACCCTTTTAGTATTTTATTCTCTTGTTCATATATTCTTATTTGGATAAAATGACAAGGCGGAAAAGCTCACCACAAAAAAAGAGAACAAGAAGCAGTACCAAAGACTAGGGACCTAATCAATATGGATATTGGTAATATGTCAGATCTAGAGTTCAGAATGGCAATTCTCAAGGTGCTAGCTGGGCTCGAAAATGGCATGGAAGATATTAGAGAAATGCTGCCTGGAAAAATAAAAGCCCTTTCTGGGGAAATAAAAGAACTAAAATCTAACCAAGCTGAAATAAAAAAAAGCTAGTAATGAGGTGCAATAAAAAAATGGAGGCTCTTGGGGTGCCAGGGAGGCTCAGTGTGTTAAAGCCTCTGCCTTCAGCTTGGGTCATGACCCCAAGGTCCTGGGATCAAGCCCCACATCCGGCTCTCTGCTCAGCAGGGAGCCTGCTTCCTCCTCTCTCTCTCTCTGCCTGACTCTCTGCCTACTTGTGATCTCTATCTGTCAAATAAATAAATAAAATCTTTAAAAAAAAATGGAGGCTCTTACTGTTAGGATAAATGAGGCAGAAGAGAGAATTAGTGATCTAGAAAGCCAAATGACAGAGAATAAAGAAGCTGAGCAAAAGAGAGACAAACAACTACTAGACAATGAGGGGAGAATTCGAGAGATAAGTGATAACATAAGATGAAACAATATTAAAATAATTGGGATTGCAGAGGAAGAAGAAAGAGAGGGGGACAGAAGGTATATTGGAGTGAATTATTGTAGAGAATTTCCCTAATATGGCAAAGGGAACACACATCAAAATCCAGGAGGCACAGAGAACCCCCCTCAAAATCAATAAAAATATGTCCACACCCCCTCATGTAATAGTAAAACTTACAAGTCTTAGTGGCAAAGAGAAAATCCAGAAAGTCTGTAACATACAATGGTAAAAATACAAGATTGGCAGCAGACTTATCCACAGATACCTTGCAAGCCAGAAAGAACTGGCATGATATATTCAGACCACTAAATGAGAAAAATATGGGGACACCTGGGTGGCTCAGTTGGTTGGGTGGCTGCCTTCAGCTCAGGTCATGATCCCAGCGTCCTAGGATTGAGTTCCACATCGGGCTCCTTGCTCAGCGGGGAGCCTGCTTCTCCCTCTGCCTCTGTCTGCCTATGCTCGCTCACTCTCTCTCCCTCTGTCTCTGACAAATAAATAGATAAAATCTTAAAAAAAAATGAGAAAAATATGCAGCCAAGAATACTATATCCAGCTAGGCTGTCATTGAAAATAGAAGGAGAGATAAAAAGTTTCAAGGACAAACAAAAACTAAAAGAATTTGTAAATAGCAAACCATCCCTATAGGAAATATTGAAAGGGGTCCTCTAAACAAAGAGAGAGCCTAAAAGTAGTAGACCAGGAAGGAACAGAGACAATATACAGTAAGTCACCTTACAGGCAACACAATGGCACTAAATTCATATCTTTCAATAGTTACCCTGAATGTAAATGGGCTAAATGCCCCAATCAAAAGACACAGTGTATCAGAAAGGATAAAAAATAAAACCCATCAATGTGCTGTCTACAAGAAACTCATTTTAGACCCAAAGACACCCCCAGATTTAAAATGAAAGGGTGGAAAACAATTTACCATGATAATGGACATCAAAAGAAAGCTGGGGTGGCAATCCTTATATTAGATAAATTAGATTTTAAGCCAAAGACTATAATAAGAGATGAAGAAGGACACATACTATACTCAAAGGGTCTGTCCAACAAAAATATCTAACAATTTTAAATATCTATGCCCTTATCATGGGAGCAGCCAACTATATAAACCAATTAGTCACACAATCAAAGAACCAAATCAACAATTATAAAATAATAGTAGAGGACTTTAACACCCCCTCACTGAAATGGACAGATCATCCAAGCAAAAGATCAACAAGGAAATAAAGGCCTTAAATGACTACTGGACCAGATGGATAGCACAGATATATTCAGAACATTCCACCCCAAAGCAACAGAATACACATTCCTCTCTAGTGTGCTTGGAACATTCTCTAAAATAGATCACATCCTGAGTCACAAATCAGGTCTCAACTGGTACCAAAAGATTGGGATCATTCCCTCCATATTTTCAGACCACAATGCTCTGAAGCTAGAACTCAATCACAAGAGAAAGTAGAAAATAACCCAAATACATGGAGGCTAAAGAGCATCCTACTAAAGAATGAACAGGTTGGGGAACCTGGGTGCCTCAGTGGGTTAAGCCTCTGCCTTCACCTCAGGTCATGATCTCAGGGTCCTGGGATCAAGCCTCGCATCGGGCTCTCTGCTCAGCAGGGAGCCTGATTCTCCCTCTGCCTGCCTCTCTGCCTACTTGTGATCTCTCTGTCAAATAAATAAATAAAAATTAAAAAAAAAAAGAATGATCAGGTCAACCAGAAAATTAAAGAAGAATTGAAAAAAATTCATGGAAACAAATGAAAATGAAAACACACTGTTCAAAATCTGTGGGATACAGCAAAGGCGTTCCTGAGAGGAAAATATATAGTGATACAAGCCTTTCTCAAGAAACAAGAAAGGTCTCAGGTACACAACCTAACCCTACACCTGAAGGAGCTGAAGAAAGAACAGCAAAGAAAATCTAAACTCAGCAGGAGAAATCATAAATATCAGAGCAGAAATCAATGAAATAGAAATAAAAAAACCAACCAACCAAACAAACAAACAAAAAACCCAGTAGAACAAATCAATGAAACTAGGAGCTGGTACTTTGAAAAAATTAATAAGATTGATAAACCCCTGTTCAGACTTACCAAAAGGAAAAGAGAAAGGACCCAAATAAATAAAAGCATGAATGAAAGAGGAGAGATCACGACCAACACCAAAGAAATACAAACAATTATAAGAACATATTATGAGCAACTATGTGCCAGCAAATTTGATAATCTGGAATAAATGGATAAATTCCTAGAGAATATAAACTACCAAAACTGAACCAGGAAGAGATAGAAAACCTGAACAGATCCATAACCAGTAAGGAGATGGAAGCAGTCATCAAAAATCTCCCAACAAACAGGAGCCCAGGGCCAGATGGCTTCCCAGGGGAATTCTACCAAGCATTTAAAGAAAAATTAATACCTATTCTCCTGAAACTGTTCCAAAAAAAATAGAAATGGAAGGAAAACTTCCAAACTCATTTTATGAGGCCAGCATTACCTTGATCCCCAAACCAGACAAAGACCCCCTCAAATAAGAGAATTACAGACCAATATCCTTGATGAACACAGACGTGAAAATTCTCACCAAAATACTAGCCAGTAGGATAGAACAGTACATTAAAAGGATTATTGACCATGGCCAAGTGGGATTTATTCCAGGGCTGCAAGGTTGGTTCAACATCTGCAAATCAATCAATGTGATATAATACATTAATAAAAGAAAGAACAAGAACCGTATGATATTCTCAATAGATGCTGAAAAAGCATTTGACAAAATACAGCATCCTTTCTTGGTCAAAAATCTTCAAAGTGTAGGAATGGAGGGTTCATACCTCAATATCATCAAAGCCATTTGTGAAAAACCCATAGTGAATATAATTCTCAATGGAGAAAAACTGAGAGCTTTTCTGCTAAGGTCAGGATCATGGCAGGGAGGTCCATTTTCACCGCTGCTATTCAACAGAGTACTAGAAGTCCTACCTCAGCAATCAGACAACAAAAAGAAATTAAAGTCATCCAAATCAGCAAAGAGGTCAAACTACTACTTGTTACAGATGATATGATACTTTATATGGAAAGCCCAAAAGACTGTACTCCAAATGTGCTAGAACTTGTACAGGAATTCAGTATCCTGTCAGGATATAAAATCAATGCACAGAAATCAGCTACATTTCTATACACCAAGAACAAGACTTAAGGATTTAGCTGAGAGTGAGATTTAAGGAGTCAATCCCATTCACAATTGCACCCAAAACCATAAGATCCCTAGGAATAAACCTAACCAAAGAGGCAAAGAATCTGTACTCGAAAAAACTATAAAGTACTCATGAAAGAAATGGAGGAAGACACAAAGAAATGGAAAAATGCTCCATGTTCATGGATTGGAAGAACAAATGCTGTGAATATGTCTATGCTACCTAAGGCAATCTACATGTTTAATATAATCGCTATCAAAATACCATCAATTTTTTTCAATGAAATGGAACAAATAACCCTAAATTTATATGGAATCAGAAAAGACCTCGAATAGCCAGAGGAATATTGAAAAAGAAAGCCAAAGTTGGTGGCATCACAATTCCAGACTTCAAGCTCTATTACAAAGCTGTCATCATCAAGGCAGTATAGTACTGGCACAAAAACAGACACATAGATCAATGGAACAGAATAGAGAGCCCAGAAATAGACCCTCAACTCTATGGTCAACTAATTTTTGACAAAGCAGGAAAGAATGTCCAATGGAAAAAATACTGTTTTACAAATGGTGTTGGGAAAATTGGACAGCCACATGCAGAAAAATGAAACTGTACCATTTCCTTATACCACATACTAAAACAGACTTAAAATGTATGAAAGGTGTCAATGTGAGAAAGGAATCCATCAAAATCCTTGAGGAGAGCACAGGCAGCAAGCTCTTCGACCTCAGCTGCAGCAACTTCTTCCTAGAAACATCACCAAAGCTTACATAAGGGAAGCAAGGGCAAAAATGAACTATTGGGACTTCATCAAGATCAAAAGCTCTTGCACAGCAAAGGAAACAAAACCAAAAGACAACTGACAAAATGGGAGAAGATATTTGCAAATGACCTATCAGATAAAGGGCTAGTATCCAAAATCTATAAAGAACTTATCAAACTCAACACCCAAAGAACAGATAATCCAATCAAGAAATGGGCAGAGGGGGGCGCCTGGGTGGCTCAATTGGTTAAAGCCTCTGCCTTTGGCTCGGGTCATGATCCCGGAATCCTGGGATCGACCCCCGCATTGGGCTCTCTGCTCTGCGGGGAGCCTGCTTCCCCCTCTCTCTCTGCCTCCTCTCTGCCTACTTGTGATCTCTGTCTGTCAAATAAATAAATAAAATCTTAAAAAAAAAAAAAGAAATAGGCAGAGGACATGAACAGACATTTCTGCAAAGAAGACATCCAGATGGCCGACACATGAAAAAGTGCTCCACATCACTCAGCATCAGGGAAATACAAATCAAAACCACAATAAGATATCACCTCACACCAGTCAGAATGGCTAAAATTAACAAGCCAGGAAATGACAGATGCTGGCGAGAATGTGGAGAAAGGGGAACCGTCCTACACTGTTGGTGGGAATGCAAGCTGGTGCAGCCACTCTGGAAAACAGCATGGAGGTTCCTCAAAAAGTTGAAAATAGAGCTATCCTATGACCCAACAATTGCACTACTGGGTATTTACCCTAAAGATACAAATGTGGGGATCCGAAGGGGCACGTGCACCCGAATGTTTATAGCAGCAATATCCACAATAGCCAAACTATGGAAAGAACCTAGATGTCCGTCAACAGATGTATGGATAAAGAAGATATGGTGTGTGTGTGTGTGTGTGTGTGCGCGCGCACACACACACACACACGCGCGCGCGCGCAATGGAATACTATGCAGCCCTCAAAAGAAATGAAATCTTGCCATTTGCAATGACGTGGATGGAACTACAGGGTATAATGCTGAGCAAAATAAGTCAATCAAAGAAAGACAATCATCATATGATCTCTCTGATATGAGGAATTTGAGAGGCAGGTGGGAGGGGGTTGGTGGGTAGGGAAGGAAAAAATAAAACATGATTGGATTGGGAGAGACACAAACCATAAGAGACTCTTAATCTCACCAAACAAACTGTGGGTTGCTGGAGTCGGGGTGTGGGTATGGAGAGGGTGGTTGGGTTATGGACATTGGGGAGGGTATGTGCTATGGTGATGGCTTTGAAGTATGTAAGCCTGATGACTCACACACCTGTACCCCTGGGGCAAATAATACATTATATGTTAATTTAAAAAATCTAAAAGATAATATCTAGAGAATTAAAAGATAAGCCATACATTGGGAGAAAATATTTCCAAAAGACACATTTAATTAAGGAATATTCTGCAAAATATACAAAAATCTTTAAAATCTAACAATAAGAAAATTACCAAAATTGGAATATCAGCCAAAAAGCTTAAAAAATATCTCACCATGGGGCACCTGTGTGGTTCAGTGGGTTAAAGCCTCTGACTCTGGCTCAGATCATGATCCTAGGGTCCTGGGCTCTCTGCTTAGCGGGGAGCCCACTTCCTCCTCTCTCTCTCTGCCTGCCTCTCTGCCTACTTAAGATCTCTGTCAAATAAATAAATAAAATCTTAAAAAAAAACTCACCAAAGAAGATACATAGGTAGCAAACAGGCATATGAGAAGATGCTGCACATCATATGTCATCAGGTAAATGCAATATTAAAAAAACAAAAAACAAAACAGTATGCATCTATCCATTAGAACAGCCAAAATCAGAACACTGACAATATCAAATGTTAGTGAGGATTTGGAGCAAAACGGATACTCCTACATTACTTGTGAGAATGCAAATGGTACAGCCATTTTTGAAATTAGTTTGGTGGTTTCTGACAACACTAAACGTAGTCTTGCCATGTAATTCAGCAAACATGCTCCCTGGCATTTACCCAAATCAGCTGAAACTTAGGTGAACTCAAAAACCTGCCCATAGATGTTTATAGCACAGTTTTCTTCATAACTGCCTAAACCTGGGAGCAACCAAGATGTCCTTCAGTAGATGAATGGATAAATTGTGATACATCCAGACAATGAAATATTATTTAGAGCTAAAATGAAATGAACTATCAACAATGCAAAGACATGGGAGAATGTTAAATGCATATTACTAAGTGAATGAAGTGAGTCTGAAAAGAGCACATACTGTATTATACCAACTATATGACATTTTGTAAAAAGCAAAACCATACAGATAGTAAAAAGATAAGGGGTTGGCGGGGGTCTGGGGTCAGGTGGGGATTTGAATAGGCAGAACACAGAAGACTTTTGGGCAGTGAAAATAGTCTGTATGCCACCATAGTGAAAGGTGCTTATCATTAAACATTTGTCCATACACATAGATTATACAATGCCAAGAGTGCATCTTAAAATAAACTATGGACTTTGGGTAATTATGATGTGCCAATGTAGATCCATCCTTAAGTGGTCGACCATTCTGGTGATTGATGTTGATAATGGGGATAGCTATGCATGTTGTGGGTGTTGGGTGCAGGGAGTATATGGGAAATCTCTATCTCCCTCTCAGTTTTCATGTAAACATAAAGCTGTTCTAAAAAAATAAAGTCTTTTAAAGAAAGCATACATATACAGAACTATGTGGTAGGGATTTAAGATATATTCTCAATACATAAGAACACACTGTACATATAAAAATGTACATATTCCATTAATATCAAGAGTGGTTATTTCTGGCTGATGGGGTTATGGATAATTTTATTATATATATTACTAATAATGTTAATAATATACATAATATATATTATATATAATATTATACATAATATATAATATTATATCATAATATACATAAGATATATTTTGGTTTTTCTATAAGGAAAATGTATTTGTTTTACAGATTGAACTACACACATTCCTAAATAGTTGAATGATTTGAATGATCAAGCATAACTGATGAATAAAATTAGCTGATCAAGATTATAGACCAAGCACATGTATCTTTACCCCTCCTCTATACATGTAAATGAAATAATAAAAAGATTATTTTCTTTATAGGTCATGACAAAAATGGGTAGGAAGCACTGCTCTGCAGTTAGTATGTGAAATGATTCAGCATTTCACAAATCCTCTCTATGTTAGGGTGATCTAAGCAATTCTAAAAGATATTATCTAGAACAAAGGTGACCCTCCTCTTTAAAAATGAATTGAGTATTAGGCAAAAATAATCACAGATACCCTTAGCAGGATAATTTTGTGTATGTTTCTTAACAACAAATAAAATTGCACTTTTATCTTAGTAAATAGTAAAACTTTGTAAAATAGTAAAGCACTAGAAAATAAATTTTCCTTTGTGAATTAAGTGACAAAAATGGGTATATGTGTAACTTTCTTAAAAACATTTATTTTTTTTATTATATGAGAGAGAGAGCAGAGAGGGGAGAGGGATAGAAGGAATCTCAAGCAGAGTCTCTGCCAAGCACAGAGCTGGACACAGGGCTTGATCCCAGTACCCTCAGATCATGACCTGAGCCGAAACCAAGAGTTGGATGTTTAACAAGCTGAGCCACCCAGGTGCCCCTATATGTAATTTTTAAAGCTTGCCATATGCTTTTCAAAACATCCACCCTTTAACAATATATTTTTTCAAAAAAATCTAATTTTTAGCCTAGATTTTTAAAATTTTGTTTCTATTTATTTGTCAATTGATTAAATGCTCTTTTGGCATGGGGACAGATTTTCAGATAATCAACAAAACTAGGCAAAGACTGGAAAAAAGTGGAATCTTTTACTTCTATCATATTTGAATTGTTTTTGTTAGATTAATTTGGAAAAAAAAAAGCTATTCCTCAATGCCCAAAGATTCTTCAAATCTGGTAATAGTTAACAGACAAACCAAACTTTTCATCACAAATGATTTGGAAACAACAACAAAAACTAATCTAGAAGAACTATACCTACTGCTAATAAAACCCTCTTGTCCTCCCATGTAATCCTGGGAAAAGTACTGGATACTAGGAGCTTCAATGTCGTCAATTGCTTAACAGGATAAATAGTGCCCTTCTTGTTGGACTGTTTTCTTTACATTTAATAATATGTGTGGTGTGTCAGGCCTAAAATAGACATTCACTTTTAGTTTCCTTTTCTTTTTTGATTTCTTATATCAAAATGAATAAAAACATTTTATATTTTCAAAAGATTCTAAATCAATCTTTCTCAATTTATAATACAACTATTGTTTAGAAAGGACTACAACATTCCCCTGGAATTTCAAAAAACTGAGTATATTGTTTTTGTCAAATTTATAATCTTGGTAAATGATTCTATAATTACAATATTGCTGATTTGTTAAGTGTGCTTAAGGCAATACAAAATCTAGCATGCTTCTCTGGAGTTTTAATGATCATAACCAAAACAATAATACTCAGGGCGCCTGGGTGGCTCATCTGGTTAAGCAACGGCCTTCAGCTCAGGTCACAATCCCGTAGTCCCGGGATCGAGTCCCGCATTGGGCTCCCAGCTCCATGGGGAGTCTGCTTCTCCCTCTGACCTCGCCTCTCATGCTCTCTCTCACTGTTTCTCTCTCAAATAAATAAATAAAATCTTTAAAAAAATATATAATACTCTCCACCATTCAGGTAAGTAAACACATAATTTCTCCAAAAGATTGAAAAAAATAAATGTACTGTACAAAGAAATGTAATTTTTGCCAACATATTGGTCTAGTCACTGACATACTTAGAACAATTTTTTAAAAGATTTTATTTATTTTGAATAGAAAGAGAGTGAGGGAGAGAGAGATTGAGAGTACGAGCAGGGAGATGGACAGAAGAAGAGAAAGAACTAGACTCCCCAGCTGAGCAGGAGGCCTGATGCAGGGCTCCATCCTAGACCCCAGGATCATGACCTGAGCCAAAGGCAGACGCTGAACCGACTAAGCCACCCAGGTGCCCTGCATTCTTAAACAATATTTGTTGTATTTTGTACATTATAATGGACACCAAATAAGGAATATTTCATTCAAGGCTACCTCCAAAACAAAAATAATAATGATAACAATAAAACTTCTTACCTACCAAATACATACAAAGATAAATATACTCAATATAGCCAAGCAAATGTTGGTTTCCAATAAGAAGGTAAATCTACTTTGTTTTAAATGCCTATTTCTTTCTTGGCACTCTAATTGCACAAACTACTAGCTAAAATTCTCTCAAATGTTAGCATGAATGTAAGTTTATAATTGACTCTTTGATTCTTGATAATTTAGTTTTTTAATTTTAGTTCATAATATGCAGGGATAGTTCTAAGGCAAAGCATATGTAAAGAGATGCTTTCTTTTGTGGCCTATGTATTCCATTTTTACCTGTATTTCCATTTCATTTTATTATATTTTCTCCTTTTTCCTATGCTTTCCCATCCCTTTTCCTAATCCATCACCTTCAACCCACTCTTCCTTTAAGGGGCTTTTTCCTACTGACCTCTTAGTCAAATTGTTGCATAGAAATGGTATTATACATTGCAACTCAGAGTGTGGTCTTCAGACCAGTGGACTATTAGACATGCAAACACCCAGCCTCCACCCTGGACTCACTAAATCAGAATATACATTTTAAAAGGATCCCCAGTGATCTGAATGCACATTGAAGTTTGATAAGCAATGTGTAGTAACAATTTATACCTTTGTGTGATAACTTTCTATTACATTATCATAGCATGAGCCATTAACTGAAATTATATAATGTATTTACCTGTTTCCTTGTTTCTTGTCCATCCATCTAGAAGTCAAGCTTTTGAGATCAGGCAATTAATTCTTTTCCTTCACCTCAATGTCTCCACTGCATGTAAAAGGGCCTTTCACAGAGTAGATGCTCTAAGTATTTGTTGTCTGATTTAATGATTGAATTAATCCATGCCTAGATTTTATTATCACAGCTAGGGTAGCAGTCGGTTTGACTCTCAAGGCCAGTAATTTATCTATTACATTTTATGCCTGACTGTCTTAAAAAGGTACATCTCTGTTTCAGTCAGTATAACTCCAAAAACAGGAACTGAACAAAGCTAGAGAAAAATCACCATAGCTTAGAAAGCACTAAGCTTGCCTCCTTTCCTACACATTTCCACTGTTATGTTTTCTGAGAGCTGCTAAGGCAATTTTAGTATCATCATTATATCAACATTATCTCCTATATCTAGATATATGAAGCACTGAGATAGAGGAACTGAAAGGCTAGATAATGAAACAAACTCTAATTATATCATCTCTGAAGAAGTTCGACATGTATGAAGTTAATTCCTTTAAGCAGATTGTCCAGAATGAAATAAAGTCAAGATCTGTTCAATAAGATTGCAAATAAAACTGACCATCAGACTTTCAATTATTAATTTTAATGAATAACATTTCAAAGTTTTGACTCTATTTAACTGCTATATTTTCAAAATCAAAAGAAGAAAAACGTTTCTATGAATTGATCATTCCAACTTTGAGTGTTAAATATTTACATGGGATATAGAATTCATGAGTAGAGGAAAGATTCTTTTGTTGTTGTCTTGTGAAATATCCCATTGAAATACATAGGGTATGATAATACATACTCAACCTTGACATATTCAGCAATTTGCCAGTTTATGTTGTTATTCTTTCCTTACAATTAAGAAAGAAAAAGTACAGATTAATTTGAACAAAGATTCATAAACTGTATAGTTTGCATAGTGTTCCATGTGAAGTTGCAGTGGCATGAGACAATTTTTGTTATAATGTTACCTGAATAAAGAAGCCTATATGTGTGTGTGTGTACAGATATATGCACATACATATGTATATGCATAAATACATATAAGTGTATATGTATATATAAATATACTATTTGTACATATAACAAGAAAAATCACAGTCACCTTAACTGATTTTTTTCTGAGAGGTGGAAATAAAAGTCATTTTTTTTCATTCTTTATAATATACACTAGATTTTCAACAACCCATAAATATTACTTTTTCTAGTCACTAGACAAAAATGAACATCAAAAAATTATTCATCATTCTTGTTGGATAACAGGACACAACAATTCCAGTTTTCATAACTAAATTTATATATTTTTACAAGAGCAATAAATATTCACTGTATGTAATTTGGAACACAAAAATAAAAAGAAGAAAATAAAATTACCTGTAGTTTCATTTCCTAGAGGTAACTCCAGTTGACTTTATGATATATATCCTTTTAACCTTTGTTTGAGGAATATAAATGCATATTTTTGAAAAAATAAAATGGGACAAGGTGGAATAGTGTCTTATACAAGCTACCTTGGAGAAACTGTAGGTTTAGTTCACTGCAGTAAAGCAAATATTGCAAAAAGGCAAGTCAAATGATTTGTTTTGTTTCCTAGTTAACATAAAAGTTAGGTTTACACTATACTGTAGTCGATAATGTTGTGATAGCATTATGTTTTTAAAAAGTACATATCTTAACTAAAAAATACTTGTTAAATATTTTTAGCAATATTTGCTAAAAATTACTAACCACTATCTGTGTTTGGGTCATAATCTTTTTGCTGATGGAGGATCTTGCCTTGACGTTAATGGCTGCTGACTGATCAGGGTGGTGGTTGCTGAAGGTTTGTGTGACCATGGCGATCTCTTAAAAAAAGCACAACAATGAAGTTTACCACATCGACTGGCTCTTCCTTTCACAAATGCGTTCCTTCTAGCATGTGACGCTATTTGATAGCATTTTATCTATAGGAGAACTTTCTCCAAATTGGATTCAATCCTCTGAAACCCTCCTGCTGCTTTATTGCCCAAGTTTAGATAATATTCTAAAACTTTTGTTGTCATTTCAACCACCTTCACAGCTTCTTCATCAGAAGAAGATTCCATCTCGAGAAACAATCTCCTTGCTCATCCATAACGAGAAGTCCTCATCCTTTCAAGTCTTATCATGGGATGGCAGCAATTCAGTCACTCCCTCAGGTTCCACTTCTCATTCTAGTTCTCTTGTTATTTCCACCACACCTGTGGTTACTTCCTCCACTGAAGTCTTGAAGCCCTCAAAGTGCTCCGTGAAGGTTGGAATCAACTTCTTCCAAACTGCAGTTAATGTTGATATGCTATCTCCATGAATCACAAATGTTTTTAATGGTCTCTGGAATAATGAATCTTTTCCAGAAGGTTTTCAATTTACTTTGCCCTGATCCAGCTATAGCCTTAAGAAATGTATTTCTTAAATCACAGGATTTGAAAGTCAACATTTCTACTTGACCTCTGGGCTGCAGAATGGAAGCTGTGTTAGGAGGCATGAAAACATTAATCTCATTATATTACTCCATCAGAGCTCTTGGGTGACTAAATGGATGATCAATGAGCAGTCATATTTTGAAAGGAATCTTTTATTCTGAGTAGGAGGTCTCAACAGTGGGCTTATAATACTCAGTGAACCATGTTGTAGACAGATGTGCTGTCATCCAGGTCTTGTTGTTTCATTTATAGAGCAGAGAGAGTAGATTTCACATAGTTCTTCAGGGCCATAGACTTTTTCAGAATGGTAAATGAGCACTGGCTTCAACTTAAAGTCACTACGTTAGCTCCTAATAAGAGAGTCAGACTGTCCTTTGAAGCTTTGAAGCCAGGCATTGACTTCTCCTCTCTAGCTATGAAAGTCCTAAATGGCATTTTCTTTTAATAAGAGACTGTTTCATCTACATTACAAATCTGGTGCTTAGTCTAGCCACTTTCATTAATGATCTTAGCTAGATCTTCCAGATAACTTGCTGCAGCTTCTATATCAGCACTTGCTGCTTTACTTTGCACTTTGATGTTATGGAGATGGCTTCTTTCCTTAAACCTCAAGAACCAACTTCTCTTCTGCAATTTCTCACCTCTCTTAGCCTTCATAGACTTGAAGAGAGTTAGGGCCTTGCCCTAGGTTAGGTTTTGCCTTAAGGGGATGTCGTGGCTGGTTTGACCTATCCAGAACACTAAAAATTTCTCCATATCAGCAATAAGGCCATTTTACCATCTTATCATGTGTGTGTTCACTAGTGTATCACTTTTAATTTCCTTGAAGAACTTTTCCTTTGCCTTCACAACTTCACTAACTGGCACAAGAGGCCTAGCTTTCAGATGATCTGGGTTTTTGAAATGTCTACCTCACTAAGCTTTCTTATTTATAGCTTCTTTTTACTTGAACATAGGAGGTCACTGTATGGTTATTAATTGGTCTAATTTCAATATGGCTTTGTCTCAGGGAATAGGAAGGCTCAAGGAGAAGGAGAGAGATGGGGAAGGCTGGTAGGTAGAACAGAGATGTTGTATGTGTATATAACATTTACCCATTAAGTTTGCCATCTTATATGGGTGTGGTTCATGGTGCCACAAAACAATTACAACAGTAACTTCAAAGGTCACTGATCACAGATCACAGATCATCATAATAAATATAAAGATAATGAAAAGTTTTGAAATATTGGAAGAATTACCAAAATGTAATGCTGAGACACAAAGTCAGCAAATGTTGGAAAAGAGAAGAGAAGCTTGCTTGATGCAGGGTTGCCACAAACCTTCAATTTGTAAAAAACACAAAAACTGGGAAGCACAAGAAGCAAAGCAAAGGAAAACAAGGTATGGCTATATTCCAATGGCTCCTTGCTATCAAGATTTTCACATATATTATATTTTATTTTAAACACACGCATGAAATTATAGTCCCTGTTCAATGCTGGATTACTGAATTTATATCAGTCATTTAAAACTATCCGTAGAGAGTTTTAAAATTCTGTATCAGAAACTGTTCCTCCTCTATAAATTTTTCAGCTGAACAGAATCTTTTATGTTCACACAATATAGTATTTGTATCAAACAGAGTTTTTAAAAAAAGGTAGGTACAATTAACCCAGGAAGAAAGTAATAGAGCCGTAAATAGAGAATTCAAATCTTAAATTTTGCAAATTAAACACAGAAGATCCTTTGGTCCTTGTGTAGGACGTAAAATATTAGTGTTGTTTATAAAATTATTTGAGTTTGTTCCTCCTTAAGCTTTAAGTAGTTTAACTAGAGAGACATTACTCTGTGCATGTGTACGTGTGTATCCGAAGAACACTTAATGTTCCACATGGTGGTTGTCAAGATAAAGACCACTATGAGGATCAAGGATCAAACATTCAGTCTGACCCTCTCAGAATAGGCCTTAAATATAAAACAATAAAGAGGGGAGAGAAGAACATTGTAGTCACCAGAACCATGCTCCTATCACTCTTTCCTTGAATCCACATGAGACTGAGGAACTATCTTGTTCATTGTTGAGCACATAACAAATTCTCAGTAATAATTTGTAAAATGGATGAAGTGATATATTTCAACTGAAAATGCTTGAAGAAGTTGAGGTTAGGGGAAATTGACTAAGAGCAAAGAAGTGCCAGCCTCTTTTTGTGATGGGTCTAAGTATAATTTTCTTTCCTTTCAAACTAGGGGAGCCATCCATTTTAAGGGCATTTATAATATTTTTGGTTTTGCTACTGCCTTTGATACAGGTATTTACACATAGCTACAGTTTTGAATATGGTAGGTTTCAGGAGAGGACAGAGTACTAGGTACAGGGAAGCAAGAGCAAGGCAAGTGTGTCTAATCCGACTTCCTCAAATGGCTCAGGAGAGAAGGGCATGAGCTTGTGGAGTAGCTAGACTTGAAGAATGACTCAACAGCTGAAAAAGAAAGGAGGGAAGCTATTAGAAGAACAAGAACAGGTTCTTAGAAAGACAGACTAGAAAGAGAAAGAAGGGCACATCCTTCTACAATACCCAAAAGTTTCCCTTGGAAAGAATGAGCAAAAGAGATTGTACATTTGAATTACCTAAGCATAAGTCAATAGAATGTTTCTTTTTAACTTCCACGAATGAATGATTAGATGCAATTAAATAATAAAAGCATGAAAAAATATATCAGGATATCACCCTTCACTTCAAATTTCATGCCCTTGCTGTTGGGACTTGAATTTCTCTGACATCATCAGTGAGTGAATATACATATTGTCCTAACAAGCTGATCTAAATCCTGACTTTTCCCCTCTCAATGTAGCAAGATCAATCATAAATTACTGTCAGAAAGCTGGAATTTTAGTGATGATGTTTAGTAAATGAAAAGGAAGCTATAATCAATTCATTGCCTGAAAGGAAGAGAATTTTAAAAAAGAAATTTGATCTAAAATGAATACCCATGATTTTATAAACAAACTTCCTCAGGATTATTAATAACACCTAACAAGTATTGAACATTTACTATGTGTTAAGTAGTGTTTTTAGTGCTTTGCATATATTAACATACTTAATATCAGCCAACTGCATGAAGTAGATGATAATATCATCCTCATTTTACAAATTAATTCATTTGTTCTTCAAACACATATTTATGAAGCACTAACTATGTACTAAGTGTTATGCAGGATGCTGAGGTGAGCCTTCCTTCCCAAACTTGCAATCTAATGGGTTGGAGGCAAACCTACCCGAATAAAATGTGGAGAGCAGCAGATGCTGGGGAGTGCTGGGAAGAAAATTAAAGCCAGGAAGCCTAATGGGACTTCAAGGAGATGGAGTGGGAGCTGCTGTTTTAAATGAGGAAAATGAGGGACTGGGCTGTGAATTAAGTCTTCCAAGGCCACACTGCTAGTTACTGCTAAAGACAAGAGGAAACTAGTCAGATTTCAGGGATCCCTAGTCACTACGCTATACTGTCTCCATGCACAGTGAAATCGTACATATGGCAATTTGTCACAGGGATGATCTGACAGAATCAAAGACACAAAATTTTCAGAGCTGTTAAAAACAACATATGGTCCACAACTCCACTGAAAATGTCTAAGGCATTAATCCTTATGATAACAAAAGACTGTACTCCATTTGACATTAAATTGATGTTCCAGTTAGGGTAGCTCATTTCCATAGAAATGGCAGTTTATGTGTGAGTGTGTATGTTTACCAGTCTTGTTGCTCACTGAAATATCTCACAAGAATATTTTATTTTACAAAGAATTCCCAGGAGCTGCTTATGTGTGCTTGGATTGACTCTTGCTGCCAGAGAAAATGACTTTTTATAATGCCTAACATATGAAATCATTATCAATAGGTAATGACGATTTTTCTCAGTCTAAATTGGATTTGAAGGAAAAAGATATATTTCTGCTTTTTTTCTTTCAAGTATCTTCAAATTCTTTACAATTATCTAAGAGTAGAACTTGAATGTTGAAAACAAACTTTCTTTCCTATGTTTTAGAAAAATGTCTACCAGCATTTAAAGCGTAGTAAATAATAATCGACACCTTAAGCTGATATATCTAAGATTATTTCCATAAAGTAGTGGAGACTTCGTACCTGAGGATGTTATTTTAACTTCCAAATTAAATAAAAAATTCCAGTGCTACATGTAAATAATTTTAGGATGTGTTGTAGTTTTTAGTTTCATATTTTCATGTGACTAGACAAAATGACTTTGAAATTGCCTGCTTTCATGTAAAAGCAGCCTTTTAAGTGACATTCCCACTTTCTCAGAAATATTATATTTAAGCATGACTCTTCTTTAACTTGAATAAAAATAACAGAAATGGAATCTACCCTCCTTTGGAGCAGAAATAGGTTTTGCTTTTTTCCCCATTTATTCTGTGTGATATATTAAAATGAGGAAGAAATTTTTGCAGTTAAGTCAAAAAATTGTTTTTGAGGGAGGGCTCATCTTTTTGACAGAAAGCCCCTAAAAGAAGTCTTTTTTGGGGTATGGTAAATATAAGAAGTAACATGCATTGATTTCGGATTAAGTCTGAAATACCCTAGGTAGAGATTTATATACATAATTTCCTTTGATCCTAACAATTATCCTAAGAAATATATACTTTTATTTTCTGATTTTACTGATGAACAATTGGGTTTTTAAAAAGGCAAACTGTCATAGCTCACAGAGCTGGGATGAAACTCTTTGATTCCAAACACTGGTCTGTTGGCCACAGAGCTATACCTTCCATTAAAGGGAAACAAACACCCTTTGCTGATCCATATACATCCTGCTCATCCCCAGCTTCACACACAAGTACTAGCAAGCTGGCCTATCACCAGCCAATTGATTCTGTTAAGAGCTAAGAGGAGCCCTAATGACCCACTTTGTTTGCTTCATCTGTGACAATGCTTTACTCCCCTTGGAGCCATTCCAATCTCCTCCCCAGTCCCTGAACATAACCATAATCTTTCATTTTTTCATGTATGCTCCTTTTTAAAATTTATTTTTTATTTAAATTCAATTAATTAACATATAATGTATTATTAGTTTTAGAGGTAGAGGTTCCGTGATTCATCAGTCATATTATGCCCAGGGCTCATTTGCTCTTTTCTTTTTGCTTGTTGTACCTAGTCCCATTTTTCCTCCTAATTTTCAACACTCCCATCAACACTCCTAGTGGGAGATCTTCCCAGCTTCCTGGTAATCATAGCTCATATGATGTACTATACATCATTAGAAAGTGTCACATGGATAGTATCATTTATATATTATTATTTTCCTATCTTTTTCATTACATAGTGAACTTTTGATAGTACAACTGATAATCATTTTTACCTCAGTTTCAGGTGACTGAAACTCATCCGTGGAGATGTTTTTATACTTCTATACAAACACTGGCCACATAGTAGAAACCCAATAAATGTCAGTTGGCTAAAACCATTATTTAGTAGGAAATCAACCAAGCTAAAGGGGAAAAAACATGTATTGCAAAGGAAGGATCTTTATAGCCAATACATATATTTTAAAAGAAAATCATTCAAAATTGAGTAATGAAGAAAAATAAATAACACAGGTATTGTACTAACTAGCATAGTAAGTGAAGAAGCATATTAGACATGGAAAATATGAATTTTCTGGGTTATGGAATAAGCATTCCTAATTTCTAAATGCCTTCAGAGTAATAAAAAAAAGCATTCTTAATATGTAAATGTAACAATAAAAGGGAAACCGATAAATGCTTGGTTCTAATGTTTCAATTAACAATGTGAAAATACATCCTGGAGATGAAAAGGCTAATCAAAGAAAGTGTCTAAGTGGATGATGATCAGAGCTGTTTGGTATGATTAATATGCTGATGAAGAAGGAACTATGGGTACCATTTTATGTTGTTGAGTCTGTTAATATGATAGACTATTTATCATGAAAAGCGCAAAATAGGGAAGTAATTGTTTGATAAGGAAACATGAAAACAAATTTTACTATATGTAAAATGAGATCAACAAGGGAGGCACATGTACTCAGAAGATGGCAGATCAGGAAAAGTGGGTAGTATTTTTTGTTTGTAATTTTGAAAGTTATCACAATTGAAATGTGATAATTTTGGAATGTGATTCCTAAAATGAAAAAAGAATACATTTTGGATAAAAAAGGAAATGTTTCAAATGAAAAATTCAGAAACTTATTTATTTTAAAAGTTTTAATTTTTAAAGTATTGCTATACTGTTTCAGACAGGAAAAAGTCCTGAAGCTTATTTAGCCTGAGAAAGACAACTGGAATGGAAGAATGGCATAATACTGTATTCAGATAAAATATATTGCAAGTTTGTAAACGTAAATTAAGACTTAGGGCCCAAGACACAAAATCTGTCAAATCTAAAACTCCTTTTAAATTTAGAATGTGGAGGTGGCTTACGAAACCTTAGCATCTCCCCACAATTGAAAATACAGATGATGGGGAAGGAGAAGATTCATTGCCTATGACAGCATTAGCCTCAGCAAAACTCATTTTAGTAATTGTTACCTCAGGTTTTCATCCTAGCCTCTGAAATGTAAAAACCTGCACAATTTTTAAGAATACTCTGAATAGAGTTGAGTATGTGTACATTCAAAAAAATTAAAAATGCTCTGGTATTCCCAAAGTACCCCAAAAGTTATTTGTTCAAAATCAATCCAGAATTTGTTCACTAGTCTATTTATTTGAAATGTGGGTGCCGGAAGTAACTGGTCCATTCCAGTTCTGTTATTTTCTTGTCGCTTACCCTCCTTTTTTTGGTGTGTTTTTACTTAAATATCAGAATGGTATCAGTACCGAGACTTCACTGGCTCTGTAACAATTAAATACATATTTATATTAAGTTATAATAACAGTGCTTGACTCATAGAAATTCATAAATGAATATTAGAAAATATTTTTGTTGAAAATGTAAGGAATAAATGGATCAATCATGAACAAAAAATGGAAGGGAAGTAATATGCTTTCTCATGTGAGCACTAGTGTCATTTGAAAGTGAGGCTTCAGAAGGGAGGAGCCAACATTTTGACTCATCATGGATTTTTCCAGATTCCTCCCCTCTGACAGCATGGAACCTGCACAAAGAATGTAATATCTTGGGGTCTAATGACTATCTTTCAATAACAGTGTTGGGGAAGATATTATTTGAGATGGGTTTTACCCTGAAAACTTTAACTTTCAACTCTGTGATTTATGTATAAAAAGAGTTTTTAAAAATAATTCCTCATGTGAAGTACTAGAACAATTTTTTTATAATTTTATAACTTCTTTAATTTTTCATAATAGTTCATTTGTTTGTACCTCATCTCTGAAATACTTTTGCTTCTCTCTACATCAATAGTTTGTACAATTCTGTGTAATTATCATTACCATTTAAATCTATGCTTCCATATATTCATATTTTATTTCATTATTTTGAACTATTTGTTCCAAATTGGAATCTTTCATTAAAGTACAACATTGATTTTGAGGGAGATTTTCATTTTCTCGTGGAACAGTTCTTAATATATCATTCCCAAACCAAAGGCAAATTTGACATGCTGGGCTATCATTGCAAATGTTTTAAAACTTAAAAAATTTTTTTTCATTCCCACATTCTTTCAGCAGTATGGTCCCATGCTTATTATGCTTTGCCTTTTCTTTGAACATAACTTGTGATTTTGTGTTAAAATGACTGTATGTACATATTTGGCAAATACTCTTTCAACTTTAAAGTATCTTATATTCTAAATATAAGAGTTAATCTTTGAAATAAAAAATGCCAAAATGTTAACAGTGATTGCCACCGGGTATTGTCATTCTGAGTGACATTTTTGTGTCTTTTATATATATGTTTTCTTTTATATTATCTATATATGTGTGTTCCTTTTATATTATCCATATTATTCAGATTTTTATAATGAGCATAAATTATTTTTATAATTAGAATAAAATCTTTAAATTTTTTTTACTTTAAATTTTTTACCCATAATTCAAAGTCAGTGTCATATATTTGCTGAGATTAAAAAAACTATAAAAAATAAATATGTGAAATTATATATTATCCTTAAGAAGGGAAGGAAAAAACCCCACAACTGTATAGCTCCTTTTTCTTACCTTCTAAACAGCTTTGAAAGATGAAGAAACATTTACAAATTAGAGATGAACTTTACTTTCTCATATTTTCAAAGAATTTAAATGAGTTCAAAAGAACTTGGCCAGTTGAACAACAAAATTATTGTGTTTGGTTCTAGTCATTGTAGATAATGGAACAATGGTTGAGAAAATCCTTTACTTAAAAAGCTCTAGATTATTGAAAGGGATGATAAGAGAATTTGTTGGGGGGACTGGGTGGCATTCAAACAGGGCTGAAAAATACATGTTCTCAATTACTATAATAAATGGAATTCTTGTTGAGGACTTGAATAAAAGGAAATGTTGAATAAAAGTTAAGCTTCATATGGGAAGCTATTAAAGAAACTGATGAGCATTACTTACATCCTTATAAATACACTTTATAGCATTATGATACCATTAACAGTCAAAAAAATACAGATACAGGATAAACTTAAGAGAAGGACTTCTGTTGATTTCCATCTGCCCAAACATTCTCATTACAATTCAAAAGGAAATCCTATTTGCTTAGTAAAGAGTACAACCATAAAAAGTTAATGGATATAGTGCCTAGGAAGACCTGCAATTCCAACCCTGTTATTATGCACCTGTAAGTGGTGATTTGAAATTTTTTTCAGCTCTCCCAATATACAGGAGTATTAAGACACTAGTAAAAATAATCTGAAATTTCTCATGCAAACTTAAGGTGAAAATATACATCTTCCATATATGAATGTAAGTGAATTTCCATTTGGTGATATAAAAGGTCTGACTTTTTAAATCTTTTTTTTTAAATTTCTAAACATAATTTAAAACTGTGAATTGTGTTTCTCTGAAGAATTAAGTTAAAATATAAGGACCTCTCACTTTATTTCCTACATGAGATGTAAAAATATGGGAAATCAGTATCAGATCCATTGTTTTGTTTTAAGCTGCTAGTTAATCTGGTATGATTCTAAATTTGATCTTCTAGCATAAGCCTACGTGTGGATGGGAAAATATTACTGATGTTAAAAAAATAAAACTTAAAAAGTCTGCCTAGGAAAATAATTACCAAGACTCACAAATGGTTAGCTACCAGCTAGAATAAGCCATGTTTAAGTAAAATGCAGTTCATATGGAAAATTCCCCTCCAATGGCTCAATCTTCACTTGAGAGTGAAGTTCTATAGACCTCAGATTACAATCCATTGACTTAAAGATATTGACTCAATTGACATACATTTTAAAGCTAGATATATATTTTCTGCAATAAGAGAGGGCAATCTTTTGCTTTTCTGTCCTATACATAGTGTATTTCCTGTAACACTAGAATTAATGTTCAGAGAAGCCTCAGATTGATTCTGTTAATACAGCAGATGGGCATTTACAGGTGTAACTGAAACATGCAAAAAACCAGCTTTTGGCAAAAATGAGAGCAGGATTTCTGGAGTAGCAAAGAATGACAAAAACTAGGTAGTAGGTAATCAATAACATAATGACTCTGAGTAATATGAAACAGTACACCTTAGCTTTGATTCAACAAAGGGAGGCGGTAGAAATCTGGAATAGAGGGCAATATATTTATAATATGAATGTGATGAAAGGCTACCTAGCATAGTGATTAAAATGCCATTGCCAGGGTGCCTGGGTGGTGCAGGTGGTTAAATATCTCATTCTTGGTTTCAGCTCAGGTTCTGATCTTGGGGGCGTGAGACAGAAGCCCACTTCTGGCTCCACACTAAGGGCAGAGTCTGCTTGAGATTCTCTCTCTAAAATACATAAATAAATCTTTTAAAAGACCATTGCCAATACAATTGAAAATATTCTGACTAAATGTCTTTATGTTATTTTCAATAAATAACTTGCAATTACACTCTGTTGTCTAGGACTAATAAGCTTCTGCTAACAATTTTGGTATTTGAATTTCATTCTTCAATGTATATAATAATGACCAAAAAATGACATTAGGACATAATGTCCTAATGTCCTAATATATAAAATAAAATGAAGAAAAATAGGATTCAAAAAGATAAATTGATTAAAATTTTAAAAGATAGACTTTAAAGAGACTTTGAAAATATGTCATGAAGTGGGGAGAACACCTTGAACCCTTAGTCTCTGCAGCCCCAGAAATAATTTGAGCTAGTTTATAAAATCACTAAGCCAGAGAAGCTTACAGGGACAAAATAAAACTCTGTGTAGAGCATCACATACCTGAACTCACATTTATAATTCAGACTTTCTGAGTAATACTCTTTTCAAACAATCCATCATTTTAATTGGAATTCTGAAGTTATAATGAACTATTAGTTTCTTAGAGAAAGAAAAAAAGCAGATATTCAATCCTTGAATCTAAAAGTTGGCAGCTAATAATTTCTCAAGCCTTAATACATTCTAGAAGTACAAAAACAGTTCTACCAGCTTTTGTCTTAAATAAACAAAGTTATTATTATTCATTTACTGTTAGAATTCATTAATTATTGTCTAAATTAGTGAACAATCAATGTATGTGTTTTAAATCATGTCACCATTTAAAATATTTGATTATGAGAAAGCTTGCTGCTGCTCTAAGGCACATTGACTTTATTCTGTTGGTGATGTAGAGTCCCATAATCAGTCTGTGCGTTGGAAAGAAAGGAAAGGAGCCACCAGCAGCAGACTGGAAAGAGAAAGATGATGATACAGGTCAATCGGGATGGAGAATGGGAAGGCAAAGGCATTTTTCTAAGGCAGAGAATTTGGCTGAATGTGGAAGAGAGGGTTCTGTGATAGCACTGGGTTGACTGAGCAGTAGTAATGTCTTTAAAATATGGAACACATGAATAGGGTTCAATATTTTTAACAGAGGGAAAGTAGAAGAAACAATGATTTTAGCAAATCCAAAGGTGGGACATAAACAACCTGAAATCTAGGGAAAAAGTGCAGAGTAGAGCAATGATTCAAGGAGTCTCTGAAGTCAAAACAATTTCCATGATAATACTAAGATGTCATTTGCCTATGACGGCACAAAAGCAGTGGAGAGTAAACCCACTATCACCTAAGCATTAATGACAAAGACAGTGGTGCCAAATTGTGTTATCAACCACTGGGCACTCATGGTTAAAATACATATTGATTTTGTATAAGAAAAAAAAAAAACAGTAAGATACCCCTCTACAACAATTAAAATGACTGAAATTAAAAACTGACCAAGTATTGACAGGGTGTTGAGCAACTGGAACTCTTAACATGGCTGGTAAGAGAGTAAAATGATATAACTACTTTGGAACACAGTTTTATAGTTCATGTTCCACTAATAATGTGAATATCTTTTCATGTGCTTTGTTGTGCTCTGGATATCTTTTTTTTTTTTTTTCTGTAAAGTATCTTTTACCCAGTTTTTTTCATTGGATGTTTGTTCTTTTTATTATTGTGTTTTCAGAGCTCTCTCTATATTCTGGATACAAGCCCTTTTAGATTGATTTTTCTATTGATTATTGGAAAATTGTCCTGCTTCTTTGCTTGCTGGATAATGTTTTTTGATCTGCTGGTGGGCATGATGAACTTTATCTTCTTGGGTGCTACCTTCCTACAGATATTCCTGAGCTTTGCTCTGGGATGCAGTTATTTTACTTGAAAACACTTTGATATTTTTAAGGCTTGCTTTTAAATTTTCTGAGAGGTGGCCAGAATAGCCTTTAATTTATGGTTAATTTTGCCTCCACTACCCAGGCAATACCTTTCTAAATATCCCACCCAATGTTTCTTGGATTATAAGGTTTTTCCACTCTTACTGGTGGCAACAAAACTCTTTCCAGCTCTGAGTGAGCTCCTGAGATGTTCCTTTCCTCCCTTAGATGTTTCTTCCACAGGTCTTGAGGAGTTTCTTGGAGAACATATCCTGAGGAGTATTCAGCTGAGGATTCAAGGGGGAATCCCTTGCACCTTTCCACAGCTCTCTCTCTGAGCAGTTTTTACCTTCCTGTGAACTTGATATCCCACAGTCTCCTGTACTTCCACCTCCATCTCTGAACTCTGGGAGGCCACTAACTGTACATGGGTTACTCTTTCCTGTGTTGTGGCCTAGAATCTCTCTCCAGGTAGTAAGTGGGGGCAAGTATATTTTTGTTTTTGAAAAATAGTCCTTTTGCATAGAAATAAGTTATTTATGTTCACATGTAATGAGCTTATTATTTTTAAATGAAATAATTTTTAAAATTCTACATTTTAATTTCTGACATAGTAAAAATCAATAGATTTAACTGACATAAACAAAAGCTCTTTGGGGTTCTCAAAATATTTTAAGAATATAAAGTTGTTTTGAGAGCAAAAGTTTTAAGAATTGCTAGCCTAGAATTACAGACTTGAAAGTCTTCAATTTAGACAAAATGTTTCAAATTACTTTTAGGGAGAGCTAGTTGGAATAAAACGGTGAAAGACAGAAATCTGAGAGAGAGCCTCACCTTCCTGTGATTTCTCAACCTCTATATATGCAATCTGTCCTTATGACTTATTTGATCCTTGAAACATCTTTCCAATTTGTTCTCTAGAATCCATTCCCCCTGTTAATTCCTTAATTCAGGCTTTCATACTTCTCTTCTGTATCATTGTAGTGTCTTCCTTTCCCAGTCATTATAGCCATTATCTGTCCCAGAAAGCCTTCTAAAACCCTTATCTAGTTTTATCTGATCCACATTTAAGATGGCTTTGAAACCAGGGCCTTGAAGTTAAAATCTGAACTCCACAGAAGCACGAAAAGGCCCTTTGGACTGCATAGCTCAGGCTTGCTCTCCAGTCTCTCTATATAGGAACACCTACACATGAATTGTCACTTAAAGCTACATATGTTTTCTCAGTGAAACAGATTTGCCTTAGCCTCAGAGCGCTTGTCCATGTTGTCACATACTCCCCAAACCAAAGATTTAAATAAATAAAAACAAGTAATTGAGCCTATCTAGAGTCATTTTTTATCACCCTACATTTATGAATAACAGACACTAATATAAACAGGTGACTAGACAACAATTACTCTAAGGTTTTCTTTCTAATCAGATAAACAATTGTACAAGAGTAGAACTGACAAGAAATTATCTGAATGTGATATTTACATGGTAGAAAAAACAGTCACCCTATGGTAGGTTTACACTTTCTGATCAGCGCAACTGACTATGTTTAAATTTGAAGAAAGTTGTAATAGACTGAAGTAATGAACTTGATTATTACTATTCATGTACTCTAGTTACAATCTGAGGGTTTATGAATTTATCTAAAACATTCTTTTTTAGCTATACCTTAGTTTCATCCTATGGCCTCTCCTGCCCCAACTCCCTCATACCTGACTAAATTGGCAGACTGTGTATTCAAAAGAATACTCAGTAAAGCCAAAAGTAGATTTTACGCCACATTTCCCCAAGCACATCTGACCAAAGGCCAGCACACAGAAAATGCCTGATTACTGGATATCCTTTTCACTAAAGAACACCATGGTTCATAAAATAAGCTCCCTCAAAAGGTATCCCCGCAATAGAAATTTTCAAAGAAACCCATAATACAAATGTTTCCACTTAATTAATACACCATATCACACTTATTTTTAATTTGCTGTTCTTACTAATCAGTAAGTTTCTTTACTATTAGGCCCACTATGAAAAAAACTAGTATTTTCTTTGATATGAATCTGAACTCAACTACCTAATGCCGTGTCATGAATGCTAACAAAACATGACTATTAATTAAATCATATTTTTCCTACAATGACATGGGCTTACTTATATCTTTTATGACTGACAGATGATGGGAAAAGTAAAACACAGTCATTGTTTATAATACTTTTTTCTTTCCAGTTAAAGAACCCTGGTTGGCTTATTTTGAAGTATTGATTAAATCTCACTGTTTCTAAGAAATCCCTTCCTCATATATGCTTATTTTTTTTCATGTGTTTAAATATCATTTATTTCATTGGAATCTTTAAAGAGAATTTTTATTTGCAGCATTTTAGAGTCATTTAAAAGCATTTTTTCCTCTCAAATTGGAATGTCTACAATTTTTGCACTAACAATCTACTTAGGCTTTATGAATTTTTATTTCATGGGTGGATTGTGATAATGAAAATAAAACATCTAGAGGAAAAACAAAGAGAAAAGGCAGTTTTAGCTTTTGATATTTGGTTCAAAGCCTCTTGGAGGTCATTTCTCAAGATGCTTGCCAGAGACCTTAATTAGCTGAAATTTCTAATTGTTCACAGTCCTTATAAGATAACAATTCTTTTTACAATTTACAATAAGTATTTCTAGTAACCTGTTTACAAAAATATAACAGACTAGACATTCAGAAATATCCATCCCTTTATAGAAAACCTGAAATACTCTAAATAATAATATTTAGAACAATAATATTAATAACAACATTCATTTATGAATAACTGAAAATGAAGTAAGAAAATTTCTCAGAGACCAAAACAATAAATAGGCACAAATTCATGGTCTTAAGGGACTACAATGGAACCCATTTTTGCTCTGAGTTTTTTGCTGATCCCTAGTAGTACTGGATATTAAGGAGACCCGTACTCATTGAAAAGGAGAAAAGTCCAGGCATGAGCAAAATGAGATATCAGACCAGAAATCTTTTTATAAACTAGGGCACCAAAACCTGCAAAAAGAAATTTTCTTTCTCAGCCTTGGCTCAGGGTGGAATTAAAATGCAGAAAGATTGTTTCTTAAGATTTCCCAGACTACAAGCGTTCACATGGGTTTAGGACCTGGATAGATTTTACCTAAAAAACTGCCAAAAAACTGCAAGCCAAAAATTTAGTTTAAAGTGGTCCCAGGTGGAAATTCGAGTTCCTGGCAGAAAAAGACCTAAATCCTTTCTTTAGCAAAATATATTAAAATCAGACCTCAAAGGATTTCCATAGATAAAGTTCCATGTTACATCAATTACAATGAAAAAATTACTTAAATAGCAGAAAGTCTTAGAGAACCAGGCCAGCAATCCACATATTACTATTTCCAGGAAAAGAATATAAATAAGTGTTAATATATCGAAAGAAATAAAAAAAGAAAATGAGGCTGTGAAGAAATCAAAGATTATTAAGATGGGCCAGGCTTTGATAAAACACCCAAATGTAACTCTTGAGATAAAATGTGTAATGTCAGGTAATAACTGAATTTAGAAACTCAATGAAATTTTCAAAGGCAGATGAGAAATGGCTGAGACATCTAACAGATAAATCTCAAGAAATTAAGTAAAGTGAAGCGAGAGGGACAAAGGGAAAGCAGATGTGAAAGGGTGGTTAAGAGATATACAGGGAGAATGAGAAGGTTGAGCATGTGCTTAATCATAGGGTTCCAGGAGAGAATGAAAGAATGGAGAAGAGGGAAGATTCTAGAAGATGAAATGGCTAACATTTTTCAGATTATGGAAAGACATGGAATCTCAGATCTAAGAAGCTCAAATAATTACATGCAGGATAAATAAAAGTATTAAAAATCTAGGACACATCATAACTGAAGAAACCCATATACGATGAGAGGATCTTAATAGTTGACCGTGAAAAAAAACAGAAAAACAGATTGCCTACAGAAGAATGGATGCCAGATAACCAGCTTCTCAGCAGCAACATGGGTATGAGGAAACAAGAATAATATTTTCAAGAACTGAAAGAAAACTATTCCTCTATCTAATGAGGTTGTCTTCAATAACTATGCAAATAGTGATATTTTTGGTGCAAACTGAAATTGAGATTTATTTATGTATTTTTATTTATTATATTACCACAAGAGCTTACCAAAGAAAATCTTTAAAGATATATTTCATGGGGAGGAAAATAACCCTAGGAAGAGAGTTTGAGATGCAAGAAAGAACAGCATACAAAGAAATTGTAAATATATGGTTTAAGTTAAACAAATATTAATTCTATATGTATAAAAAATGTGGAAAAAACTAAGAATCATTACCCTATAAAATTGGAAAAGAGATGATTAGAGTTAAAACATTATAAAAGGTCTTTTTATTTTTCAGTACAAAAGAAATGTAATAATTAAAGATAATAGTTAATAATTAAAGGCAATTTTTAATAATTTACTTGCCACTTTAAGTATACATTCTGAAATTTCTAGGATATCAATAAAAGAATAAAGTAGCACACCAATGGAATGGGGAGGGCCTCAAGCTAAAAAGTGGCAAAAAAAGACTAAAGAAAAGAGAAACATGAAAAAATAGAACAAATAAAAAAACAATAAAGATGAAATTAAATCCATATATATCAGGTATCATAATCAATGTAAACTGATTAAATTATATATTAAAAGATTAAGGTGCTAAGACTGAATTTTCAAAATCCAGCTAGGTACCATTTATAAAACATATGCCTAATCTATAAAGATAGAGCAAATATATAAAGATAGTTCAAAATAAAAGAATGTAAAAAGACATATCATATAAGTAACAAGCTTGATCCAATGGCCATAAAAAACAGTGCATACTAAATATGGAGATAAGTGTTCTCTTCAAGTACATGTGGAATATTTTAACAATCAGTCAGATATAAGGCCATAAATAGAACTCAATAAATTTCAAACAACCTGACTAATATAGACTGCATTCTCTGACCATACAATAAGATTTAAAAATCAATGTCAAAAAGATAAATTAAAACCCACACCGGGGTGCCTGGGTGGCTCAGTGGGTTAAAGCCTCTGCCTTCAGCTCAGGTCATGATCTCAGGGTCCCGGGATCAGCCCTGCATCGGGCTCTCTGCTCAGCAGGGAGCCTGTTTCCTCCTCTCTCTCTCTCTGCCTGCCTCTCCATCTATTTGTGATCTCTGTCTGTCAAATAAATAAATAAAATCTAAAAAGAAAAAAAAAACCAACAACCCATGCTACTGTTTATTTATAATACTTTTAAAGAAGAAATCAAAATAGAATTAGAAAATAGGTGGAACTGAATAATATTGAAAAGAGTTGTAAGAACCTGTTGGATATAGATGAAGAAGTACTTAGAGAGAAATTATAGCCTTTAATGTTTATTGTAAAAAGGGAAAACAGAAAGATTACATGTCCATGAGATAAGCATTTAAAAAATTTCAAAAAATATAACATATTAAATGTAATAAAAATAACTAAAAAATATTCATTAGAAATAATTTTTTTAATTTAAGAGTTGTCTTTTTTAAATGGACAAATGACATTGAAAAACTTAGAAGTTCAACTGATATTTAAAAAAGGAGACACACACACCAAAAAAGGAGACACAAATAAAGGACTTTAGAAATAAAAAAGCATGGGGGTCCCTGAGTGGGTCAGCGGGGGTAAACCTCTGCCTTCGGCTCAGGTCATGATCTTGGGTTCCTGGGATCGAGCCCCATGTTGGGCTCTGCTCAGCTGGGAGCCTGCTTCCCTCTCTCTCTCTGCCTGCCTCTCTGACTACTTGTGATCTCTCTCTGTCAAATAAATAAATACAATCTTAAAAAAAAAAAAGAAATAAAAAAGCATGTCATTTCATATAAATATAAAAAATAAAAGAATGTTATAAACAACTTTATATAGAGAAATCTGAAAACAAGTGAAATCAGCAAATTCTTAAACAACAAAAATGGCTCAAATAGAAAATCTGAATGGTTCCAAAACTCTTAAATATATTTGATTGAAACATTCAAAAAACAGGTAATTCACAATGGAAAACAATCTGTAGGCCAACCTCATACTGCATACAGAATTAATTCCAGATGGGTGTTATATGTTAATGAGAAAGTCAAAAGTTTCAAATTTTTAGAAGATATTTGTATGACCTAAGACAGGCAAAGATTTCTTAGGCGGGATATAATAAATAGTAAGCTTAAAAATTATTTACACACTTAACTATATTAAGAGCATATTTATCAGAACTGTGAAAAAGTAAGTTAAAAATTGAAGCCCTAAACTCAAACTTTGAGAAGGTATCTGTAAAATATTAACGAGTATTTTTTAAATTACCCTACAAATCATTCTTACAAAGAAAAAAAAAGGTGGGTAAAAGACACAAGGAAGCACCTCATAAAACAAAACTGGAAACTGAATATATGAAATATATAAATATGTAAATATAAGAGAAAATGTCCATTAGTGATCAAGAAAGTATAAATTAAATCTATAATAAAATATATTTTCACAGCCACTAAACTGCAAAACTAAAAATTCAGAAAGCACCAAGTATTGGAAAGATGGGAAGCACTGGGAACTCTTACATTTTTATCAAGTAAACTGGCACAGCAGTGCTAGAAGACAGTTTACATTAACTATTATATCCTGTGACCCAAAAATTCTCTTCCTGTACACATGCTCCAAAACTAACACTTGGGCACCAGGATTGTAATTGCATTGATTAAAGAAAACCAAAACCAAAAAGCTCTGTAAGTAGTTATAATTTACGTGAAAAATAAAGTTGAAAGATAAATTGTGATGTATTCCAATTATGGGCAATGAAAATAATTCAACTATATATACATCAACATGGATAGGTCTCAAAAACAGAATATTGAATCAGAAAAGAGTTAATACATACATTTCCATTAATATCAAGTAAAAAACCCAAGCAACCCAGATAATATATTTTACAGATAAATACACATGAAGTAAAACTATAAAAAGAAATTGCAGAATGGTGGTTATCTAAGAAAATGAGAAAGAGAAAGATGATGGGGAGAAGTCCCCAGGGAGTTCAAGGGAATTAGTAACATTCTGTATCTTAAGGTGAAGGCGAGCCTGCAGGTGTGTGATTTTTAAATCTCTCTACAAAATGCTTATACACATATACTCTGCTATGTATGCATAATGTATTTCACCTTAGAGGACAAGAATAGAATTTCAAAAATAACATTTTCATACCAGTAAAAATGATCAGGCGTCATGTTTCAAAGTAATCGTTACTTTCTAAACTAAGGAAGTAAATTATAATTACATACACACTTACAAAATCAACATAAATGAGTTTCTTTTCTAAAAGAAAATTTAGAAATTTTCAAACAACAGAGAGATACTGATTTAAAATACATAATGCCATTATTTCTATTCTTTGAGCAATGCTTTATTATCCATTAACAAGGATTATATTCATGAGAAAATTGGTGCAGATCAGTGATTCTTAAATTTGAGGGTGCGCAAGCCATAGGGGGAACTCATTTAATATTTATTCCCAAGTCCTCTGCTCTCTGCTTTCACAACTCACTCCCGGAGCTGTAATTCAGTTGGACTAGGTTAGTGCGAGGTATCTGAAATCTTGGCAAGTCCTCTCCCCACTCCTTGCATAGCCTGACTAAGATGGATAGAGACTCACCAAGTGAATAATGATTTGTGTTTATTCTTCTTGCTGTTATATAAAGATGGAACAATGTAGGGAGGCTTCCTTTACTTCATGAAACAATACAGTAAAACTTTCATTACTTCATAAAACCAGTAAATTTACTTACCATTTTAAGTTCCCTTTACTCTTTTTTTTTTTTTTTAAATTTTTATCAGAGAGGGAGAGGGGGTTAAGGGCAGAGGGAGGGAGAGAGAGAGCATCTCAAGCAGGCTCCATGCCCAACGCAGAGCCCAAGGTGGGGCTTGATCACACAACTCTGAGATCATGACCTGAGGCAAAGTCAAGAGTCAGACACTTAACCAACCTAGTCAAACAGGCGCCCCAAGTTCCCTTTTACTCTTAAAAAAAACTTAAACTTTGAAAATTACAAACATTTAATAAACTAGGAGTGGCTCTATTTCATTCATCTTATTAAAGAAAGCCCAAACCCATCAAATTATGAAAATGAACAACTAGAACCACTAGAAAATAGAATTTCTGCTCGCTTTTAACATGTATATACTATTCTCCATATTTACCACATCCAGCTAGTGAGAAAAACAAACCCAATTGTCTGTCTATCCTCTTCTACTTTTTCTCCCTTTCTTTCTCTCATTTTATGTATAGAAAGAAAAGTAATAAAACCAACTTATATTTATTGAGCACTGATTCTTTGGTAGAAACTATTTAAAGCTCTTTATATGTAAAAATAATTCAATCAGCATAATAATATCAGGTGAAAAGTATTATTACTTAAGTCAGCTCTCTGCTACCCCTATTATTCTGAGGCAACTAGTAGGGTTTCTGTGTGAAATATATTTATTTAAAATTTGTTTAATGAACGAAATAAATTTATCTTTCAAACATTCAGCTTATATAGGAAATTTTGAGGATAAACTCATTGTAAGTTGAAGATTCCTAATCATCTAATGTTTTTGAACCACTTAGTTTTTCTAAGAGGAAAACACAATATACAACAAACCAGAGTATAAGACATAGATATGGTACTTGACATAAGGGCTATATATTATTAGAAAGAAAGATTGACCTCTCATGCCTCATGCCAGATGATTCCCCCCTTCCCCAAAGTAAGAATGGCAGGAGAATGCTGTATCATTACATGTGAAATAAACATTTAGAGGCTCTGTGGATGCCAATCACAGGGTAACTAGGTCGAACTTCACAGTGCATGCACTCAACTCTGTCCTCAGAAAAGCATCATTTCTCAAAGCTGCACAACTATTAACCCCTAGCACAAATATGAACTTACTTTGCTCATTTAGAAAGTAGATAACTCAGGATATTTAGCCAATTATCATACATATAATACACACAGAGACATACGTCTAAACATATGACTGTGTAAATACATGCATATGTCTATCTATATATGTGTGTTTATATATATGCCAATTGACATCCTGCTATATTACCTCTAAACACTTCAATACATACTTCCTTAAAAATGGGATACTCTTCTTACATAACCAAAACAATTCCAAAATCTGAGAACAGAACATCAGACAACACTAATACACAGTTGATAATCACATTTCATCAATTGTCCCACATTTCCTAGTCCAACATCCAATTCAAGATTATCATTGTATGTAGCTTTCATATAATTTTTGATTCCTTCAATCTGGAACAATAATTCATCCTTTCTTTTAGTTTCTTGACCTTAACATTTTTGAAGAGTACAAAAAATTCTTTTGTGGACTCTCTTTTAGTTTGGGTTTGTCTGATATTTTCATCAGGTTTAGATTCAGTTATGTATTCTTGGCAAGAATACTGCAGTAAACCTTTTCATAATTATCAAAAGAAAAGCCCAACTGCACCAATAAACACTCATAAACCTGCACTTAAAAAGCACAATTTGTACTCTTCCATTATTTTTTGGATATGAATATGATAATAGAATAATTCTATGATAATAGAATTAGGGATGAAGAAAATATTTTTCAAGGAGAAAGGATCTGAGATGAATTCATTGATCAAGCAGCTTTTTACAGCTGACATTGAAGAATGGCTGGGATTTCATCTGAAAATATGGGGAAGGGTATTCTGGGTAAAGAAGGCAGTGTAAGAACAATGGTACAGAGGCAGGAATGTGAAATTTTGTTTATTCAGTGGGAGGTGGTGTAATTGCCCTAGTGTACAGTCTGTGCCTACACTAAGGGTAACAACAGAGATGGCCTGACCCTCTATGCTAGAGCCATACCCTCGGGGAGCTGAAAGGCCACGCAGAAAGGATGGACTTTATTTCAAAGGCCATCTGACCTCACTGACCAGCAAACCAGACTTCACTGACCAGAGCAAATAAGAGCTCTTGCAAATATGACTCAAATGGAAAGAAAGAAAAGCAAATGCTTCCAGATAGTTTGTTTCTGTTGTGTTGTTGTTGTTTTGTTTTTCTAGTAATTCCAAGATTAACATTGTTATTCTTGTTATTAAAAATTTATTTATTTATTTATTTATTTATTATTTAGGGAGTGAGTGCAAGTAGGGGTAAGGGCAGAGGGAGAGAATCTCAAGCAGACTCTGTGCTGAGCACAGAGCCTGACCCCAGGCTTGATCTCAAGATCTGGATATCATGACCTGAGTGGAAATCAAGAGTTGGATGCTTAACCAACTGAGCCACCCAGGCTCTCCTAACATTGCTATTCTTAATTTTAGATTGCTTCTTTAGGTTTAAAGAAGCTAAGAAATCAGAGTCCTTGGTTTGGTAATATGGTAACAAAATTAAAATGTTAAAGTTCTTTGTGAAAGAGCAGCTTTCCCACTGCTATGACATCTACCATTTGACAATGAAGAAAGTCAGATAAATATGAAATACTGAAATATAAAATTATTAGGCAAGGAAGCTAGGCAGGAACAATAGGAGGATGGGCCTTACACGTGGTGATGGCAAGCTCCAACTGACGACCGCCCAGACATCTCCCCGCTGCACCCATCTAGCGGTCAGTTTGCCATTACAGCATCCCATCCAAGGAAGAGTTAAGTTTGTGGTGCTTGTTACAAGTAGCCCCTTGTCCTTATTTGATATGTCTCTAGAATAGAAATAATGTTGCGGTTTCCTACCCCCAAGCAGGCATTGTGAATACCTCTTGGGAAAGAACATGGGTAGCTGGCTAATTATTATATAATCCAGGCCTGTCTCTCAAATGTTGTGATCCAAGGACCTCTTCGAAAGAGAAAAATTAGTGTAAGTCCACACCCCGGAGTTTCTGGGCCCTTGTCTCTCCTGACCAGCCCACTTCCCCCTTGAAGTGCACTTTAATAAAACTTTGCTTGGTTTTACTTTAGTTTCATTGTCCTGTAATTCTTTACTGTGGCAATGAAAAGAACTGAGGCTTCTTTCTTTTTCCATCTCACCCTCAGTAAGGAAATGAATAGGAAACAGAATATTATATCTTGACATACATATGAAAACACGATAAAATAAAGGTTGGAGAGCACTGACCCAACTGTTAGAACAAACCACTGTGGCTCGCAAGAATCCAAAGGCAAAAGATGTCATAATATAAAACAAAGAACAAGGGAGGAAAGAGACCAATAAATGTGCCATGATCACAGAAACTACTCATCTTTTAGAGGTAAGATTTATAAACAATAAAGTATACAATGGTAACACTCAAAAATGTTAGTTTATTTTATGTAAGCTTGACAGTAGATCATTTATATTCTATATAAACAATGCTATATTGAAACCTACATATGTAGAAAGACTAGATGGAAAAAATGAGGTAAAGCTCCAAAAATAAAAAAAGAAATAGAAGACCAAAAAAGGAAGAAACACGGTCAAAGTGGTTGTACCACACACAGAAATGTGGAAAACACAGATGGTTTTGTATTACTTTCAATTAGGGAATTAAGAAGACAGGAAATTTAACTTCCTTAATTCCTTAAAAGGAAATAAAATACTCAGATTAACCATGAACATATCTTTTCTTCATCTTTTTTTTTTATATTAAAAAATTCTCTGGAGCCTTGATTAATTATAAAATGTCTTTCTTTTTCATTAACTTTTATAAAAATCTCCTATGGTTTTTCCTTCTTACGTGACTGTATTAGAACATTTAATTATTTCCATGGCTTTCTGGCATTTTTATTATTCTCCTTATCATGTTTCTGAATAATAAGTTTCCTTTTTCTTTGCATAATTTCTCTGTGGGATAAGGAGGAGGTAAGAAAGGAGGCAATAAAAATCGAATTCCACACCTTTCATCCTATTTCGCCTATTTTTTAAAAACCAGACTTTATGTATTCAACACCAATAGCAGTATGAAACAAAATATTTTAGCAGATCATTTAAACTTTTATTAAAACATTTATTGTTGCATAAATTATAGCATTCAGCATCAATTTTGTCAAGGGACACAACCTACACATAAAAGTTCTTCTATGCATGGTTTGCTAATTGTTTATAGATCTACATTCTGGTTGCATGCTTGTAGTTCAGATAAATTTATCACCTTGGAATGTATTTTCCCACACAACTTCATTATATTTTCCATTGGGCAGGTGCATCTAAGTTACTCTAAGAAATCAGAGTCTAAAACTTGAATGTGGGAAGATGAGAGTTAAAGTGTCTTCAAAAGTCAGTCCTGTGTTGTCCAAAAAGTGTAAGCTTTTCTCCTACTAAATATCAATAGACTATAATTTGAAGATACAGCAGGACACCACTGACATAGCCACCCAAAGGTACTTATCGTAAAACAAAATAAATAAAACAGCAAAAAGATATTCAATATTTTTACCTACCAGTGATATCATAATTTAAGTGGTCAAAAAAAACTCAAGTTCTTCAAGAAAATAGAAATGATCGGTGTGGACAATCACTTGAAATGTTGCCACCAATTTTTAGTGCTCCTCTGTCTCAGGGAGGAAATTAGCATAAAATCGCTTGCACTTTATGTACATCATTGTAATTTTTTCCATAATTTCCAACTGTAACATTTTTCCTTTTCAACTAAAAAAACCCCCAAAGCCTATAATGTCATGAGGAGAACTAAAAAACCCAGAGACTGTAAGAAACTTGAGGATTGCCAATTTGAAAATTGTAACGCAGAGTCAATATTTCCCGTTTTATTCCTGGAAATCATTCCAAAACACAGAGAATGAAAGACAACTGTGCAAATGCCCTATGTATTGAAAATAGGAAAGAGAGCAATCCTAGACCTCCAGATCAATGGAATGGTTCCAAAATCAGTGATGGCTGAGCAAAAGGGTGTGCAGGAGGAAAAAGAGAAAAGAAACCTTGAAGAAATAATCCAGAAGCTGCAGATTTCAAAAAAGAGCTAACAAACCTACCTACCTTAAGGCCAGGAGCCATGCCTTTCTATGTTGTAGACATAAAATGCAGCAGTTTCAGGTGGAAGCATCTGTGGATGGTTTCAGAAAGCAGAGAAAGTGAGGCTAAATAAAGAAATATACAGAAAAGACAAATTTACAGAAAGTAGTCTATACCTGTTGGAAGAGAGAAGTAAAGTCTTTCATTGTATGTGAGAGGAACAGAACAAAACAAACAACAAAACCCACATTGCCTATCTCCTTTGGCTAGACTAAGAAAAACTCACTCAGCTCTGTGATAGAAAAGAAAAACTGGACCAGCACTGGGTCTATATAAAGACGTTACAAGAGTGGGAGAAAAGGTTGGGGGAAGAGAGGAGCAGAAAACCAATGGCATACAGGGGAAGACACACTAAAAACATGTTAGCATTAACGAATCAAAAAATTGTGACCAAATATTTCACCATGAACTTTTCAAATGTAATGAATAGCAATCACCTTTTTGAAGTAACTAGGTAATGCAAATATACAAGGTGTCAAGGTAAGGTTAGCAGCACAAGAGCAAGAGATGAACCGTAAGCTTCCAGTACTCAACCAAATGGCATAATGGAAAAAAATAAAAGCACAAGAAAAATGAAGGAGAAACTGGAAATAATACAGGGGAAGAGAGGGTACTGAAAGCATAAGAAAGTAGCAAGGATTGAAGTGATAGATGCAAACTAAATAAATATATATTAAGAATGAATGAAAAAGAATTAGAAATTATAGAGTACAGCACAGACAAAATAAATCCCATGCACATATAAAAGGAATCACTGAAGAAGAAAATAATAATAAAATAGTGCAAATAATAACAATAAAATAGTGGAAATACTTAAAGATATAAGTTAAGAACAATTCAATCTCTATCTTGGAGGAAAGACCAAAAAAAAAAAAGAAAAAAGAAATAAAGACAAAAATCACCATGTCTGTGGGCAAAATAGTTCAGAACAGTCATCACTAGAATAAAATTCTAGTGAAAATCACTAGACTTCAAATATAAATTAAGAATCATTTATTCAGCCACGTAATTAAGAATTCCCTAAATTCTACAATGCTAGAAGAAAGAAGAGCCAAATGGTCCTCAGCCCAACTATACTCTGAGAAACAAACATGCAAGAATTTTGAAAATGCAAAATTTCAGAAATGTGGCTCCCAAGGGCCCTTCCTCAGGAATTCATGAGAGATGACTTTCATCCAATGAGATGATTAAAAAAATAACAAACTTGCAAATAATGTATATGCTCCTGTTAGAAGTAAATCTTCCCCCAGTAACCAGTGGAGCCTTCAGATGACTGTAGATTTGGACAGACTGATGGCAACCTCACAAGATACCCTGATCCATAAGCTCTCAGCTAAGCAGCACCTAGGTTCCTTAATTGCATAAACTGTGATATAACCATCATTTGCTGTTTTAAGTTGCTAAATTTTAGAATAACTTGGTATGCAACCATAGATAACTAAAATGAGGCTTAGAAAGTATTGAATTTGAAGAAGCTGGAATGCGAGAAAATAGAAAGAGGATTTTCTTTTTTTTTAAATGATTTTATTTATTTATTTATTTGACAGAGACATAGTCAGAGAGGGAACATAAGCAGGGGGAGTGGGAGAGGGACAACAGGCATCCTGCAGAGCAGGGAGTCCGCTGATGCGGGGCCTGATCAAAAACTTCTGCACAGCAAGGAAAACAGTCAACAAAACAAAGAGGCAACCACAGAATGGGAGAAGATATTTGCAAATGACAGTACAGACAAAAGGTTGATATCCAGGATCTATAAAGAACTCCTCAAACTCAACACACACAAAACAGACAATCATATCAAAAAATGGGCAGAAGATATGAACAGACACTTCTCCAAAGAAGACATACAACAAATGGCTATCAGACACATGAAAAAATGTTCACCATCACTAGCCATCAGGGAGATTCAAATTAAAACCACATTGAGATACCACCTTATACCAGTTAGA